>NC_092548.1:5792500-6165000 GCF_037038585.1 Patagioenas fasciata | reverse complement strand
TTGGGGACCCCCCGCCCCCCCTTCACCTCCTCGGCCGCCTCCTCCAGCTGCTCCCGGCCCTCGGGGTCCTGCGGCCTGGGGGGACACGGGGGGACATGTGGGGACACAGAGAGGACACGGAGATCACAGAGGGGGACAGGGACACACGGGGTCACACAGGGACACACGGGGGGACATGCAGATCACACGGGGACACCACACAGTGACATGGGGTCACACGGGGACACACAGCGACACAGCGACATGGGAGGACACGGTGGGACACGGGGTCACATGGGGACGCACAGGGACGCAGGGACATGGGAGGACACGGGGTCACACGGGGACACACGGGGACACACAGGGTCACGGCTGAGCCCCCGCTGTCCCCAGACGTCCCCTGTCCCCACCTCTGGGGACAAACGTCTTTGTCCTGCAGCTCCTGGTGCCTGAGGAGGGGACACAAGAGTGAGACCCCCAAAGCGTCCCCAGAGCGTCCCCGTCTCCCCCCGCACCTGTCCCTGTCCCTCTGTGTCCCTGTGTCCCCCCACCTGTCCCTGTCCCTCTGTGTCCCCGTGTCCCCCACCTGTCCCTGTCCCTCTGTGTCCCCGTGTCCCCCCACCTGTCCCTGTCCCTCTGTGTCCCTGTGTCCCCCCACCTGTCCCTGTCCCTCTGTGTCCCCGTCTCCCCCACCTGTCCCTGTCCCTCTGTGTCCCCGTCTCCCCCACCTGTCCCTGTCCCTCTGTGTCCCCGTGTCCCCCCACCTGTCCCTGTCCCTCTGTGTCCCCGTCTCCCCCACCTGTCCCTGTCCCTCTGTGTCCCCGTCTCCCCCACCTGTCCCTGTCCCTCTGTGTCCCCGTCTCCCCCACCTGTCCCTGTCCCTCTGTGTCCCCGTGTCCCCCCACCTGTCCCTGTCCCTCTGTGTCCCCGTGTCCCCCACCTGTCCCTGTCCCTCTGTGTCCCCGTGTCCCCCCACCTGTCCCTGTCCCTCTGTGTCCCCATGTCCCCCCACCTGTCCCTGTCCCTGTCCCTGTCCGTCTGTGTCCCCATGTCCCCCCACCTGTCCCTGTCCCTGTCCCTGTCCCTCTGTGTCCCCATGTCCCCCCACCTGTCCCTGTCCGTCTGTGTCCCCGTGTCCCCCCACCTGTCCCTGTCCGTCTGTGTCCCCGTGTCCCCCCACCTGTCCCTGTCCCTCTGTGTCCCCGTCTCCCCCACCTGTCCCTGTCCCTCTGTGTCCCCGTGTCCCCCACCTGTCCCTGTCCCTCTGTGTCCCCGTGTCCCCCCACCTGTCCCTGTCCTTGTCCGTCTGTGTCCCCATGTCCCCCCACCTGTCCCTGTCCGTCTGTGTCCCCATGTCCCCCCACCTGTCCCTGTCCCTCCGCGCCTGCTCCGGGTGGGTGAAGCGAAACGTGTGAATTCGCCCCAAAAGCAGGCGCTGGCCTGGGGAAAAAAAACGCGATTTGGGGAAAAAACGAGACCCGGAGGGGTGGGGGCGGGGGGCTCGGGGGGCTCAGGGGATTGGGGGGATTTGGGGGGATTTGGGGGGATCTGGGGGCAGTCCGGGGTGATTTGGGGCAGGTCAGGGTGATTTTGGGGTGAATTGGGGCGGTTCGGGGTGGTTTGGGGTGATTTTGGGCAGTTTTGGGGCAGTTTTGGGGTGATTTTGGAGTGGTTCAGGATGATTTTGGGGCGATTTTGGGTGGTTTTGGGGTGGTTTGGGGTGATTTTGGGCGGTTTTGGGGTGATTCGGGGTGATTTTGGGCAGTTTTGGGGTACCCGAGCGCAGCTCCGTGGGCTCCGTCACCCGTTGCCCGTCCAGCAGCGTCTCAGCCCCTTCGCACGGCTCCAGCGTCACCAGCACTGGGGTCACGGCGGGGTCACCGACCCGGGGTCACGGCGGGGTCACCAGGGTCACCGAGCCCCAGGGTCACAGCAAGGTCACCAACCCCGGGGTCACCCCAAAACCCCCAGGGTGACAGCAGGGTCACCAACCCGGGGTCACGGCAGGGCCACCAACCCAGGGTCACAGCGGGGTCACCAACCCGGGGTCACAGCAGGGTCACCAACCCAGGGTCACAGCAGGGTCACCAACCCAGGGTCACGGCAGGGTCACCAACCTGGGGTCACGGCAGGGCCACCAACCCAGGGTCACGGCGGGGTCACCAACCCAGGGTCACGGCGGGGTCACCAACCCCAGGGTCACGGCGGGGCCACCAACCCGGGGTCACGGCAGGGTCACCAACCCGGGGTCACGGCGGGGCCACCAACCCGGGGTCACAGCGGGGTCACCAACCCGGGGTCACGGCAGGGTCACCAACCCGGGGTCACGGCAGGGCCACCAACCCGGGGTCACGGCAGGATCACCAACCCCAGGGTCACGGCGGGGCCACCAACCCGGGGTCACCCCAAACCCACCACTGGGGGGGACAGAATGGGGGAGTCACCCCAAACCCCCCCTCTCCCCCAATACCCTCCCCCCCCACGGGGGTACCTGGGGGTGGTGGCTCCAGAGTTTTTGGGGGGCGTGGGGGGTAACAAAAGGGCATTTTGGGGTGGAGGGGAGCCCCCAAAATCAACGCCACCCCCCAGTTACCCAGTTACCTTCCCCCGAGGGGCGGGGCCGGGTGCGGAACACGCAGTGCGGGGTCCCCACCCCCGGCCCCGACAGACAGATGTCGGCGTCCGTCTGTCCCACCCTGGCGGGACAGCGGGTTGGGGGGGGCACAGAGACTTGGGGGGGTCCCCAGGGGGTCCCCGGGGGTTTGGGGTGGGTCAGTGGGTTTGGGGACCCCCCCGTACCGGGTGTCGCCGTCCTTGAGCTGGTACAGCAGGCACTCGGGCATCAGGGGGTCCTCGCTCAGGTTCACCAGATGGGGGGTCTGGGGGGGGACACCCCAAAATGAAGTGGGGGGGTCAGGGGAGGTACCCTGTATTGGGGGAGGGGGGAGAGGGCATTTTTGGGGGAAAAACAGACCTTTTTGGGGGAGAAAACGCCGACGGTGGCGCCGTCCTCGCGCAGAAAGACCCCCAGCTCGGCCAGTTGGGCCTCCCTGGGGGGCAGGGTTAGGGGGATTTGGGGGTCTGGGGGGCAGGACTAGGGGGGTTTGGGGGTCTGGGGGAGGCAGGATTAGGGGGGTCTGGGCGGTAGGATTAGGGATTTTGGGGGGGGCAGAATTAGGGGGCTCTGGGGGGTCCTGAGGGGGATTTGGGTTGTCCACGGGGGTCCCATGGAGGTTCAGGGGGGTCCAGGGGGCTTTTGGGGGGCGGGGGGTTGGGGTTTTGAGGGTTCACTGGGAGTTTGGGGGACAATTTGGGGGTCTGGGGGTCAGGCTGGGGGCCCGGGGGGTGTTTGGGGGTGGCTGGGCCCCCCTCACCGCTCCCTCCTCAGCTGCTCCGTGCGCCGCAGCTTCTGCTCCCAGCTCTCGTTCAGCTCGGCCACCAGGCGCTCGGTCTCCTGGGGGACGCGGAATTTGGGGGGACGCACACAGACGGCGGGGTCCCCCCTCAGGGCGGGGGAGGGAGGGGTCTGGGGGCATTTTTGGGGTGATTTGGGGGGTTTTTGTCACCTGCAGCCGCTCCAGCGCCTCTGCCGGGCTCAGGGGGGGCAGCGGCTCCGGCGCCTCCGGTGCCCCTGGTGGAGGGGGGGGGGCGGGGGGAGGCGGGTCCACGGGGAGCCCTGGGCGGGGGGAAAATGTGGGTCACGGGGGGGCGGGGGCTGGGTGCCAAACCCCAAAACCCCCAAATTACGGTCCAAAATCTACCCCCAACTCCCCACAAACGCTCCTGACACCCCCAAACCTGCCCCCTCAAAACTGCCCTCAAAAACCCCTCCCCCAAATCCCGTGAGCCCCTAGAACCCCCAGACCCCGCCCAGCCCCCCAGCCCCGCCCCCAGCCCCCCAAAGCCCCTCAGCCCCGCCCCCAGCCCCGCCCACCTTGCCGGCTCAGCAGCCCCCGCCCCCAGCCCCGCCCACCTTGCCGGCTCAGCAGCCCCCGCAGCCCAGCCCCGCCCCCAGCCCCGCCCCCAGCCCCGCCCACCTTCCCGGCTCAGCAGCCCCCGCAGCCCAGCCCCGCCCCCAGCCCCGCCCCCAGCCCCGCCCACCTTGCCGGCTCATCAGCCCCCGCAGCCCAGCCCCGCCCCCAGCCCCGCCCGCCTTGCCGGCTCAGCAGCCCCCGCCCCCAGCCCCGCCCCCCAGCCCCGCCCACCTTGCCGGCTCAGCAGCCCCCGCCCCCAGCCCCGCCCCCAGCCCCGCCCGCCTTGCCGGCTCAGCAGCCCCCGCCCCCAGCCCCGCCCCCCAGCCCCGCCCACCTTGCCGGCTCAGCAGCCCCCGCAGCCGTGCCACCTCCCCACGCAGCTCCCGCACCAGCCGCGCCGTGGGGTCCTCGTTCACCACGGCGTGACAGCGGATCCGCCGCGTCCGGTCCGCGTACCTGGGGGGGACAGAGCCCTGAGACCCCCCCGGGACCCCCCCAGGCTCCCTGAGCCCCCCTGAGAAACCCCAGAGCTCCAGGGACCCCCATTGGGGTCCTCGTTCACCACGGGGTGACAGCGGATCCGGAGCCGCGTACCTGGGGGGCACAGAGCCCTGAGACCCCCTCAGGGTCATCCCCAGACCCCCCCTGAACCCCAGGGAGCCCCAGACCCACCGGAGGGTGCTGAGCGTCTCCTCGTAGTTGATGTCGGCTGGGCTCAGCGCCGCGATCATGGCCGTGCGGGAATTCCCGCCTTGCGGGGGGCAAAACGGGGCAAAAAGAGACAAAATTGGGCTTGGGGGACCCCGCCAACACCAGGAAACACCCCCAAAAATAACCCGGATACGTCAGCTGCCCCAAATCGCGCAGAATTCCACCCAAATTCACTATGCAGCCCCGGGGCTCCAAATCCCCCAAATCCTGCCCAAAATTCCACCTGAACCCCCCAAAGTTCTCCCAAATCCCCCCAGAATTGGCCCGGACCCGCAGTTCACCCCGAACCCCCCCTGCACCCCCGAACCCTCACCCAGGCTCTCCTTGAGCAGCCAGGTCAGCACCGAGTCCCGGTACGGGACGAACTCCGGCTGCTTCTTCTTGTTCTGCTGCTCTTGGGGGGCACAGGGACCGTCACCCCAAAATATCAAAGGGACCCAGGCGTCCGGGGGAGGGGACCTCAAAACCCCCCTTGAACCCCTGAACCCCCCTGAACCCTCAAACCCTGCCTTGAAACCCCAAACCCCCCCTTGAACTCCCAAAGCCCCCTTAAACCCCTGAACCCCTCTGAACCCTCAAACCCCCTGAATCCCCAAACCCCCTTTGAAGCCAAAAACACCCCCTTGAACCCCAAACCCCCCTTGAACCCCAAACCCCCCCTTGAACCCCTGAACCCCCCTTGAACCCCCCTTGAAGCCCCAAACTCCCCCTTGAATCCCTGAACCCCCCTGAACCCCTGAACACCCCCTTTGAAGCCCCAAATTCCCCCCTTGAAGCCCCAAACCCCCCTGAACCCAAACCCCCCCTGAACCCCAAAACCCCCCCTTGCACCCCAACCCCCCTGAACCCCAAACCCCTCCTGAACCCCAAAACCCCCCCTTGCACCCCAAAGCCTCCCCTTGCACCCCAAAGCCCCCTTGAGCCCCAACCCCCCCTGAACCCCCAAACCCCCCTTGAACTCCCAAACCTCCCCTTGGACCCCTGAACCCCCGAACCCCCTCTGAACCCCCAAACCCCCCCTTGCACCCCAAACCCACCGCATCAGCCAGCGTGGCAATGACCTTTCCCAACGTGCTCAGCGATTTGTTGATGTTGGCGCCTTCCTGGGGAAGGGGGGAGGTTTGGGGTCTGGGGGGGGGGTGGGGGGGCTCCCCCGAAACGGGGGAGTGCGGGGTCCCCCCCGAACCTTGAGGCGGGTCCCGCGGGTCCCGGCGGCGTCGGCGCGTTCGCTGCCGGCCAGGTCCACCAGGCTGATGCGGCTCACCTGGGGGACACCGGCGGTTTGGGGGGCTGGGGGTGCAAATTGCGGGGGTCTGGGGGGGGTGTGGTGGGTCCGGAGCTGGACATTGGGGTTGGGGGATTTGGGGGGGTCAGGAGGGGTTTGGGCGATTTTGGGGGGCCAGAGGAGGTTTTGGGGGTCAGGAGGTGGAAACTGGGGGTGAGCGGGGGCTCTGGGGGCGTCACCTTCTCGCCGGGCTCCCCAGGGCTTTGGGGTGACCGGGGGCAGTTTTGGGGTGACGGGGGTCTGGGGGCGTCACCTTCTCGCCGGGCTCCCCAGGGCTTTGGGGTGACCGGGGGCAGTTTTGGGGTGACGGGGGTCTGGGGGCGTCACCTTCTCGCCGGGCTCCCCAGGGCTTTGGGGTGACCGGGGGCAGTTTTGGGGTGACGGGGGTCTGGGGGCGTCACCTTCTCGCTGGGCTCCCCAGGGCTTTGGGGTGACCAGGGGCAGTTTTGGGGTGACGGGGGTCTGGGGGCGTCACCTTCTCGCTGGGCTCCCCAGGGCTTTGGGGTGACCGGGGGCAGTTTTGGGGTGACGGGGGTCTGGGGGCGTCACCTTCTCGCCGGGCTCCCCGCGCCGCTGCGTCACCAGGATGCTCAGCACCGCGTGCGAGCGGCTGCTGCGCGCGTTCAGCTCGGTGGCCGCCACCGTCCTGGGGACACGGTGTGGGCATGGGGTGGGGGCCCCGAAATGGGGGAGGGACACACGGTCCTGGGGACACGGGGACACGGGTGGGGACCCCAAAATGGGGGAGGGACACGGTCCTGGGGACACGGGAACACGGGTGGGGACCCCAAAATGGGGGAGGGACACGGTCCTGGGGACACGGGTGGGGACCCCAAAATGGGGGAGGGACACGGTCCTGGGGACACGGGTGGGGACCCCAAAGTGGGGGAGGGACACGGTCCTGGGGACGCAGGGACATGTGTGGGGACCCCAAAGTGGGGGAGGGACACGGTCCTGGGGACACGGGTGGGGATCCCAAAGTGGGGGAGGGACACGGTCCTGGGGACACGGGTGGGGACCCCAAAGTGGGGGAGGGACACGGTCCTGGGGACACAGGACACTGGTGGGGACCCCAAAACGGGTGGAGGAACATGGGGACACGGGGACATGGATGGGGACCCCAAAACAGGGGGGACACGGGGAGGTGGACACAGGGACACAGGTGGGGACCCCAAAACTGAGGTGGGCGACACAGGGACACGCGGGGGGACCCTGAAACGGGGGGGACACAGGGACATGGGGAGGGGGACATGGGTGGGGACTCCAAAACAGGGGGGACACGGGGACCCTGAAACGGGGGGGACACGGGGATGGGGACACAGGGATGGGGACCCCGAAACTCAGGAGACACGGGGATGGGAACTCCGAATCTCGGGGGGACACGGGGCACCCCCTGGATCTCAGGGTGTCCCCATTTCGGGGTGTCCCCCCTGGCCCTGTCCCCGCTGACCCCATTTTGGGGCGTACATGGGGGGTTTTGGGGGTGTTATGGGTGTTTTTTGGGGGTGTTTTTGGGGTGTATTTGAGGGCTTGGGGGGTTTTTGGGGTGTTTTCGGGGTGCCGTCTCACCTGGCGCAGCCCCTGCTGGCCACCAGCTCCACGATGTCCCCACTTTGGGGTGTACGTGGGGGTTTTTGGGGGTGTTATGGGTGTTTTTGGGGGTGTTATGGGTGTTTTTGGGGGTGTTATGGGTGTTTTTGGGGTTGGGGTGTCTCCGGGGTGCCGTCTCACCTGGCGCGGTCCCCGCTGGCCACCAGCTCCACGATGTCCCCATTTTGGGACATACGTGGGGGTTTTGGGGGGTGTTATGGGTGTTTTTGGGGGCGTACATGGGGGTTTTGGGGGGTGTTATGGGTGTTTTTGGGGGTGTTATGGGTGTTTTTGGGGGTGTTATGGGTGTTTTTGGGGGTGGGGGTCTCCGGGGTGCCGTCTCACCTGGCGCGGTCCCCGCTGGCCACCAGCTCCACGATGTCCCCATTTTGGGACATACGTGGGGGTTTTGGGGGGTGTTATGGGTGTTTTTGGGGGCGTACATGGGGGTTTTTGGGGGTGTTATGGGTGTTTTTGGGGGTGTTATGGGTGTTTTTGGGGGTGGGGGGTCTCCGGGGTGCCGTCTCACCTGGCGCGGTCCCCGCTGGCCACCAGCTGGGCGATGTCGCTGGCCGACGTGACCGCCATGCGCGCCAGCCCGGGCACGTAGGGGCCCAGCAGGGGGTGCTCGCGCACCCGCAGCGCCCCCTGGGGGCGGGGGCCCAGCAGGTCCCGCACGCGCTCGCAGTAAATCTCCAGGTAGCTCACCTGGGGACCCGGCGTCAGGGACCCCAAAACGGGGGGGCATCCCAAAATGGGGGGGGTCTACGAATTGGGGTTCCCCCCCCGAACCCCCAAACTCACCTCCACGGAGAAGCTGAGCTCAGGGGACGCCTCGCGCTCCACGTGGGCGAAAAGGTCCTCGCACAGCTGGGGGGGATGCCCCAAAATCAGCACTGGGGAGTCTGGCCCCAAAACCCCCCCAAAGCGTCCCCAGAACCCTTGGGACCCCCCAGAACCCTCCCAAAGGCCCCCAGAGCCCCTGGGACCCCCTCAAATCCCCCCAAAGGCCCCCAGAACCTGCGGGACCCGCTCCCCCCGCAAAGGCCCCCAGGACCCCCCAGAACCTGCAGGACCCCCCAGAACCCCCCAAAGGCCCCCAGAACTCCCAGAACCTGCAGGACCCCCCAAACCCCCCCAAAGGCCCCCAGAACCTGCAAGACCCCCCAAACCCGCCCAAAGGCCCCCAGAACCCCCAGAACCTGCAGGACCCCCCAGAACCCCCCAAAGGCCCCCAGAACTCCCAGAACCTGCAGGACCCCCCAAACCCCCCCAAAGGCCCCCGGAACCCCCAGAACCTGCAGGACCCCCCAAACCCGCCCAAAGGCCCCCAGAACCCCCAGAACCTGCAGGACCCCCCAAACCCGCCCAAAGGCCCCCAGAACCCCCAGAACCTGCAAGACCCCTCAAACCCCCCCAAAGGCCCCCAGTACCCCTGGGACTCCCCAAGCGCCCCCACAGGAGCCCCCGCTGCCCCAGCCCGTGCCCCCCATTGTGCCGTGGGGCGGTTTGGGGCGCAGGTTTGGGGCCCAGGTTTGGGGGCAGTGCCCGTTTCTCGGGGCGGTTTCGGGGTTCGGCCCCCCCGTACCTGCGGGATGAGCCCCCGCTGGCCCGGGCCGTGCCCCCCGGTCATGGTGTACGTCTTTCCGGCGCCCGTCTGTCCGTACGCCAGCACGCTCACGTTGTAGCCCTCGAGCGCCTGCAGCAGCAGCTGCCGCCCCACGTCCTGGTACACGCGGCGCTGCGACGCGAACTGGGGGTCCTCCTCCTGCGGGCACCCCGAAACCCAATGGGACCCCAAACCGGGACCCTAAACCCCCCTGGGACCCCAAACCAGGACCCCAAACCGGGACCCCAACCCCAGCAGCTGCCGCCCCACGTCCTGGTACACGCGGCGCTGCGATGTGAACTGGGGGTCCTCCTCCTGCGGGCACCCCGAAACCCAATGGGACCCCAAACCCAGGACCCCAATCCAGAGAGACCGCAATCCAGAGGGACCCCCTCACTCCAATGGGACCCCCTCACTCCAATGGGACCCCCTCACTCCAATGGGACCCCAATCCCCCCTGAGACCCCAAAAGATGGCACCCCAATCCAGAGGGACCCCAAAACCCCCTGGGACCCCAATCACTCCAATGGGACCCCAATCCAGAGGGATCCTCAGACTTCAATGGGACCCCCACTCCAGTGGGACCCCCGAAACTCCCCTGGGACCCCCAAACTCCAATGGGACCCGCAAGGACCCTCAAGACGTCCTGAGCCAGCAATGGGGGGGACACAGGGACCCCCCTGAGCCCCCCAAAACACGGGGGGACTCCAAACCCCCCGCGCCCCGCAGCTCTCACCGAGGTGTGGGACCAGTACGAGTGGTCGAAGGTGAAGTGCTTGGTGGCATCTTCGGGCACTTTGGGGTTGGTGATACCTGGGGGGGCAGGAAAAATGGGTCCCTAGCACCCCAAAAACGGGCCCTCCCCAGCCCTAAATGTGGGGGTGAACCCACCGAAAATGGGTTCCCAGCACCCCAAAAACGGGCCCTCCCCAGCCCTAAATGTGGGGGTGAACCCACCGAAAATGGGTTCCCAGCACCCCAAAAACGGGCCCTCCCCAGTCCTAAATGTGGGGGTGAACCCACCAAAAATGGGTCCCCAGCACCCCAAAAACGGGCCCCCCCGAGCCCTAAATGTGGGGGTGAACCCACCGAAAATGGGTCCCCAGCACCCCAAAAACGGGCCCTCCCCAGTCCTAAATGTGGGGGTGAACCCACCAAAAATGGGTCCCTAGCACCCCAAAAACGGGCCCTCCCCAGCACTAAATGTGGGGGTGAACCCACCAAAAATGGGTCCCCAGCACCCCAAAAACGGGCCCCCCCGAGGCCTAAATGTGGGGGTGAACCCACCAAAAATGGGTTCCCAGCACCCCAAAAACGGGCCCCCCCGAGGCCTAAATGTGGGGGTGAACCCACCAAAAATGGGTTCCCAGCACCCCAAAAACGGGCCCTCCCCAGCCCTAAATGTGGGGGTGAACCCACCAAAAAAGGGTTCCCAGCACCCCAAAAACAGCCCCCCCCCCAGAGCCCAAACTTTGGGGCTGCCCCTGCCCAGCCCAGGTCCTTGTCACCCCAAATTTGGTTCCTCCGGCGCCCAAACCCCCCCCGCGTTCTCTATTTTTAGCCCCGGGCAGCTGTTCCGGGCTGAGCGGGACAGGGGGACAGGGGACAAGGACACGGGGGGGGGCGGTCAGGGGGGCCTGGGGGTCCCGGGCTCTGTCCCCCACTCACAGGTCGTGTTCCCCGACATCCGGATCACGCACTTGGCGCGCTGCCGCGTCTCCCGCGCGTTGAACGGCCGGACCCGCACGGCGACCTTGACCTTGGCGCCCGCCATGGCCCCTGGGGGACCCCCAAACAGGCACAGACACCCCCAGATAGGGACACGGTGACCTTGACCTTGGTGCCCGCCATGGCCCCTTGGGGAACCCCAAAACACACCCCCAGATAGGGACACGGCGACCTTGACCTTGCACCTGCTATGGCCCCTGGGGGACCCCCAAACAGGCACAGACACCCCCAGATAGAGACACGGCGACCTTGACCTTGGCGCCCACCATGGCCCCTGGGGGACCCCCAAACAGGGACAAGTACGGGGGAGGGGAGGAGAGGAGGGCAGGGCAGGGGGGGCAAAGGTCAAGGGGAAGGGCAAAGGTTGGGATTGGGGGGGGTGGGGAAGGCCCCTCCCCCCCCCCATGTCCCCATGTGACCCCGGGGCAGACAAACAGCACGTGACCCCCCCCCCGTGTCACAGCCCCCCAAAAATACCCCCCCAAAATACCTGTGACCCCTAAACCTGCCCCCCCAAATACCTGTGACCCCCAAACCTGCCCCCCAAATACCTGTGACCCCCAAACCTGCCCCCCAAATACCTGTGACCCCTAAACCTGCCCCCCAAATACCTGTGACCCCTAAACCTGCCCCCCAAATACCTGTGACCCCCAAACCTGCCCCCCAAATACCTGTGACCCCCAAACCTGCCCCCCCCGAGCCCCCAGAGTCCCCTAAACCTGCCCCCCCACCCCTGATCCCCCAAAGCCCCAGAGACCCCTAAACCCGCCCCCATATCCCCCCAAAACCTCCTATAGCCCCCAAAGCCCTACAGACTCCACCCCCCGTGACCCCCAAACCCGCTCCGTGGGACCCCAAACCCCGCTGCCCCTCCCGCCCCGGGCCGCTCTGCACCTGCCTCGCGTTCCTTCATCCCGGGGCCGCGGAGCGGGGCGGGTGGGGCCGGGCCGGGCCGGGGGAGCCGCCGGGCCGCCGGGAGGAGCCGGAGGAGCCGGGGCCGGGGAAGCCGGGGCCGGAGGAGCCGCCGGGACCCCCGGGAGGAGCCGGAGGAGTCGGGGCCGGAGGAGCCGCGGGGCCCCCGGGAGGAGCCGGACGAGCCGGGGCCGGAGGAGCCGCCGAGGCCCCCGGGAGGAGCCGGACGAGCCGGGGCCGGGGAAGCCGGGGCCGGAGGAGCCGCGGGGCCCCCGGGAGGAGCCGCCGGAATGGGCGGGGCGTGCCCGACGTGACGCAAGGGGCGGGGCGTTGCCGCGCACCAAGCCACAAAGCGGCAACGCCGCGGCCGGTGGGGCCCGCCCGCCCCCTCGAGGCTTTGCGCTTTTTTCCCTCATTTTCTCTCCCTTTTCCGCCCGTTTTCCCCGCAGGTTTCACGCCCTTTTCCGTTTTACTCTTTTGCGGTTTTTCCCCCACTTTCCCCTCGTATTTCTCCCCTATTTTCCCCTCACATTTCCACTGTATTTTCCCCATTTGCCTCCAGCCCCCCCATGGAGCTCTGGGGTCCCCTCGGCCCCTTCGCCAGGTACAGACCCAACCTCACCCAAATTGCCCCAAAATGGTCCCCCACCGATCACCACAGGCAGCGCATTGGCACGGACCGGGACCGCCGTGACGCGGCATTGCCCCTTTAAGGAGCGGGGTCACCCCTGCGCCGCTTTAGGGGAGGCCCCGCCCCTTCCCCAGCGCCTCCCCGCCCAGTGACGCCGCAGCCCCGCCTCCCGCCGCCAAGATGGCGGAGCTGGACCTGCTGGGCTCGATCCTCAGCTCCATGGAGCGCCCGCCCGCGGCCGCCGACGGAGAAACCCGGCGCCGGGCCCGGGGTCAGCGGGGGGACCGGGGTGGGGGACCGGGGTGGGGGACCGGGGGAACCGGGGGGAAGCGAGGGGGGAGCGGCCGCGGGGAGGGGGGGGAGGGGGGCGGCCCGGCCCTCGGCTCCGTCCGCCCCCCCGCGCTGTCCGTGACGCTTGGCCACGCCCCCTGCGGGCGCCGCGTGAGAGGAGCCGCGGGGTGGCCCCGCCCCCTCGCTCACTGGCCACCCCCCCAAATCACCTTGAGGGACGCTCGGGGTTCTGGCCACGCCCACAGACCCATTGGCCACACCCCTGGGCGGGTGATGGACACCTGGAGTTCAGCTGGCTCCGCTCCCTCGGTCCCCACACCTCCCAGGAACCGGGGGGGACCCGGGAGTTCGGGGGGACCCAGGAGTCCAGGAAGGGACCCAGGAGTTCGGGGGGACCCAGGAGTCCAGCAAGGGACCCAGGAGTTCGGGGGGACCCAGGCGTCCTGACCCCCCCTTCCCCCCAGAACAAGCCGCCCGGGTGAAGAAGCTGCAGGAACAGGAAAAGCGCCAGAAAGTGGAATTCAGAAAGAGGGTGAGTTGGGGGGGAAGGGGTGTCCCCGGACGCCTGGGTCCCCCCGCCCCGGACGCCTGGGTCCCACCCGAACGCCTGGGTCCCCCCAGATGGAGCAGGAGGTGTCGCAGTTCATCCAGGCCCCGGGGGAACCGCGGCGGCGCTTCCAGCCCATGAACAAGATCGAGAGGAGCATCCTGTGAGGGGACACGGGGACACGGCGGGGGGGACACGGCGGGGGGGACACGGCGGGGGGGACACGGGGCACTGGGGGAACACGGGTGGGGGGACACGGGGCACTGGGGGCGGACATGGGGGGACACTGAGGGGGACACGGGGGGCATGGGGACAATGGGGGGGACACGGGGCACTGGGGGGCACTGGGGGGGACATGGGGCACTGGGGGGGACATGGGGGCACTGGGGGGGAAGGGGGGGCCACTGGGCGGTACCGGGGACAGAACAGGAGCCCCCGAGGTGGGAGCTGGGGGCCCTGACGGAGCAGTCCGGGACCCCCCTGGGGACACTGGGGACCCCCTGGGGACATTGGGGTGTCCCCGTCCCCCCAGGCACGACGTGGCCGAGGTGGCCGGGCTGACGTCGTTTTCCTTCGGGGACGACGAGGACAATCGATACGTGATGGTGTTCAAGAAGGTGGGGACGGGGGGGACACAGACACGGGTGGGGGACACGGGGGGACAGAATGAGACACAGGGGGACAGAGACACAGGGGTGGGGGACATGGGGGGACAGAGTGAGACAGGGGTGGGGGACATGGGGGGACAGAGTGAGACATGGGGTGGGGGACACGGGGGGACATGGGGGGACAGAGTGAGACACAGGGGTGGGGGACACGGGGGGACATGGGGGGACAGAGTGAGACAGGGGTGGGGGACATGGGGGGACAGAGTGAGACATGGGGTGGGGGACACGGGGGGACATGGGGGGACAGAGTGAGACACGGGTGGGGGACACGGGGGGACATGGGGGGACAGAGTGAGACAGGGGTGGGGGACATGGGGGGACAGAGTGAGACACGGGTGGGGGACACGGGGGGACATGGGGGGACAGAGTGAGACACAGGGGTGGGGGACACGGGGGGACATGGGGGGACAGAGTGAGACAGGGGTGGGGGACACGGGGGGCCGCAGGGACAGCGGGATGTGGTGGGGACAGTTGAATGTCACGGTGCTCAAAAAGGGGGGGACATGGGGATGGGGAGAAGGGGATATGGGGGGAACCGGGGGGACATGGGAACGGGGACAGTTGGGAGGGGCCTGGGGCGGGGGAGGGGCAGCGGGGGAGGGCAGCGCGAGGTCCGACCCCCCAGGAGTTCGCGCCGTCGGACGAGGAGCTGGACGCCTACCGGCGGGGGGAGGAGTGGGACCCCGCCCGCGCGGAGCAGCGGCGGCGCCTGCGGGTGGGTGTGGCCGGGGCGGGGTCCGGTGGGCGGGGCTTGGTGGGCGGGGCTGCATGGGTGGGGCCTGGGGGGGTGATGGGACACATGAGTGGGCCGGGCTTGGCACAAAGTGGGTGTGGCTTGGGGAGGAGGGCGGGGCTGTGCAGGCTGTGGGTGGAGCTCGTTCCTCTGACCCCGCCCCAGGAGCTGGCAGCCCAGCAGGAGGAGGCGGAGCTCGAGCGTGGCCCCGCCCCCCCCGGCCCCCCCACTGACTACAAGGACAAGTACCGGCACCTGATTGGCTGCGAGGCCGCCAAGGCCGCCGCCCGCACCATGGAGGCCAATAAGGCGTACGGATGCGGTGAGTGGGGGCGGGGCCGGATGCCTGGGTCCACTGTTGGCGGGGAGGGGCTGGGGCACCTGGACGCCTGGGTCCCCGGGGGGGTGGGGTGTTCACAAGGACCCCTGGGTCCCTTGTTTGGGGCGGGGTCGTGGGGACCCTTGTAGTGGGGGAGGGGCTGGGAGGATGCCCGGATGCCTGGGTCCCCTTTTGAGGTGGGGGGAGGTTGTCAAGTCCCTGGGTCCTCTGCGGGGGGGCGTTCCCTGGGCACCTGGGTCCCCTGGGAGGGGGGGTCACCAGATGCCTGGGTCCCCTGGGGGGATTCCCTGGGTCCCCTGGGTGGGGGGGGTTGCCAGACGCCTGGGTCCCCTGGGGGGATTCCCTGGACACCTGGGTCCCCTGGGGGGGGTTCCCCGGACACCTGGGTCCCCTGGGTGGGGGGGGTCACTGGACGCCTGGGTTCCCTCTGAGGGGGTTTCCCGGAGGCCTGGGTCCCCTCTGGGGGTCTCCCCGGACGCCTGGGTCCCCTGGGGGGGTTCCCCGGAGGCCTGGGTCCCCTCTGGGGGTCTCCCCGGACGCCTGGGTCCCCTGGGGGGGTTCCCCGGAGGCCTGGGTCCCCTCTGGGGGTCTCCCCGGACGCCTGGGTCCCCTGGGGGGGTTCCCCGGAGGCCTGGGTCCCCTCTGGGGGTCTCCCCGGACGCCTGGGTCCCCTGGGGGGGTTCCCCGGACGCCTGGGTCCCCTCTGGGGGTCTCCCCGGACGCCTGGGTCCGCGGTGACCCCCGTGTCCCCCCAGTTCCGGCGGCGCACAAGCGCGACACACGCTCCATCGAGGAGGCGATGGACGAGCTGCGCGCCAAGAGGCGGCGGCGCCTGGGGGAGGGGCCCGGGGGGGAGGGGCCTGCGAGGGTGGGGCCTGGAGTGGGGGAGGGGCCCGGAGTGGGGGAGGGGCCAAGGGAGGCCTCAGCCTGAGGGGGGAGGGGCGGCTCCCGGGGGGTTTAACCTGGGGGTTGGGGGAGGGGCGACAAGGGGACACCCCCAAGTCCCGGCTCCATGTCCGTGTGTCTGTCCCACCCCCCCATAAACAAAGTGACGAGTCGGGGACAACGTTCCAGAGCTTTATTGGGGGGCGATGGTGGCTCCGGAGGTGACAGCGGCCCCAGGGGATGTTGGTGGCCCCTGGAGGGGTCTCGGTGGCCCCCAGGGGGGTCTCGGTGGCCCCGGGGGTCTCGGTGGCCCCGCGGGTCCTACTTGGCACGGGGGTTGCGGAATTTGCGTCCGGCGAACTTGGCCTTGTCCCCAAGTTCCTCCTCGATCCTGGGGGGACACGGGGTCACAGGAGGTCACGGGAGGTCACAGGAGGTCACGGGAGGTCACAAGGGGACACCGGGGGGCGTTTGGGGACAGGTGGGGTCCTCTCACCTCATGAGCTGGTTGTACTTGGCCAAGCGCTCGGAGCGACAGGGGGCGCCCGTCTTGATCTGGGAACAGAGGGGACAGTGGGTGACAATGACAAGGGGTGACAATGGGTGACAGTCGCACCTGCCCCGTGCACAGCCCCACCACCAGGGGGTGACAATGACAATGGGTGACAATGACAATGGGTGACAATGACAATGGGTGACAGTCGCACCTGGCCCATGCACAGCCCCACCACCAGGGGGTGACAATGACAATGACAATGACAATGACAGTGTGTGACAGTCTCACCTGGCCCGTGCACAGCCCCACCACCAGGGGGTGACAATGACAATGACAATGACAGTGACAGTGTGTGACAGTCTCACCTGGCCCATGCACAGCCCCACCACCAGGGGGTGACAATGACAATGACAGTGACAGTGTGTGACAGTCTCACCTGGCCCGTGCACAGCCCCACCACCAGGGGGTGACAATGACAATGACAATGACAGTGTGTGACAGTCTCACCTGGCCCATGCACAGCCCCACCACCAGGGGGTGACAATGACAATGACAGTGACAGTGTGTGACAGTCTCACCTGGCCCGTGCACAGCCCCACCACCAGGGGGTGACAATGACAATGACAGTGACAGTGTGTGACAGTCTCACCTGGCCCATGCACAGCCCCACCACCAGGGGGTGACAATGACAATGACAATGACAATGACAGTGTGTGACAGTCTCACCTGGCCCGTGCACAGCCCCACCACCAGGGGGTGACAATGACAATGACAATGACAATGACAGTGTGTGACAGTCTCACCTGGCCCGTGCACAGCCCCACCACCAGGGGGTGACAATGACAATGACAGTGACAATGACAGTGTGTGACAGTCTCACCTGGCCCGTGCACAGCCCCACCACCAGGGGGTGACAATGACAATGACAATGACAATGACAGTGTGTGACAGTCTCACCTGGCCCGTGCACAGCCCCACCACCAGGGGGTGACAATGACAATGACAATGACAATGACAGCGTGTGACAGTCTCACCTGGCCCGTGCACAGCCCCACCACCAGGGGGTGACAATGACAATGACAATGACAGCGTGTGACAGTCTCACCTGGCCCGTGCACAGCCCCACCACCAGGGGGTGACAATGACAATGACAATGACAGTGTGTGACAGTCTCACCTGGCCCGTGCACAGCCCCACCACCAGGGGGTGACAATGACAATGACAATGACAATGACAGTGTGTGACAGTCTCACCTGGCCCGTGCACAGCCCCACCACCAGGGGGTGACAATGACAATGACAATGACAGTGTGTGACAGTCTCACCTGGCCCGTGCACAGCCCCACCACCAGGGGGTGACAATGACAATGACAATGACAATGACAGTGTGTGACAGTCTCACCTGGCCCGTGCACAGCCCCACCACCAGGGGGTGACAATGACAATGACAATGACAGTGTGTGACAGTCTCACCTGGCCCGTGCACAGCCCCACCACCAGGGGGTGACAATGACAATGACAATGACAATGACAGTGTGTGACAGTCTCACCTGGCCCGTGCACAGCCCCACCACCAGGGGGTGACAATGACAATGACAATGACAGTGTGTGACAGTCTCACCTGGCCCGTGCACAGCCCCACCACCAGGGGGTGACAATGACAATGACAATGACAATGACAGTGTGTGACAGTCTCACCTGGCCCGTGCACAGCCCCACCACCAGGGGGTGACAATGACAATGACAATGACAGTGTGTGACAGTCTCACCTGGCCCGTGCACAGCCCCACCACCAGGTCGGCGATGAACGTGTCCTCGGTCTCCCCCGAGCGGTGGCTCACCATCACCCCCCAGCCGTGGCTCTGCGCCAGCTTGCACCTGGGGACAGCGGGGACAGCGGGGACATGGGGGACGTTGGGGGACATGGGGGACATGGGGGACATGGGGATATGGGGGACATTGGGGGACATGGGGATACGGGGGACGTTGGGGGACATGGGGGGACATGGGGATATGGGGACATGGGGATATGGGGATGTTGGGGTTGTGGCGCCGGGAGTTTTGCCACAGAGGTTTTTGCACCAGCGCCTTTTCACGCTGGTTTTGCACACGAACCTTCCCGGGGGTTGCACGGGGGTTGAACGGGGGTTGCACGAGGGTTGCACGGGGGTTGCACGAGGGTTGCACGAGGGTTGCACGAGGGTTGCACGGGGGTTGCACGGGGGTTGCACAGGGGTTTGCACAGGTTTTGCATGAGGCTTTTCCCAGGTTTTGCACGAGGTTCACACACGGATTTCCCGGTTTTGCACAGGGGTTTGCACAAGGGTTTTCCCAGCTTTTGCATGGCGGTTTGCACGCGGATTTCCCGGGTTTGCACGGGGATTTCCGGGCCGGCGCGGGGTTTGCACGGGGATCTCCCGGGTTTGCACGCGGATTTCCCGGGTTTGCACGGGGATCTCCCGGGTTTGCACGCGGATTTCCGGGCCGGCGCGGGGTTTGCAGGGGGCTGTGCACTCACGCCTGGATGGACTCGGTGACGGAGCCGATCTGGTTGACCTTGAGCAGGAGGCAGTTGCAGGCGCCCAGCTCGGCCGCGCGCTGGATGCGCTTGGGGTTCGTCACCGTCAGGTCGTCCCCCACCACCTGGATCCCCACCTGGGACAGGAACCGGCGCCAGCCCTCCCAGTCGTCCTGGTCAAACGGGTCCTCGATGGACACCACTGCGGGGGGAAAACCAGTATAGACCAGTATGGACCAGTATGGACCAGCATGGACCAGCACAGAGCTGCAGGAACCACCCCAGGCCCCTCCCAGCCCTCCCAGTCGTCCTGGTCAAACGGGTCCTCGATGGACACCACTGCGGGGGGAAAACCAGTATAGACCAGTATGGACCAGTATGGACCAGCATGGACCAGCACAGAGCTGCAGGAACCACCCCAGGCCCCTCCCAGCCCTCCCAGTTGTCCTGGTCAAACGGGTCCTCGATGGACACCACTGCGGGGGGAAAACCAGTATAGACCAGTATGGACCAGTCCAGAACCGCAGGGAGCCGTGTGGATCAGCGGGGATCACTATAAACCAGTATAGACCAGTGCTCACCCAGGTGGTCCCTGATGGAGCTCTGAACAACCGCCCCATTGCCTCCATCGCCCTCAGTGCCCCCAGTGCTCCCAGTGCCCCATTGCCCCCAGTGCCCCCAGTGCCCCAGTGCCCACAATGCCCCAGAGCCCCCAATGCCTCCAGTGCCCCCATTGCCCCCATGCCCGGGTAGTCCTTGATGAAGCTCTGGTAGAGCTGCCCCATCGCCCCCGTCACCCCCATTGCCCCCGTCGCCCCCATACCCGGGTAGTCCTTGATGAAGCTCTGGTAGAGCTGCCCCATCGCCCTCCATTGCCCCCCGTTGCCCCCATCGCCCCCATACCCGGGTAGTCCTTGATGAAGCTCTGGTAGAGCTGCCCCATCGCCCTCCATTGCCCCCCGTTGCCCCCATCGCCCCCATACCCGGGTAGTCCTTGATGAAGCTCTGGTAGAGCTGCCCCAGCTGCTCCCCCGAGATGAGGCGCTTGGGGTCCGGGGGGGATTTGAAGTCCAGGTCGTACTTCCCGTCCCGGCAGAACTCGGAGGCCGCCACGTCCATGCCGATCACCACCTTGTCCGGGTACCCGGCCTGCCCGATGGCGGCCTTGAGCAGCTCCAGCGCTGCGGACGGGCGTCAGCGACCGGCGGCCGGCACCGCCGTGTCAGGGACCCCGGGGACCCCGGCGCCCGGCCCCGCGCCCACAGAGACCCCGGGGACCCCGGCGCCCGGCCCCGCGCCCACAGAGACCCTGGGGACCCCGGCGCCCGGCCCCGCGCCCACAGAGACCCCGGGGACCCCGGCGCCCGGCCCCGCACCCACAGAGACCCCGGGGACCCAGGCGCCCGGCCCCGTGCCCACAGAGACCCCGGGGACCCAGGCGTCCGGGCCCTACATCCCCTCACTGGTGTCCTGCCCCCATCCCCCACGTCTCCCCCTGTCCACCAAGATCCTCTTCCCCACCCCCCAAAGTGGACCCAGGTGTCCGGGTGCTCCCCCTCCCCCCGCTTAGAGGACCCAGGCGTCCGGGTGCTCCCCCTCCCCCCCCTTAGAGGACCCAGGCATCCGGGCACTCCCCCTCCCCCCGCTTAGAGGACCCAGGCATCCGGGGCCGCTGCCCTTTCTCCAGTTACGGCCACAACCACTAAATCTGGATGTGACCCCGAAACCCGACCCCGGGCTGGGGGAGGGGCTGGAAACAACCCCGAGCCCCCCACCCAAGACGGGGGATGGGCGGGCGGCCAGGTGTCACTAAAGGGACCCAGGTGTCCAGAGGCTGTCACTAGAAGGACCCAGGCGTCCGGGGGTGTCACTAGAAGGACCCAGGAGTCCGGGGGCGTCACCAAAGGGACCCAGGCGCCCGGTACCTTCGTTGTTCTCCAGGATGTTGGGCGCGAAGCCGCCCTCGTCGCCCACGTTGGTGGCGTCCTTGCCGTACTTGGCCTTGATGACGCCCTTGAGGCTGTGGTAGACCTCGGCGCCGATGCGCATGGCGTCGCGGAACGAGGAGGCGCCCACCGGCAGCACCATGAACTCCTGCATCGCCAGCTTGTTCCCCGCGTGGGAGCCCCCGTTGATCACGTTGAAGGCCTGGACGGGGACCCAGGAGTTCGGGACACCCCCAAGAGCCAATGACCCCCCGCCAGGATCCAACTGGAACCCCTAAAGACCCAGCGACACCCCCAAAACGCAACCCAACCCATCAAAACCCAACGGAGACCCCCCAAAGACCCCAAACCCAATGGGATGGCCCAAAACCCAACTGGGTTCCTAAAGACCCACCTGGATCCCCAATGACCCAACTGGGCCCCCCAAGACTAAACAACCCCCCAAGACCCAATGACCACCCCAATGACCCAACTTGCTCCCCCAAAACCCAACCAAGACTGCCAAGACCCCCCCAAAACCCAGTGAGATGCCCCAAAACCCAAGTGGGTCCCTCAAGACCCACCTGGATCCCCAAGACCCAATGACCACCCCATTGAACCAATTTGCTCCCCCAAGACCCAATGACCACCCCAAGACCCAACCAAGACCCCCCCAAACCCAATGGGATGCCCCAAAACCCAACTGGGTTCCTAAAGACCCAATTGGCCCCCCAAAGACCCAACCAAGACCCCCAAAACCCAACCAAGACCCCCAAGGCCCAACCCAGACCCCCCCAAACACAATGGGATGCCCCAAAACCCAACTGAGACCCTCCCAAAGGCCCAACGACACCCCCAAAGACCCAAAACCCAATGGGATGCCCCAAAACTCAACTGGGTCCCCAAACACCCACCTGGAACCCCAAGACCCAACAACCCCCCCAGGACCCAATAACTACTCCAATGACCAAATGTGCTCCCCTCAAACCCAATGGGATGCCCCAAAACCCAACCAGGACCCCCCAAAGACCCAAAACCCAATGGGATGCTCCAAAACCCAACTGGGTCCCCAAGACCCAACAACCCCCCCAAGACCCAATGACCACCCCAATGACCCAACTTGCTCCCCAAAGACCCAACCAAGACCCCCCAAAACCCCATGGCATGCCCCAAAACCCAACCGAGACCCCCCCAAATTCCCAATGACACCCCCCAAAGACCCAAAACCCCATGGGATGCCCCAAAGCCCGCTCCCCAGCACGGCGGCAGTACCGGCACGGGCAGGATGAGCTCGGCGTTGCCGGCGAGGTCGGCGATGTGCCGGTACAGGGGGACCCCCTTCTCGGCCGCGCCCGCCTTGCAAACGGCCAACGAGACGCCCAGGATGGCGTTCGCCCCGAACTTGGCTGCGGGGGTGGGGGAGGGGTGAGTTAGGGGGACCCAGGCATCCGGGGAAGGACCCAGGTGTCCGGGAGGGGAGGTGTTGGGGAGGGACCCAGGCATCCAGGGAAGGACCCAGGTGTCCGCGAGGGGACCCAGGCATCTGGGAGGGACCCAGGTGTTGGGGAGGGACCCAGGCGTCCAGGGAAGGACCCAGGTGTCCGAGTGGGGACCCAGGTGTTGGGGAGGGACCCAGGCGTCCAGGGAAGGACCCAGGTGTCCGAGTGGGGACCCAGGTGTTGGGGAGGGACCCAGGCATCCGGGGAAGGACCCAGGTGTCCGGGAGGGGAGGTGTTGGGGAGGGACCCAGGCATCCGGGGAAGGACCCAGGTGTCCGCAAGGGGACCCAGGCATCTGGGAGGGACCCAGGTGTTGGGGAGGGACCCAGGCATCCAGGGAAGGACCCAGGCATCTGGGAGGGACCCAGGTGTTGGGGAGGGACCCAGGCGTCCAGGGAAGGACCCAGGTGTCCGAGTGGGGACCCAGGTGTTGGGGAGGGACCCAGGCATCCAGGGAAGGACCCAGGCATCTGGGAGGGACCCAGGTGTTGGGGAGGGACCCAGGCGTCCGGGAGGGGACCCAGGCGTCCAGGGAAGGACCCAGGTGTCTGGGAAGGGACCCAGGCGTCCGGGAGGCTCACATTTGTTCTCGGTGCCGTCCATGTCGATCATGAGCTTGTCGATCTTCTCCTGCTCCACCACGCTGATTTTCTATGGGGCCGCGGGTCAGGGGTCAGAGGTCAGGGGGCAGACCCACGCCCCCCGCCCCTCCCCCACACTCACCTTCTCCAGCAGCGCGGGGGCGATGGTTTTGTTGATGTGCTCAACGGCCTTGAGGACGCCTGGGGGAGGGGCGACCTTTGACCTCGGGGCATCTTCCCCCCTCCCCCCAGCGGGGGATGGGCTTGGGGGGCTCTTAGGATTTGGGGGGTTGTGGGGTCTTGGGGGACCCAGTTGGGTCATTGAGAGGATCTTTGGGTCATTGGGGGGTCTTGGGGGACCCAGTTGGGTCATTGGGGGGATCTTTGGGTCATTGGGGGGTCTTGGGGGGCCCAGTTGGGTTTTGGGGGTCATCGGGGGTTGTTGGGTCTTGGGAGACCCAGTTGGGTCATTGGGGAACCCAGTTGGGTCATTGGGGGGATCTTTGGGTCATTGGGGGGTCTTGGGGGACCCAGTTGGGTCATTGGGGGAATCTTTGGGTCATTGGGGGGACCAGTTGGGTCATTGGGAGGATCTTTGGATCATTGGGGGGTCTTGGGGGACCCAGCTGGGTCATTGGGGAAATCTTCGGGTCTTGGGGGGCCCAATTGGGTTTTGGGGGTCATCGGGTCATTAGGGGTTGTTGGGTCTTGGGGGGTCTTGAGGAACCCAGTTGGGTCATTGAGGGGGTCTTTGGGTCATTGGGGGTTGTTGGGTCTTGGGGGTCCTGGGGGGAGCCGGTTGTGCCCAAGGGCTCGTGGGGTGGTTGTTGGGGTGGCTGTTGGGGTGTGGGGCGGTTGTTGGGGTGAGGGGTGGCTGTTGGGGTGAGGGGTGGCTGTTGGGGTGGTTGTTGGGGTGGCTGTTGGGGTGTGGGGTGGTTGTTGGGGTGTGGGGTGGCTGTCGGGGTCCCCCGTGTCCCCGTGTCCCCCGTGTCCCGCCCCGGTCCCACCTTTGCCCAGGTACCGGCTCTTGTCCCCGTCCCGCAGCTCCAGGGCCTCGTGGATCCCGGTGGAGGCGCCGCTGGGGACGGCGGCGCGGAACCGGCCTGGGGGAGGGGCGTGAGCGAGACCCCGCGCGGGACCGGGACCCCCGGGGACCCCCGGGGACCCTCAGGACCCCCATGGCCCCCTGTGTCCCACCATGGCCCCCACGGCCCCTTGTGTCCCCCTGTGTCCCCCCATGGCCCCCACAGCCCCTCGTGTCCCCCTCTGTCCCCCCATGGCCCCTTGTGTCCCCCTCTGTCCCCCCATGGCCCCTCGTGTCCCCCTCTGTCCCCTCAGGACCCCCATGTCCCCCTAGGACCTGACAGTCCCCCATGTCCCCTCGTGTCCCCCCATGTCCCCCACACCCCCCCACATCCCCCAATTTCTCCCTATGGCCCCCACATCCTCTCGTGTCCCCCCATGTCCCCAACACCCACCACAACCTCCACGCCCCCCCATCCCCCGTGTCCCCAACGTCCCCCGTGCTCCCCACGTCCCCATCCCCACGTCCCCCAATGTCCCCAACACCCACTAAAAGCTCCGAGTCCCCCCGTGTCCCCCCGCCCCCCGTGTCCGTGTCCGTGTCCGTGTCCGTGTCCCACCCTTGGCCGTGTGCAGATCCACCTCCACCGTGGGGTTTCCCCGCGAGTCCAGGATCTCCCGGGCCACGATTTTCTGGATGGACATGGCTGCGGGGGAGGGGCGGAGGTCAGGGGGACCCAGGCGTCCGGCTGAGCCCCCCCCGCCCCCCCCCAGGGGACCCAGGCGTCCGGGGAACAGCCCCCTCCCCCCGGCTGCTTCCCAACACGGGGACCCAGGCGTCCGGGTGACCCTGATGTGACCCCAGACCCCTCCCATGCCGCAGGGGACCCCGGCGTCCGGGTGACCCTCAGTTGGCCCCAGGCAACCCCCCGCTCTCCCCTAAGGGGACCCAGGCGTCCGGGAGGACCCAGGCATCCGGGAGACGACCCTCTGCCAAAAAGGGGACCCAGGCGTCCGGGAGGGGACCCAGGCGTCCGGGGGAGACCCAGGCGTCCAGGAGGAACCCAGGTGTCCGGGAGTGACCCAGGCGTCCGGGAGGGGACCCAGGCGTCCGGGAGGGACCCAGGCGTCCGGGAGGGGACCCAGGCGTCCGGGAGGGACCCAGGCGTCCGGGCGCTGCTCACTTGCGCTGGTTCCGCTGGGTCGTGCCCCCTGGAGGGTCCCCAGGGGCTATTTATGCCCAAACCCCCCCCAGCCCCCCCTCCTCCCCCCACAAGGGACCGGGGACAAGTTCGGGAGCCAGGCGTCCGGCGGGGGGAGGGGACACGGCGGGGGACCCAGGCGTCCGGGCCGGGTGGCACTTGCCGATGGTCCCTGTGCGTCCCCTCCCCCCCCCGGGGTTATTTTTAGCCCCCCCAAAGGTCTCGAGGAAAGGACACGGTAACACGAGACCCTCCCCCTCCCCCCGAACTCCTGGGTCCTTCCCGGACTCCTGGGTCCCCAGGAGACGCCCGGACGCCTGGGTCCCCTCTTGGGGTCTCCCGGATGCCTGGGTCCTCCATCTTTGGGGGGAATCTCCCGGACGCCTGGGTCCCCTTCGGGCGGCGCTCGCAGCGCCCCCTGGCGGCTCCGCGGGAGCAGCAGCGGCCCACGGGCCTCGGGGGGGGGGGTCTCGTGGGGCGGGGGGATGGGCCCGATGGCCCCACGCGGGGGGAGGGGCGGCGGCTCTGACCACTTCCCGGGGAAGTTCCCGCCGGGGGGGGCGGGGCCCGGACGCCTGGGTCCCTCGGCCGGGGAGGGGGGAGGGGCAGCACTGGTAACCCCCCGAACCCCCCACCGGTTCTGGGGGTCGCGCCCCCCGCCCCCACAATGCAGCGGGGTGGGGGTGCGGAAAAGAACGGCGGGGGGAGGGGCCGAACTCCTGGGTCCTTCCTGAGTCCCTCCCGAACTCCTGAGTCCTCTCCCGAACTCCTGGGTCCTCCCTGAGCCCCCCCCGCACTCCTGGGTCCCCTCCCGAACTCCTGGGTCCTTTCTGAGCTCCCCCCTCTCCAAGGGGCCGCGGGGCCCCTCCCCCGCCCCGGGCAGGAAGTGAAACCGCCGCCCCTCCCCCCGTCCCGGAAAGTCCCGCCCGGGGCTGAGTCAAAGCCGCGAGACGGGGGAGGGGGGAGGGGCCTTGCACGGGGCGTGGGGGTCCTTGCACGGGGGGGAGGCGCCTTGCACGAGGGGTCTCTTTGCACGGGGGGGAGGGGCCTTGCACGAGGGGTCTCTTTGCACGGGGGGGAGGGGCCTTGCACGAGGGCTCTCTTTGCACGGGGCGGGGGTCCCAGCCCCTCCCGCCCCCCTTCGGGGCGCACGCGGCCCGTTGCCCGGGGTGGGGAAGGGGCCACACCCTGATATGGGGGAGGGGGGGTCACAATAACGGGGGGACAAGAGGGGGGGGCCGCCCCACCTCCCCATCCCCCCGATCGCCGTTATCGGGCGCACGCTCCGGCGGAAAGGGGCGTGTCCCCCCGGGTCCCGCCCCCTCAGGCCCCGCCCCCCGGGCCCCGCCCCCCCGGGCCGCTATGAAAAGCCGCCGCCTCGCGCCGCTGCCCGGCCCGACCTCGCGCCGCCGCTGCCGCCCCGCCCGCGCACGCGCAGCGGAGGCCACGCCCCGCTCCTCCTCCTCCTTCTCCTCGGCTCCGCCCCCTGCTCCGGGCCACGCCCCCGCCCCCCGCCCGGCCCCGCCCCCCCGCGCTCCCGTTCCCGCCGGCGCCATGAGCGGGTGGGCGCCGTACGTGGAGACGCTGCTGGCGGACGGCACGTGCCAGGACGCCGCGATCGTGGGGTACCGGGACACCCCCGCCGTCTGGGCCGCGGCCCCGGGGAAGACGTTCGCCAACATCACGGTGAGGGGCGCCCACGGGACGGGGGGGACGGGACGGGATGGGACGGGGGGGACGGCGCTTCCCGCCTTCCGCGGAGGGGACCCGGGCGTTCGGGAGAGGGCGGGGCCTGAGGCATCACCCCCCCCGCGATGGGCACCGCGGAGGGACAAAAAAGGCAGAAAAACGCGAAAGTTGCCAGCGTGGCCCGGCCCCCCCCCCTCCGCTTGGGGAGAGGGAGGGACCCAGGAGTTCCGGGAGGGACCCAGGAGTTCGGGAGGGGGGGACGGGATGGGACTCAGGAGTTCGGGGGGGACCCAGGTGTCCGGGAGGGACTCAGGAGTTTGGGGGGGACCCAGGCGTCCGGGAGGGACCCAGGAGTTCGGGGGGGGTGAGGGGATGGGACCCAGGAGTTCAGGGGGGACCCAGGAGTCCGGGAGGGACCCAGGAGTTCGGGGCGGGGGGGGTGACCGGATGGGACCCAGGAGTTCAGGGGGGACCCAGGAGTCCGGGAGGGACCCAGGAGTTCGGGGGGGACCCAGGAGTTCGGGAAGGGTTCCCCCTCCACTCATCCAAAATCTGGTTGACCACACCCCCCCCTTTTAAGAGGGGTCCCGAACTCCTGGGTCCCTCCCGAACTCCTGGGTCTCCTGAAAAGGGGGGGAGGGGAGGGGTCCCTAAAAACCAAAAAAAAAAATGCGCGGAATGTGGCCACTTCCCGGTGGGGGAGGGGCGGCCGGGGCTTCCTGTGGGGGAGGGGCGGCGCGCGCGCATCCCCCCCCTCCCCCCGTCCCCGGACGCCTGGGTCCCCCCGCGGAAATCGGGGTGGGAGGGGGGAGAGGAAGTTGTGGGGGGGCCCATGCTGGGGGGAGGGGGAGGGACCCCGGATGCCTGGGTCCCTCCCGAACGCCTGGGTCCCGTCCCTGAACGCCTGGGGCCCTTATAAGGTCATAAGATAGATGGGAGAGTCATGGGGGGGTGGGGGTTATGGCCCGGATGCCTGGGTCCCTTCTGGGGTCATGGGGGGGATCCTCTCCAGATTCCTGGGTCTCCCCTGGACTCCTGGGTCCCTCCCCGAACGCCTGGGTCCCTCCCAAACGCCTGGGTCCTCTCCCGGACTCCTGGGTCCCTCCTGAACACTTGGGTCCCTGCTTGGGACCCCTCCCCGAACGCCTGGGTCCTCTCCCGGACTCCTGGGTCCCCCCTTGGACTCCTGGGTGTCCCCCGGACTCCTGGGTCCCTCCTGAAGTGTTGAGTCCCCCCCCAGCCTCCTGGGTCCCCTCCCAAACACCTGGATCCCCCCCCAGACCCCTGCGTCCCCTCCCAAACTCCTGGGTCCCCCTCTGGACTCTTGGGTCCCTCCTGAAGTCTTGAGTCCACCCCCGGACTCCTGGGTCCCCTCCCGAACTCCTGGGTCCCTCCTGAAGTGTTGAGTCCACCCCCGGACTCCTGGGTCCCCTCCCGAACTCCTGGGTCCCTTCTGAAGTCTTGAGTCCACCCCCGGACTCCTGGGTCCCCTCCCGAACTCTTGGGTCCCTCCTGAAGTCTTGAGTCCACCCCCGGACTCCTGGGTCCCCTCCCAAGCACCTGGGTCCCCCCTTGGACGCCTGGGTCCCCCTGAACTCCTGGGTCCCTCATGTTCTATGTGTGTGTGGGGGGCGATTCCTCCTGCATGCCCCTGGGTCTGCTTGGGGTTGAGGTTGGGGGTGCCCCCCGACCCCGTGCCCCTGACCTGTGCCCCGTGCCCCCTGACCCCGTGCCCCCTGCCCCTGACCCCGTGCCCCCTGCCCCTGACCCCTGACCCGTGCCCGTGCGCAGGCGGCGGAGGTGGCGGCGCTGGTGGCCCCCGAGCGGGGTCCCCTGCTGGTGCAGGGGCTGACGCTGGGCGGCCTGCGCTGCTCCGTGATCCGCGACTCCCTGCTGGTGGAGGGCGAGCACAGCATGGACCTGCGGAGCAAGAGCGCGCCCGGGGCGCCCACCTTCAACATCACGGCCACCATCACCAACAAGAGTGAGTGAGACCCTAGGGACCCCTATGGACCCCTATAGAGCCCCTGAACCCCCACCTTCAACATCACGGCCACCATCACCAACAAGAGTGAGTGAGACCCTAGGGACCCCTATGGACCCCTATAGAGCCCCTGAACCCCCACCTTCAACATCACGGCCACCATCACCAACAAGAGTGAGTGAGACCCTAGGGACCCCTATAGAGCCCCTGAACCCCCACCTTCAACATCACGGCCACCATCACCAACAAGAGTGAGTGAGACCCTATAGAGCCCTATGGACCCCTATAGAGCCCCTGAACCCCCACCTTCAACATCACGGCCACCATCACCAACAAGAGTGAGTGAGACCCTAGGGACCCCTATGGACCCCTATAGAGCCCCTGAACCCCCACCTTCAACATCACGGCCACCATCACCAACAAGAGTGAGTGAGACCCTAGGGACCCCTATGGACCCCTATAGAGCCCCTGAACCCCCACCTTCAACATCACGGCCACCATCACCAACAAGAGTGAGTGAGACCCTATAGACCCCTATGGACCCCTATAGAGCCCCTGAACCCCCACCTTCAACATCACGGCCACCATCACCAACAAGAGTGAGTGAGACCCTATAGACCCCTATGGACCCCTATAGAGCCCCTGAACCCCCACCTTCAACATCACGGCCACCATCACCAACAAGAGTGAGTGAGACCCTATAGAGCCCTATGGACCCCTATAGAGCCCCTGAACCCCCACCGTCAACATCACAGCCACCATCACCAACAAGAGTGAGTACAGACCCTATAGACCCCTATAGAGCCCTATAGAGCCCCTGAACCCCCACCTTCAACATCACAGCCACCATCACCAACAAGAGTGAGTACAGACCCTATAGATACCCTATAGACACCCTATGGACCCCCACCTTCAACACCATGGCCTCCATCACCAACAAGAGTGACCCCGCCCCCCCCGGCACCTTCACCCAGAGTCACCAAGTGGGGACCGGGCACCCCCATCCCCCCTGTTCCCCTCCCCCCACACCCAGGTCCCCTCTGTCTGTGTCTCCAGGGGTCACCTGAGGCCACCCCTCCCCCACCCCTGAACTCCCGTGTCCATCCCTGGGGGTCACCCCACCCCGACCCCCTGCCCCTCCCCCACCCTGGCAGCCCCTCCCCCTCCCCGCAGCCATCGTGCTGGTGATGGGCAAGGAGGGGCTTACCCCACCCCACCCCTCCCCCACCCCATCCCCTCCCCCACCCTGGCAGCCCCTCCCCCCCGCAGCCATCGTGCTGGTGATGGGCAAGGAGGGGGTTACCCCACCCCACCCCTCCCCCACCCTGACAGCCCCTCCCCCCGCAGCCATCGTGCTGGTGATGGGCAAGGAGGGGGTTACCCCACCCCATCCCCTCCCCCACCCTGACAGCCCCTCCCCCCGCAGCCATCGTGCTGGTGATGGGCAAGGAGGGCGTCCACGGCGGCGTGGTCAACAAGAAGTGCTACGACATGGCCGCCCACCTGCGGCGCTCCCAGTACTGAGGGACCAGGACCCACTGGGACCCACTGGGGACCACGGGACCCCCCGGGACCCACCAGGACCCTCTGGGACCACCGGGACCCGCGGGGACCCCCCGGGGACCAGCAGGAGCCTCCAGGGACCACCAGGACCTGCCCCTCCCCCCCCCGCTGCCGGCAGCAAAATAAACGAACAGCCTGTGGGGAGAGGATGTGTGGGGCTGCTGTGGGGCTGCTGTGGGGCTGGGGTGTGGGGAGAGGATGTGTGGGGCTGGGGTGTGGGGAGAGGATGTGTGGGGCTGCTGTGGGGTTGGAATGTGGGGCTGGGATATGGGGTGAGATGTGGAGCCAGGATCAGAGCTGTGGGGTTGAGATGTGTGGGGTGGGATGGGGGATGTGGGGCAGAGCCATGGGGTTTGCTCGGGACGTGTGGGGCAGGGTTCTGTCTGTGGGTGTGTCCCCGGCTCCCGGACGCCTGGGTCCCTCCCTGGGTCCAAGGTCTGCACCACACCCGGGGGTCAGAGGTCGCCGTGGGGCAGCAGCCACATCACCCCCTGCTCCCTCCCCCCAGACCCACGGGAGCCGCGGGTGGGGGCGGGGCCTTTGCTGGGGGCAGAACGGGGCAGCCGTGGGGCCGGGGGACACCTGTGGGGCAGAGGGGGCGTGGCGCCGTGGGGCGGAAGCGGCTCCGGCTCGTTCGGCCCTTTTAAGGCAGCGGCTGCGGCGCTTCCCCTCCCCCACCGCCGTGAGTCACGGCCCGGACGCCTGGGTCCCTTGTGCGGAGGGGCCGGATGAGCCCCATGGCGGGAACTGCGGTGTGGGGCAGGGAAGGGGACCCAGGCGTTCGGGCCCCATAAGTGCCCAGCCCCGCTGTGGGGGCCAGGAAGGGAGGATGTGGGGCAGTTATGGGGCGGCTGTTCCGTCGCCTGCCCCGGCTCTGTCTGGGGTCCCTGACCCCCGGTGACCCCCAGTTCGTCTCCCCCGCACCCACTGACCCGAGCGTCGCACAAGAGAGGCGGAGCCTCAGCAAAGCCCGCCCACCGCGCAGCCAATCCCTGCCGCCTGCTCTTTCCCGCCTAAACACCCTCCACCAATGAACGGCGCGACGCCGGCAGCGCCGGGACCACGCCCCCTCGGCCGGGGACACGCCCACAAGTTGCTCGCGAAGCCACGCCCAAATATCTGCGATACGCCCCCTCCTGTCAGGGCCACGCCTCCCGCCCCGCCCACAGCTCCTCCCATTGGCCCGCGCTCCGCCTCCCGGGCAGGCCCCGCCCCCTCCACCGGAAGCCCCGCCCCTCCCCGGCCGCGCGCAGGCGCTCGGCGCACGCGCTGTCCCGCCCCGAGTCACCTTGGGGTCCGGACCCCCCGGGTCCGTCCGTGTGTCCCCCGGTCCGTCTGTTCCCCCCGGTCCGTGTGTCCCCGGACCCGCGTCCGCTCCCGATGGCGGCGGCTCCGGCGGCTCCGGCGGCTCCGGCCGAGCGGCCCAAGACGTCCCCGAAGTCCGTGAAGTTCCTGTTCGGCGGCCTGGCCGGGTGAGACCCCGAACGGGGCACAAACGGGACCCGAACCGGACTCCGAACCGGGACCCCAAACGGGACCCGAACCGGGACCCGAATCGGGACCCAAATGAGACCCGAACGGGACCCCGAACTGGGACCCCAAACGGGACCCTGAACCGGGACCCCAAACGGGACCCTGAACCAGGACCCAAAACCAGGACCCCAGACGGGACCCCAAACGGGACCCTGAACCAGGACCCCAAACGGGACCTGAACTGGGACCCAAAACCGGGACCCTGAACCCAAACAGCCCCCAAACCGGGCCGGGGCTCAGGCTGATTCTGGGGTGTCTCACAGAGATTTTGGGGTGAATTCCCCCGTTTTTGGTGCAGGATGGGCGCCACGGTGTCCATGCAGGGTTGGGTGGGTGTTGGGGTGTCTCACAGAGATTTTGGGGTGAATTCCCCCGTTTTTGGTGCAGGATGGGCGCCACGGTGTCCGTGCAGGGTTGGGTGGGTGTTGGGGTGTCTCACAGAGATTTTGGGGTGAATTCCCCCGTTTTTGGTGCAGGATGGGCGCCACGGTGTTCGCACAGGGTCGGGTGGGTGTTGGGGTGTCTCACAGTGATTTTGGGGTGAATTCCCCCGTTTTTGGTGCAGGATGGGCGCCACGGTGTTCGTGCAGCCGCTGGACCTGGTGAAGAACCGGATGCAGCTGAGCGGGGAGGGGGCGCGGACGCGCGAGTTCCCCACGAGCTTCCACGCGCTGGCGGCCATCCTGAGGAACGAGGGGGTGCGGGGCATCTACACCGGGTACGGGACCCAAAACACCCCAAAAACACCCCAAAACACCCCCTGACCCCTGGGTTCATCCTGAGGAACGAGGGGGTGCGGGGCATCTACACCGGGTATGGGACCCAAAACACCCCAAAAACACCCCAAAACACCCCCTGACCCCTGGGTTCATCCTGAGGAACGAGGGGGTGCGGGGCATCTACACCGGGTATGGGACCCAAAACACCCCAAAAACACCCCAAAACACCCCCTGACCCCTGGGTTCATCCTGAGGAACGAGGGGGTGCGGGGCATCTACACTGGGTACGGGACCCAAAACACCCCAAAACACCCCCTGACCCCTGGGTTCATCCTGAGGAACGAGGGGGTGCGGGGCATCTACACCGGGTACGGGACCCAAAACACCCCAAAAACACCCCAAAACACCCCAAAATACCCCCTGAAACCCCCACTGAACCTCCTGAACCCCTTGAACCCAACCCGGGAACCCCTGAACCCCCTGAGCCCCACTGAACCCCCAGTGAACCTCCTGAGCCCCATTGAACCCCTGAACCCCAAAACAACCCCTGAGCCCCATTGAACCCCCACTGAACCCCATTGAACCCCCCAAACCTCAAAACACCCCGAGCCCCATTGAACCCCCAGAATCCCCTGAGCCCCACTGAACCCCATGACCCCCCGGGTTCATCCTGCGCAAGGAGGGGCTGCGGGGCACATACACCGGGTACCCCAAAATCCTGAACCCCCCAAGCCCAACCCGGGAGCCCCGAACCCCATCGACCCCCCTGGGGCAGCTTCACGGGGATTTGAGGCAGTTCTGTGGGATTTGGGGGCATTTCTCACATCTCCCCATTTTTGGGGGTGTCTCCCCCATTTCCGGGGTGTCTGACCCCATTTCCAGGGTGTCTGACCCCATTTCTGGGCTGTCTCCCCCCATTTTCGGGGTGTCTGACCCCCCATTCCCCCCAGGCTGTCGGCGGGGCTGCTGCGCCAGGCCACCTACACCACCACGCGCCTGGGGATCTACACGGTGCTGCTGGAGCGGCTGGGGGGGCCGGACGGGACGCCCCCCCCGTTCCTGGCCAAGGCCGCCATGGGGATGACGGCGGGGGCCGCCGGGGCCTTCGTGGGGACCCCGGCCGAGGTGGCGCTGATCCGCATGACGGCCGACGGGCGGTGAGAACGGGGCGAAAACACCCGAAATCGCGCAAAACGCCCCGAAATCCTGACCCAAACGGGGGGGTTAACCCAAACGGGGGGTTCTGACCCCAACACGGTGTCCTGACCCAAACGGGGGGGTTAACCCAAACGGGGGGTTCTGACCCCAACGCGGTGTCCTGACCCAAACGGGGGGTTAACCCAAACGGGGGGGGGGTTCTGACCCCAACGCGGTGTCCTGACCCAAACGGGGGGGTTAACCCAAACGGGGGGGGGGGTTCTGACCCCAACACGGTGTTCTGACCCAAACGGGGGGTTAACCCAAACGGGGGGTTCTGACCCCAACACGGTGTTCTGACCCAAACGGGGGGGTTAACCCAAACGGGGGGTTCTGACCCCAACACGGTGTTCTGACCCAAACGGGGGGGTTAACCCAAACGGGGGGTTCTGACCCCAACACGGTGTCCTGACCCAAACGGGGGGTTCTGACCCCAACGCGGTGTCCTGACCCCACCCCCTGTTCCCGACCCGGCCCCAGGCTGCCCCCCCAGCAGCGCCGCGGGTACCGGAACGTGCTGGACGCGCTGGTGCGGATGGCGCGGGAGGAGGGGATCGGCACGCTCTGGAGGGTACGGCACCCAGCCCTGCGACCCCCCTGTGAACCCCAAAACCCACCCCGACCCCCTGCGACCCCCTGACCGCCCTGTGAACCCCAAAACCCACCCTGACCCCCTGTGACCCCCTGACCCCCCTGTGAACCCCCAGACCTGCACGGGGGGACCAGCACGCTCTGGAGGGTACAGCCCCCTGACCCCTGGGACCACTGACCTCTCTGTGACCTCCTGACCTCCCTGTGACCCCCAAAACCCACCATGACCGCCCTGTGACTCCCGGATCCCCCTGTGAACCCCCAAACCTGCATGGGGGGATCAGCACGCTCTGGAGGGTACGGGGGACCCCAAATACAGGGGGACCCCAAAACCCACCCTGACCCCCCTCTGACCTCCCTGTGACCCCCTGGCCCACCATTGACCCCGTGATCCCCCAAACCTGCGAGGGGGGGATCCCCACACTGGGGGGTACACATGGGGGGGTCAGGGAGACTTGGGAGACCCCCCGCACCCCACATTCCCAGGGCTGCGTCCCCACCATGGCTCACCCTGGGGTGCAGGGGAGGTTCTGGGTCGTTTTGGGGTGCAGGGGGGGTTCATATTTTGGGGTGCCCCCTTTCCAGGGCTGCATCCCTACCACGGTTCACCCTGGGGTCAGGGGGGGTTCTGGGTTGGTTTTGGGGTGCAGGGGGGTTCATATTTTCGGGTACCCCCTTTCCAGGGCTGCATCCCTACCATGGTTCACCCTGGGGTCAGGGGGGGTTCTGGGTTGGTTTTGGGGTGCAGGGGGGTTCATATTTTGGGGTACCCCCTTTCCAGGGCTGCATCCCCACCATGGCTCACCCTGGGGTGCAGGGGGGGTTCTGGGTCGTTTTGGGGTGCAGGGGGGGGTTCATATTTTGGGGTACCCCCTTTCCAGGGCTGCATCCCTACCATGGCTCGCGCCGTCGTGGTTAACGCCGCCCAACTCGCCTCCTACTCGCAGTCCAAGCAGTTCCTGCTGGAGACAGGTACGTGGGGGACCCCAAAACCCCTGACCCCCCAACACCCCCCTGACCCCCCCCAGCACCCCGTGACCCCCCCGTGACCCCCGTCTCAATTTTGGGGTGTCCCCCCCAGGCCACTTCCGCGATGACATTTTGTGCCACTTCTGCGCCAGCATGATCAGCGGCTTGGTCACCACGGCCGCCTCCATGCCCGTCGACATCGTTAAAACACGGTGGGTAATTAGCGGGGGGGGGGGGGCGTTAATTAACGAGCGGGGACCCCCCCGCACCTTCCCGGGGGGGGACGCCCCGAAAATCCCCGGTTTTCACCCCAAAATTGGCCCCTGCAGCATCCAGAACATGCGGACGATCGACGGGAAACCCGAGTATCGCAACGGGCTGGTGAGTTTGGAGGTCCCCAGTTTTGGGAGGTCCCCAGTTTTGGGGGTACTCCAATATTTTGGGGTTCCCCCATTTTTCGGGGTCCCCGTTTCCCCCTGGAGGCGTCACCAGTTTTGTGTTTCCAGACCCCACTCCTGTCTCTGGGGTTCCCCCCTTTTTGGGGTGTCCCCCCATTTTGGGGCCCCCTCCTTATTTTGGGATCCCCCCCAATCCCAATCCCCTGTGTGTCCCCCTTATCTTGAGGGGATTCACCAGGATTTGGGGGGGATCCCCAGGGGTTTCTTGAGGTTCCCTCTGGTTTGGGGGTTCCAGCCCCATTTTAGGGGGGTTCCCCGGGGTTTTTGGGGTTCCCCAGGTGCCGGGGTCCCCCTGACGCCCCGTTTTCCCCGCAGGAGGTGCTGGTGCAGCTGGAGGGGCCCCCGTTCTCTTTAGGGCGCTCCCCGGGGTTTGGGGTTTCTCCTGGGGTTTCTCCTGGGGTTTTTGGGGTTTCTGCTGGGGTTTTTGGGGTTCTCCCGGGGATTTTGGGATTCCCCAGGTGTCGGGGTCCCCCTGACGCCCCGTTTCCCCGCAGGAGGTGCTGGTGCGGGTGGTGCGGCTGGAGGGGCTCCCCGCGCTCTGGAAGGGCTTCACCCCGTACTACGCGCGGCTGGGCCCGCACACCGTGCTCACCTTCATCTTCCTGGAGCAGCTGAACCGCGCCTACGGGCGCCTGTTCCTCAACCCCTGACCTATGGATCTATAGGGGCCGGGGGGGAGGGTGGGTCACGTTCACCTGTTCCTCAACCCCTGACCTATGGATCTATAGGGGCCGGGGGGGAGGGTGGGTCACGTTCACCTGTTCCTCAACCCCTGACCTATGGATCTATAGGGGCCGGGGGGGAGGGTGGGTCACGTTCACCTGTTCCTCAACCCCTGACCTATGGATCTATAGGGGCCGGGGGGGAGGGTGGGTCACGTTCACCTGTTCCTCAACCCCTGACCTATGGATCTATAGGGGCCGGGGGGGAGGGTGGGTCACGTTCACCTGTTCCTCAACCCCTGACCTATGGATCTATAGGGGCCGGGGGGGAGGGTGGGTCACGTTCACCTGTTCCTCAACCCCTGACCTATGGATCTATAGGGGCCGGGGGGGAGGGTGGGTCACGTTCACCTGTTCCTCAACCCCTGACCTATGGATCTATAGGGGCCGGGGGAGGTGTGGGTCACGTTCACCTGTTCCTCAACCCCTGACCTATGGATCTATAGGGGCCGGGGGAGGTGTGGGTCACGTTCACCTGTTCCTCAACCCCTGACCTATGGATCTATAGGGGCCGGGGGAGGGTGTGGGTCACATTCGCCTGTTCCTCAACCCCTGACCTATGGATCTATAGGGGCTGGGGAGGGGTGTGTGGGTCACATTGGGCTGTTCCTCAACCCCTGACGTATCGATCTATAGGGGCCAGGGGTGCAGGCCGTGTGTGGGTCACATTCAGGTGTTCCTCAACCCCTGAGCTATGGATCTATAGGGGCCAGGGGGGTGTGTGGGTTACATTCGGCTGTTCCTCAACCCCTGACCTACAGATCTATAGGGGCCGGGGGTGTGGGGTGTGTGTGGGTCACATTGGGCTGTTTCTCAACCCCTGACCTATGGATCTGTAGGAGCTGGGGGTGCATGTGGGTCACAGCCACTTGTTCCTGACCCCAGCCTATGGATCTATAGGGGCTGGGGCACGTGTGTGGTTCACAGCTGCGTGTTCCTGACCCTGTGGCATCTATAGGGGCTGGGGGGTGTATATGGTGTTCTCACATCCCTACAGGGTGTTCCCAAGTCCCTATAGGGGGTATAGAGGAGCTGGGGGGTGTATATGGTGTATATGGGTCACAGCCACCTCTTCCTCACCCCCTGACCCCCCTATGGAATCCATAGGGGCTGGGGGGTCCCTATAGAGGTGTCTCATGTCCCTGCGGGGTGTCCCCATGGGGGGCTCGGTCTGTCTGTCCCTATAGGGGCTCAGGGTGTCCATGGGTCCCTGTGGGGTGTCAAAGGCCAAGGTCATGGGCAGGAGCCCCCCCCCCCCTTCCCAAAGGGCTTCGGTACTGACAGCTCGTTATCGTGTAACTGATTGATTAATTAAAGCGGAATCATGTGGAGGCGGCTCTGACCCGAACTGGGGACACTGGGGGACACTGGGACGAACTGGGGGACGCTGGGATAAACTGGATTGAACTGGGGGAACTGGGCTGAACTGGATTGAACTGGGGACACTGGGATAAACTGGATTGAACTGGGGACACTTGGATAAACTGGACTGAACTAGGGGAACTGGGGACACTGGGATGAACTGGATTGAACTGGGGACACTGGGATAAACTGGATTGAACTGGGGACACTAGGTTGAACTGGGGACACTTGGATAAACTGGACTGAACTAGGGGAACTGGGGACACTGGGATGAACTGGGGGACAGTGGGATGAACTGGATTGAACTGGGAAGACTGGGGGACAGTGGGATGAACTGGATTGAACTGGGGGAACTGGGGACACTGGGTTTAACTGGGCTGAACTGGGTTGAACTGGGGGAACTGGGGACACCGGGCTGAACTGGGGACACTTGGATAAACTGGACTGAACTGGGGAAACTGGGGACACTGGGATGAACTGGATTGAACTGGGAAGACTGGGGGACAGTGGGATGAACTGGATTGAACTGGGGACACTGGACTGAACAGGGTTGAACTGGACTGAACTGAACAGGGTTGAACTGGGTGCCCCCGCGCAGGCCCCTCCCTGGGTTCTTCCCCCCCTCACTCACGCTGAGGGGTTCAGGCCGATCCGTGCAGCCTGCCGCCGGGGGTCACTGCGGATGGGGCGGGGATCAACCGGGGAGAGCCGGGGAGAACCGGGGATCAACCGGGGAGAGCCGGGCGCCCCCGAGGAAGCGGCCGCTCCCGCCTGAGGTGGCGGCCACGCCCCCCGCGCATGCGCAGGAGGTGACCGGGGAGCGACGTCCGGCACGCGCCGCTCCCGCCTTTTCCTTCCCGCCCTTTTCGGTGCCGCTCGCCCCTTCCCCCCCCCTCACTCACTCACCCTGAGGGAGCCCTGGGGCCTCTTCACCCCACATTCCCCCGCAGGGAGCCGAGGCGGCCCCGCCAGCGCGGCGGGGGGAGTTCACCGGGCAGAACCGGGGGCGAAACCACCGGGGAGAAGCGGCGACCCCCGAGGCACCCGCCGCTGACTGGAAGCGGCAGCCACGCCCCCAGCCGGGCTGGCCACGCCCCCCGCGCATGCGCAGGAGGAGACCGGGGCGCGACGCCCGGCACGCGCCGCTCCCGCCTTTTCCTTCCCGCCCTCTCCTTCCCGCCCTTTTCGGTGCCGTTCGCCCCTTTCCCCCCCCCCGCCACTTACTCCCTCACTCACCCTGAGGGAGCCCTGGGGCCTTTTCCCCGCTCACTCCCCCGCAGGGAGCCGAGGCGGCCCCGCCAGCCCGGTGAGAGGAGTTCACCGGGCAGAACCAAGGGAGAAACAACCGCGGAGAAGCGGGGACCCCCGCGGCACCGGCCGCTCCCGCCGCTGACTGGAAGCGGCAGCCGCGCCCCCAGCCGGGCTGGCCACGCCCCCCGCGCATGCGCAGGAGGTGACCGGGGAGCGACGCCCGGCACGCGCCGCTCCCGCCTTTTCCTTCCCGCCCTTTTCGGTGCCGTTCGCCCCTTCCTCCCCCTCACTCACTCACCCTGAGGGAGCCCTGGGGCCTCTTCCCCGCTCACTCCCCCGCAGGGAGCCGAGACGGCCCCGCCAGCGCGGCGAGGGGAGTTCACCGGGCAGAACAGGGGACAAACCACCGCGGAGGAGCGGGGACCCCGCCGCACCGGCCGCTCCCGCCGCTGACTGGAAGCGGCAGCCGCGCCCCCGGCCGGGCTGGCCACGCCCCCCGCGCATGCGCAGGTGAGGCGCGAGGCGGCTGCGGTAGCGCGCGCTGTTCCCGCGCTTTTCGGCGCCGTTCGCCCCCGAGGCGCCGTGAGGGGATTTGGGGGGGGGAGGGGGGACCCCGCCACCCGGGCCTGGGACGCGACGGGGACCCCAGCACAGGCGGAGGCCACGCAGAGCCGTTTATTGCCCCCGGTGCGGGGCGTCCGGGGCGTTCTCGGGGTCACACGGCGGGGCCCCCGTCCCCCCAGGGCAACTGCGGCCCCGCCAGCACCGCCCGCTCCACGCCCTGCGGGGTGATGGTGGCCAAGCGGATCACCCCCCCGCTGGAGCCGTCCCGCGCCATGGCCAGCGCCAGAGCTGCGGAAGGGTGAGAAATTAACCCAAAATCACCCCAAAATAACACCCCCTGGGGTCCCACAGCCCAGACACAGTGGGGGAAAAATGGTGAGAAATCGCCCCAAAAACAAAGATCTGGGGCCCCCAAACCCCCCATAACCCTCCCCAAACTCCTCCGGGACCCCAGAAACCCCCAGAACCCCCATAGACCCCTGGGACCCACCAGGACCCCCATAGACCCCCTGTGTCCCCCAGGACCCCCACAGACCCCCTGTGTCCCCCACAGGACCCCCCATATACCTCCTGTGACCCCCTCATAGACCCCCCACAGACCCCGTGTCCCCCACAGGACCCCCACAGACCCCCTGTGTCCCCCACAGACCCCCACAGACCGCCTGTGTCCCCCACAGGACCCCCACAGACCCCCTGTGTCCCCCACAGGACCCCTACAGACCCCCACAGACCCCCTGTGTCCCCCACAGGACCCCTACAGACCCCCACAGACCCCGTGTCCCCCACAGGACCCCCACAGGACCCCTGTGTCCCCCCGGGCCCCCGTACCGCGGGTCACCAGCTCCAGGCTCTGCTCCCGGCTCATCCCGGGCGTCGCGGCCGCGTCCAGGAACCCGTACAGGTAGGAGCTGCCCGAGCCCCCCACGGCGCACGGGACGCGCAGCAGCGGCCCCCCCATGGGCACGGCGTACACCTGGGGGCAGGACACGGCTATGGGGCGGCTATGGGGCAGCTATGGGGCTGTGCGACCCCCCATGGGCACGGCGTACACCTGGGGGCAGGACACGGCTATGGGGCAGCTATGGGGCAGCTATGGGGCTGTGCGACCCCCCATGGGCACGGCGTACACCTGGGGGCAGGACACGGCTATGGGGCGGCTATGGGGCAGCTATGGGGCTGTGCGACCCCCCATGGGCACGGCGTACACCTGGGGGCAGGACGCAGTTATGGGGCAGCAAAAGGGATGCCCAGAGACAGAATGAGACGCTGCAGGGCAGCCAAGGGGATGCTATGGGTCAGGGAGGCCTCGCTATGGGGCAGAAGGGTCCCGCTATGGGGCAGAGGGGCCTCACCTGCCCCCCGCGCCGTGGGTCCCATCCGGCCACGATGACGCCGGCGCTGAGCTCGTCGCGGTAGCGGTAGCAGGTCTGCTGGAACAGGCGCGCAGCCGTGCGGACGCGGGGCGGCTCCTGCAGCTCCACGCTGTGGGGCAGACGTGGGGGTCAGACCCGTAGAAACCGCCCCATAGCCTCCCACGGGCCCCACGGCTCCTGCAGCTCCACGCTGTGGGGCACACGTGGGGGTCAGACCCACAGAAACCGCCCCATAGCCTCCCACCGGCCCCACGGCTCCTGCAGCTCCACGCTGTGGGGCACACGTGGGGGTCAGACCCACATACACCGCCCCGCAGGTCCCTCCCTGCCCCATAGACAGGTGGTACCTGTGGAACACTGGCTGATGGGGCACGGCCCTGCCCCACGGCCACCTGTGGAAGGCCAGCTGGTAGCCCTGCCCCATAGCCCTGCCCCACAGCCACCTGCGGAAGGCCAGCTGGTAGCCCTGCCCCATAGCCCTGCCCCACAGCGACCTGTGGAAGGCCAGCTGGTAGCCCTGCCCCATAGCCCTGCCCCATGGCCCTGCCCCACGGCCACCTGTGGAAGGCCAGCTGGTAGCCCTGCCCCATAGCCCTGCCCCACTGCCCTGCCCCACGGCCACCTGTGGAAGGCCAGCTGGTAGCCCTGCCCCACAGCCCTGCCCCACGGCCCTGCCCCACGGCCACCTGTGGAAGGCCAGCTGGTAGCCCTGCCCCACAGCCCTGCCCCACGGCCCTGCCCCACGGCCACCTGTGGAAGGCCAGCTGGTAGCCCACGGCGTCGGCCACCGCCTGCGTGTCGGCCGCGGAGCCCGAGCGGCAGCAGAAGATGCGGTCGTGCACGGGGGTCAGCTTGTCCGTCACGCGATTGGCCACGTACGCCCTGCGCGGCAGTGACGTCACCGTGACATCAGCACGACGTCACCGTGACATCACCGCGACGTCACCTCCCACCCAGGACCCGCCCCCGCGCGCTGAGGAGGCCCCGGGGGGACAACACGTGGGTTGGGGACCCAGGAGTGCGGGGAGGGACCCAGGAGTTCTGGAGGGGGACCCGCGATGACGTCACCAATGACGTCACCAATGACGTCGCCGCGCGCTCACCCCGTGGTCGTGCGCGAATCGGCCCCGATGACGACACCACCGTCGAACTCCACGGCCATGATGGTGGTCTGGGGAGAGACCCGCGGGACCCACAAGTGACTGACCCACAAGTGACCCACAAGTGACCCATAACCAGCCCAGGGCTGACCCACAACTCACTGACCCACAGGTGACCCACAACTGACCCACAAGTGACCCACAGCTGACCCATAACTGACCCACAAGGGACCCATAACCGACCCACAACCGATCCACAACTGACTGACCCACAAGTGACCCACGGCTGCCCCCCAGGCGCCTCCCAACGCCCCCCGGGTCCCTCTGCCCCACAACCGCCCCCCGGTCCCTCTGCCCCACAACCGCCCCCCGGTCCCGCTGCCCCACAACCGCCCCCGGGTCCCGCTGCCCCCCCTCCCCCGCTCTCACCCCGGTGCTCACGGGTCCCGGCCCCGGCGGCAGCACCGTCACCGCCGCCATCTTGTCGCGCGCTTTGCGGCGGCGCTCTTGCGACAGCGCGGCGTTTAAAATGGTCGCCGCGCTTTACGGCACCGCGGGCGTGGCCGCCGGGCTTTACGGCACCGCGGCCATTTAAAATGGCCGCCGCGCTTTACGGCGGCGCGGCGCATGCGGGGGAGGAGCCGCCTCTGATTGGCTGTCGCCGCGCGCGGGAAGAACTCAGGGCAGCGGTTCCGAGCACGCGAACCAATCACAGCGCTTTAATGGGGGAGCCGGGCGCCTCCGCGGCCCCGCCCCCTGCGGCTGGGGGAAGGGGCGGGGCCGCGGGGCGGTGACGTCAGCGGGAGGGGCGGGGTCAGCGGGCGGCCGGGGGCGCCCCTTCGTGGTCGCTCTCGGAATCGTCGCGTGGCCAAGCCCTGCGGGGTCACGGGGTCAGCGGCCACGTGACTGGGGACCCCCCATTGTCCCCAATGACCCCATTGTCCCCCATCCCCATGTCCCCCTGTCCCCCTGTCCCCATTGTCCCCACTGTCACCCTGTCCCCATTGTCCCCCTGTCCCCCCTGTTCCCCTGTCCCCATGTCCCCACTGTCCCCCTGTCCCCATTGTCCCCCTGTCCCCATGTCCCCCTGTCCCCACTGTCCCCATGTCCCCATTGTCCCCCTGTCCCCCCATCCCCCCTGTCCCCGTACCCGTTGTTTGGCCGCAGCTCCAGACTGAGGGTCCCGGTGGGGGAGGGGCTGTGGGGAGTGGGGGGAGGGGTCAGCACCACGTGACCCAGAACCCCCCAAAGGGACCCAGGCGTCCAGGGACCCCCACCCCAGCCCCCCAGAGGACCCAGGCGTTCAGAGACCTCCATAAAGGGACCCAGGCGTCCGGGACCCCCAACCTGAGGCCACCCCAGAGCACCCAGGCATTCAGGACCCCCACCCCAGAGGACCCAGGCATCCGGGGTTCCCCAAAAAGGGACCCAGGCGTCCGGGACCCCCAGCCCACCCCAGAGGACCCAGGCATCCAGGGTTCCCCAAAAAGGGACCCAGGCATCTGGGACCCCCACCCCCGCCCCCCCAGAGGACCCAGGTGTCCGGACCCCCACCCCCGCCCCCCCAGAGGACCCAGGTGTCCGGACCCCCACCCCCGCCCCCCCAGAGGACCCAGGCGTCCCGTCCCCCCCGTGGGGTCCCCTCACCGCGGGGGGCTCCGCAGGGCGCGCAGGAGCTGCCGGAAGCGCGGGCGCGCGCGGGGGCGGCGGCGCCAGCACCGCAGCATCAGGCGGTGCAGCGCGGGGGGGCAGCGCGGGGGCCGCGGCAGCCGGTAGCCCCGGTCCAGCGCCCGCAGCACCTGCGGGACCGCGGCTCAGGGGACACGGCCTGCGGGACTTCGGGGACCCGGGACTTCGGGAGGGACCCGGGAGTTCGGGGGACCCAGGAGTTCAGGGGGACCCGGGAGTTCGGGGGACCCGGGAGTTCGGGGGACCCAGGAGTTCAGGGGGACCCAGGAGTTCGGAAGGGACCCGGGACTTCGGGGCACCCGGGAGTTCGGGGAGGGACCCGGGAGTTCGGGGGACCCAGGAGTTCAGGGAGGGACTCAGGAGTTCGGGCGACACAGGAGTTCGGGGGACCCAGGAGTTCGGGGGACCCGGGCGTTCGAGAGGGGACCCGGGAGTTCAGGAGGGACCCAGGAGTTTGGGGGACCCGGGAGTTCGGGGGACCCGGGAGTTCAGGAGGGACCCAGGAGTTCGGGGGGAACCCGAGAGTTCAGGGGACAGAGGAGTTTGGGGGGGACCCAGGAGTTCGGGGGGAACGCAAGAGTTCAGGGGACCCAGGAGTTCGGGGGACCCAGGAGTTCAGGAGGGACCCAGGCGTTCGAGAAGGACCCAGGCGTTCGGGAGGGGACCCAGGCGTTCGGGAGGGACCCAGGCGTTCGGGAGGGGACCCAGGCGTTCGGGAGGGACCCAGGCGTTCGGGAGGGACCCAGGCATTCGGGAGGGGACCCAGGCGTTCGGGAGGGACCCAAGCGCTCGGGTGGGACCCAGGCATTCGGGAGGGACCCAGGCGTTCAGGAGGGAACCCAGGCATTCGAGAAGGACCCAGGTGTTCGGGAGGGACCCAGGCATTCAGGAGGGACCCAGGCGCTCAGGAGGGACCCAGGCGTTCGGGAGGGGACCCAGGCGTTCGGGAGGGACCCAGGCGCTCGGGAGGGACCCAGGCGTTCGGGAGGGGACCCAGGCGCTCGGGAGGGGACCCAGGTGCTCGGGAGGGACCCGGCGTGCGGCGCTGCTCACGGCCTGGTTGTCCATGTCCCAGTAGGGCCGCTCCCCGAAGCTCAGCACCTCCCACATGACGACGCCGAAGCTCCAGACGTCGCTGGCCCAGCTGAACGAGCGCCGCGCCAGGGCCTCGGGCGCCGTCCAGCGCACCGGGATCTTCCCGCCCTGCGCCACGGGGACCCAGGCGTCCGGAGGGACCCCGGCGTCCGGGAGGGACCCAACCATCCAGTGCACCCACGAGTGTGAGGGACCCGGGCACCCAGGTGACCCAGGCGGCCGGGAGGGACCCAGGAGTTCGGGAGGGACCCAGGAGTTCAGGAGGGACCCAGGAGTTCGGGGGGGACCCAGGAGTTCAGGAGGGACCCAGGAGTTCAGGAAGGACTCAGGAGTTCAGGAGGGACCCAGGAGTTCGGGAGGGACCCAGGAGTTCAGGAGGGACCCAGGAGTTCAGGAGGGACCCAGGAGTTCAGGAGGGACCCAGGAGTTCGGGGGGGACCCAGGAGTTCAGGAGGGACCCAGGAGTTCAGGAAGGACTCAGGAGTTCAGGAGGGACCCAGGAGTTCGGGAGGGACCCAGGAGTTCAGGAAGGACTCAGGAGTTCAGGAGGGACCCAGGAGTTCGGGAGGGACCCAGGAGTTCGGGGGGGCCCCAGGAGTTCGGGAGGGACCCAGGAGTTCGGGAGGGACCCAGGAGTTCGGAAGGGACCCAGGAGTTCGGGGAGGGACCTAAAACCCGGGGAACCCCAACCCTGGGGACACCACAACCGTTGAGAGACCCCAAGACCTCACCCTGGTGTCCCCACAGTGTCCCCTCACCCCCATGTCCCCATGTCCCCTGTTGTCCCCATGTTCCCAATGTCCCCCATTGTCCCCAATGTCCCCTCACTGCGATGCTGGTGTAGGTGGCCTTGGGGCCGCCCTGTCCCCATGTCCCCCGTTGTCCCCCTGTCCCCATGTCCCCTGTTGTCCCCCTGTCCCCCATGTCCCCCATTGTCCCCGGTGTCCCGTATCTCACCGCGGTGCTGGTGTAGGTGGCGTCGGGGCCCTGCGGCGCGGTCGCCCGGGCCAGCCCGAAGTCGGAGACCTTGCAGACGAGCCGCGCGTCCACCAGGACGTTCCTGGCGGCCAGGTCGCGGTGCACGAAGCCCAGGGAGGACAGGTACTGCATGCCCCCGGCCACCCCGCGCAGCATGGACACCAGCACCGGCGTCCCCAGCGTCCCCTCCCGGCCCTGGGCACACGGGACACACAGACATGGGGTCCTGCATCCCCCGGCCACCCCGCGCAGCATGGACACCAGCACTGGCGTCCCCAGCGTCCCCTCCCGGCCCTGGGGACACACACAGGGTCACCTGTCCCCTCCTGGCCCTGAGGACACACCCGGGGTCACACAGGGACACACCCGGGGTCACACAGGGACACACCCAGGTCACATGGGGACACACCCAGGGTCACATTGGGACGCACCCGGGGTCACATGGGCATACACACAGGGACACACCTGGAGTCACCTGGGGACACAGGGACACACCCAGGGTCACATCAGGACACACCCGGGGTCACATGGGGACATACACAGGGACACACCCAGGGTTACATCAGGACACACCCGCGGTCACATGGGGTCACACACAAGGACACACCCGGGGTCACACAGGGACACACCCGGGGTCACATGGGGTCACAGGGACACACCCGGGGTTACATGGGGACACACTTGGGGTCACATGGGGACACACCCAGGGATACACCCAGGGTCACATGAGGACACACCCGGGGTCACATGAGGACACACCCAGGGACACATGGGGTCACACCCAGGGACACACCCGGGGACACACCTGGAGTCACATGGGGACGCAGCCAGGGTCACATGGGGTCACACACAAGGACACACCCGGGGTCACACAGGGACACACCCAGGGACACACCCAGGGTCACATGAGGACACACCCGGGGTCACACAGGGACACACCCGGGGTCACATGGGGACACACCCGGGTCACATGGGGTCACCCAGGGTCACCCATCCCATGGGACACGGGGGGGACAGGAGGGGACATGGTGACCACGTGTGGGGGAGGGGCGTGTCCTGGGTGTCACTGGGTGTCCCCATGACGTCCCCCTGTCCCCATGTCCCCATGTCTGTCCCCCATCGTCCGTACCCTCAGGAAGGCGTCCAGCGCCCCGTTGTCCATGAGCTCGGTGACCATCATCACGGTGTCCCCCGCTGTCACCACCCCATGGCCCCCTGTCCCCACGATGTCCCCATGTCTGTCCCTGTCCCCCGTCCGTCCGTACCCTCAGGAAGGCGTCCAGCGCCCCGTTGTCCATGAGCTCGGTGACCATCATCACGGTGTCCCCCGCTGTCACCACCCCTCGCAGCCGGAGCACGTGGGGGTGCCGGAACTGCCCCATCCGCGCCGCCTCGCGCAGGAGGTCCCGGCGCGGCCCCTCCCCCACCCCCCCCCGCAGCGTCTTCACGGCCACGGGGGAGGGGCGGGAGCCGGGGAGCGTCAGGAGACCCCGGTGCACCTGCCCGAATTCGCCTGGGCGGACAGGGGACAACGGGGACATTGGGGGCAACGGGGACATTGGGGGCAATGGGGACATTGGGGGCAATGGGGATATTCGGGACAATGGGGATATTCGGGACAATGGAGACAATGGGGATATTGGGGGCAATGGGACAATAGGGACATTGGGGACAATGGGGATATTGGGGACAATGGGACAATAGGAACATTGGGGACAATGGGGGCATTGTCACCACGAATCTGCCCAAACTCCCATGGGGACACAGGGACATCAGCAATGACACTGGGGACATGGGAGGACATGGAGACATTGGGGACGCTGGGGACACGGGGATGTTGGGGACACGGGGATGTTGGGGACATTGGGGCCACGGGGACGCTGGGGACACTGGGGACACGGGGACGCCGGGGACGCAGGGACACTGGGGATGCGGGGACACTGGGGATGCGGGGACACTGGGGACGCAGGGACGCTGGGGACGTGGGGACACTGGGGACGCAGGGACGCTGGGGACGTGGGGACACTGGGGCCGCGGTCACCCCGTCGCGGCCGCGGGGCCACCTGTGCCGATGAGGCCCTGCAGGGTGACGCAGGCGCCATCGAGCTCCGGGGCCACGTCGCCCAGCACCACGCGCGGGTCCTCGTAGCTCAGGGGGTCGATGTAGGCTGAGCCGCCTGCGGGGGCACCGGCACCCGGGGTCAGCACGGTCCTGGGGTCACCCGGGGTCAGCAGGGTCATGGGGTCACCCGGGTCACCCGAGAACGGGGTGACAGGGTCATGGGGTCACCCGGGGTCAGCAGATCAGCAGGTTCATGGGGACACCAGAGTCACTGGGGTCACAGGGTCATTGGGGTCACCCAGAGTCACCAGGGTCAGGAGGTCACAGGGTCACCCGGGGTCACCAGAGTCATAGGGGTGACAGGGTCACTGGGGTCATGGTGTCACCGGGGGTCACAGGGTCAGGAGGTCTCAGGGTCACCGGGGGTCACCAGGTCAGCAGGGTCATGGGATCACCTGGGGTCACCAGGGTCACAGGGGTCATGGGGGTCCCTGTGTCAGCGGGGTCACAGGGGTCATGGGGTCACCAAGGTCATCAGGGTCAGCAAGGTCACAGGGTCACTGGGGTCAGCAAGGTCACAGGGTCACGAGGTCAGCAGGGTCACACACTTGGGGACACCACACCCCCCCCTCCCCCAACCTGTGGCACCATCACCCGGGGGTTGGGGACACTGGGTGACACCCGCTGACCCCGTGACCCCTCGTGACCCCGTGACCTCACCGTGACCCCGAGGGTGTCGCTCCGGGTCCTCCCGCCGCTGGCAGTGCCTGGGGGGACACGGGGACACCTGGGGACAGGAACCCCCGACCCCCCATGACACCCAAAGCCCCCCGGGACCCCCCAGGTCCCCCCATGACACCCAAAACCCCCCAGGACCCCCCAACCCCCCCGTGACACCCAAACGCCCCCAGGACCCCCAAAACCCCCCCAGGACCCCCCAAACCCCCCATGAAGCCCAAAACCCCCCCATGACCCCCACAGACCTCCCATGACACCCAAACCACGCTGGGACCCCTCAGGCCCCCCCGGATCCCCCAAAACCCCCCTGTGCCCCCCCAAGACACCCAGGACCCCCAGGACACCCTGAGCCCCACGGAGCCCCCAAAACCCCCCAGGACCCCCCAAGAGACCCCCAGGTCCCCCCAAGACCCCCAGACCACCCTGAGCCCCCCGGGACCCCCCCAGACCCCCCAAGCCCCCTCGATCCCCCAACCCCCCATGACACCCAAACCCCCCCAGGTCCCCCTTGTACCCCCTGAGCCCCCAAACCCCCGTGCTCCCCCAATCCCCCCCGCCCCCCCAGCCCTACCTGCGGCTCAGCAGCGCCCCCCCCAGGGCCGCCAGCACCAGGAGCCCCCCCAGCGCCGCCGCCCCCCCCAGCAGCGCCACCGGGACCCCCCGGGACCCCCCTGCAAAACACGAACACGGGGGTCGGGGGGGTCCCCAAAACCCCCCGAGCTCCCCTCCCCCCGCCACCCGCTCCAGGGGGTCCCCAAAACCCCCCGAGCTCCCCTCCCCTCCCCCACCCGCTCCAGGGGGTCCCCAAAACCCCCCGAGCTCCCCTCCCCCCCCACCCGCTCCAGGGGGTCCCCAAAACCCCCCGAGCTCCCCTCCCCTCCCCCACCCGCTCCAGGGGGTCCCCAAAACCCCCCAAGCTCCGCCACCCCACCCGCTCCAGGGGGTCCCACGGGGGGTCGGGGGTGTTTTGGGGTTCAGGGGGGGTCTCAGGTCTCTCCGTTGGTCCCTGGGGGGGTCAGGGGGGGTTGGGGGGGTCAGGGTGATTTTGAGGTGCTTTGGGTCTCACTGTTGGTCCCTGGAGGGGTCGGGGGGGTCAGGGTGATTTGGGGGTGTTTTGGGTTATTTTGGGGTGATTTCAGGTGTTTTGTGGTGATTTTAGGGTGGTTTTGGGTGATGTTGGGGTGTTCTGGGGTGTTTTTGAAATGTTTTGGGGTGTTTTAGGGTGACTTTGGGGTGATTTTGGGGTGATTTCGAGGGGTTTCGGGGTGATTCTGGGGTGTTTCGGGGTGATTTTGGGTGATCTGGGGTGACCGCGGGGTCTCACCGTCGGAGGCCGGGGGGGTGACCGCGGTCTCGGGCCCGAAGGCGCCGTAGCCCCCGTCGCTGCGCGCCCGGACCCGCACCCCGTAGAGGCCCCCCCGGCGCAGCCCCCCCAGCTCCGCCCGCGGCTCCGGCACCTTCAGGAACATGGGGGGGCCCTCCCCGCCCCCCACCTGCGCCGTCAGGGCCCCGCCCCCACACGGCGCAGGGAGACCCCAGACCCCCCAGACAGGGCAGAGAGACCCCCCCCAAAACAGTGCAGAGAGACCCCCCCCAAAACAGTGCAGAGAGACCCCCCCAAAACAGTGCAGAGAGACCCCCCAAAACACAGAGACCCCCAGACCCCCCCAAACACACACAGAGAGCCCCCAAAACAGTGCAGAGAGACCCCCCAAACACACACAGAGACCCCCAGACCCCCCCAAACACACACAGAGAGCCCCCCCAAACACACACAGAGAGCCCCCCCAAACACACACAGAGAGCCCCCCCAAACACACACTGAGACCCCCAGACCCCCCCAAACACACACAGAGACCCCCCAAACACACACAGAGAGCCCCCCAAAACAGTGCAGAGAGACCCCCCAAACACACACAGAGACCCCCCAAACACACACAGAGACCCCCCCAAACACACACAGAGACCCCCCAAACACACACAGAGACCCGCAGACCCCCCCAAACACACACAGAGACCCCCCCAAAACAGTGCAGAGAGACCCCCCCAAACACACACAGAGACCCCCCCAAAACTGTGCAGAGAGACCCCCCCAAACACACACAGAGAGCCCCCCAAAACAGTGCAGAGAGACCCCCCCCAAAACAGTGCAGAGAGACCCCCCCAAACACAGAGACCCCCCAAACACACACAGAGACCCCCAGAACCCCCCAAACACACACAGAGAGCCCCCCAAACACACACAGAGAGCCCCCCAAACACACACAGAGACCCCCAGAACCCCCCAAACACACACAGAGACCCCCAGAGACCCCCAGACCCCCCAACACAGAGAGCCCCAAACACACACAGAGACCCCAAAACACAGAGAGACCCCAAACCCCCCCTGAAACACAGAGACCCCCAGACCCCCCAAACAGCACAGAGAGACCCCCAAACCCCCCCCGAAATACAGAGACCCCAAAACCCACACAGAGACCCCCCCGACACCCCTAAAATCTCCCAGCCCCCCAAAACCCCCTGAGCCCCCCAAACCCCCCCGGACACCCCAAAAACGCCCAAACGCCCCCCACCCCCCGACTCTGGGCCCCTCCCCCACCTTCTCGTAGTACTTGACCTCGTAGTCCAGGATGGGGCCCCCGGGGGGGGGGTGCGGGGGGGGCGGCCAGGTCAAGGTCACGGCCGAGGGCGACCCCCCCGCCAGGGTCACCGCGCCCACCGGGGGGGGCACTGGGCACACAGGGGGCACAGAGGTCACACAGGGGTCATACAGGGGTCACGGGGGGGTCACACAGGGGTCACAGGGGTCACAGGGAAGATCACACAGGGGGCACAAGGGGTCACACAGGGGGCACAGGGGAGGTCACACACGGGATGTCACACAGGGGTCATGGGAGGGCACACAGGGGTCACATGGGGTCACACAGAGGTCACAGGGGGGCACACGGGGTCATGGGGGGGTCCCAATTCAGGACTTTTGGGTCCAAGTTCAATATTTTTAGGTCCCCCCCAATTTCTGGGTCTCCCCCAATTTTTGGGTCCCCCCCATTTCCCGCCCCCCCCGTTCCCGCCCCCCTCCCCTTCGGGCCGTTCCTCACCGTCCCCCCCCGCGGTGACGTTGACCTCGCTGTGGGGGAGGGGCTGCGGGCCCAGGCCGCTGACGCCGCTGCGCGCGCTGACCCGGAAGCGATAGGTGACCCCGGGGGTCAGCCCGCTGACCGTGACCCCGTGACCCCGCAGCGGGGGGGGCGGGGCCAGGCGCAGGGCGGGGCAGGACCCGCAGGGGCCCCCCCCCGGGGGGCAGCGCTGACACGTGACCACGAAGCTCAGCTCGGGGTGCCCCGCCCCCCGCCGGGGGGGCCCCCACGCCAACCGCACCCCCGAGCGCTCGGGGCCGCCCCACAGCCCCTGGGGGGCAGAGGGGGGCTCTGGGGGGCAGGGGTCAGGGACCCAGGCGTCCGGGTCGCCCCCCCGGCCCCCAAAGACCCCGCCCCTCCCCCCACAGGAACGGGCACCTCCCCCACTCCTGACCCCACTGACCCCTCCCCCCAACTGACCCCTCTGCCCCTCCCCCACTGACCCCTGAGCCCCCACCCCTTTGCCCCCCCAACCCCGACCCCACTGACCCCACTGGCCCCTCTGCCCCTCCCCTGACCCCTCCCCCACTGACCCCCCCAGCCCCACGACCCCTTTACCCCTCCCCCACTGACCTCTGCCCCCTTTGCCCCTCCCCTGATCCCTCCCCCACTGACCCTGCCCCCCTGACCCCAGCAGGGCCTGTGACCCCTGACCCCATTGACCCCGACCCCATTGACCTCTGACCCCAGCAGTGCCCGTGACCCCTGCTCCCTGACCCCAGCAGGGCCTGTGACCCCGACCCCATCCAGGTCCATGACCCCATTGACCCCTGCCCCACTGACCCCAGCAGGGCCCGTGACCCCTGACCCCACCCAGGTCCATGACCCCTGACCCCACTGACCCCTGCCCCACTGACCCCAGCAGGGCTCCCCGGCGCCCCCTCCAGGGTCCCGGAAGGTCCCGGGCTCGCACTCGCAGGCCGCGGCCGCGGGGGAGGGGGAGCGGCTGTGGGGGGGGCAGGGCAGACACGGCCCCCCCCCCGCCCCCCCCTGGAACCAGCCCGGGGGACACGCTGGGGGGGGGGGGCAGGGGTCACGGGTCACCCCATAGACCCCCCCGAGTCCCCCAGGGACCCCCAAAAACCACAAGGACCCCCAGACCCCCCCAGGGTCACCAGGACCCACAGAGACCCCACAGGGACCCCCAGGGACAACAGGGGCCCACAGACCCCACAGGAGCCCCCCAACCCCCCCTGGACCCCCCACAATCCCCCCCATGACCCACAGACCCCCCCCGGACCCCTCAGGGACCCCCAAGCCCACCCTGGACCCCCCCAACACCCCCCCAGACCCACCCAGAATCCCCCCATGACCCCCCCGGACCCCTCAAGGACTCCCAAGGACCCCTCGGACCCCCCCCAAATCCCCCCAAGAACCTCCCAGGACCCCCCCAAGGACCCCCCAGAATCCCCCCTGGACACCCCCAGACCCCCCCCAAATCTCCCCCACGGCCCCCCCGTGACCCCCCCGCACTCACCGGCGCAGCCGCCCCCCCGGGGCTCCCAGCCGGGGCCGCAGACGCAGCCGATGGCCGGGGGGGGCTCGGCCCAGGTCCCGTCCTCCCTGCAGTACATGACGGGGGGGCCCAGGACGCCCCCGCGCGCCACCGCCCCCTGCAGGCAGCGCCCGGCCACCGCGGCCACCGGCGCGCGCGGGACGGTGGCCGGGAAGCGCGCCAGGGCCCGCGTGAGCGCGGGGCAGCGCCGGAAGGACAGACGGACGGACAGCAGCGCCAGGCACGCGCCCAGGTCCTGGAACGCCAGGTAGAACCCGGCGCGGCTCAGCGGCCCCAGCCGCAGCGTCTTCCGGTTGATCTGACCCGCCGGCGACCTCGGCCTTGACCCCGACCTTGACCCCGCCCTCGGCGCCAGGTGGTCGGCGGCCACCGTGTCCACCCTGACGTAGGGGTTCTCCAGCCAGGGCGGGGACAGCGGCGTCGCGGTGTCGCCGTCCGACTCGTGCAGGAACACGGTGAACGTCTCGCGGCAGCGGGGGGAGGGGCCGCGGGGGGAGGGGCCGCCCAGGAGCGGGGCGGGGCGGGGGGCGTCGCGGTCGCTGAGGCCGTTGCCAAGGAAGCCGTCGTTTCCGTGCCCGTCGCCAGGGCCGTTGCTAAGGAAGCCATCACCTCCGGGGCCGTTGCCAGGGCCGTTGCTAAGGAAGCCATCACCTCCAGGGCCGTTGCTAAGGCCGTCGCCAAGGAAACTGCGGTTTCCGGGGCCGTTGCCATGGACATCGTGGTTGCCAGGGGCGTGGCCGTTGCCGGGGCGGTGACCGGGAGCAGCGTCCCATTGGCTGGGGCCGTGGGCGTGGCGGGCGCGTCTCCAGGCGCGGCCGTGGGCGGGGCCGTGGGCGGGGCCGGGCGCGCGCCGGGGGGCGGGGCCGTCGCAGGCCAGCATGGTGAAGCGCAGCTCCGCGAACACGTGGGCGGCCCCGCCCCGCGGGACCCAGCGCGAGCGCAGCCAGCTGTTCTGGGCGGGGCCGGAAGGGGCGGGGCCCGAGGGGGCGGGGCCGCGGCCACGCCCTGAACAAACCTCGAACGTGCGGACGGGCGCCCCCAGCTCGGGGTCCAGGGCGCTGAGCTCCTCCCACTGCGGACACGGGGACACGATGGGGACACAGCGGGGACACAACGGGGACGGGGGACATGGGGACACAATGGGGACGGGGGACACAATGGGGACGGGGGACATGGGGGGACACAATGGGGACACAACGGGGACAGGGGAACACAAGGGGGACGGGGGGACATGGGGACACAATGGGGACGGGGGACATGGGGGGACACAATGGGGACGGGGGACATGGGGGGACATAATGGGGACACAATGGGGATGGGGGGACATGGGGGGACATAATGGGGACAGGGGGACACAATGGGGACACAACGGGGACAGGGGGACATGGGGGGACACGGGGACACAACGGGGCTATGGGGGGACAGGGGGACATCGGGGATGGGGGGACAGGGACACAAGGGGACATGAAAATATGGGGACAAGGGACATGGGGGACATGGAGACATCAGGGATGGGGGAACATGAGAGACAGGGGGACACACAGGGACACAATGGGGATGTGGGGGGACACGATGGGGATGTGGGGGGACACACAGGGACACAATGGGGGGACGAGGGGACAGGGACACACGGGGACATTAGAGATGGGGGGACAGGGGACATGGGGGGACAGGGGGACACGAAGATATGGGGACGGGGGACAAGGGGGACATGTGGATGGGGGGACACAAGGGGGGATGGGGACACAGAACGGGGACATCGTGGGGACATTGGGGGTGGGGGGACACGGGGACACAGATGGGGGCGTGGGGGGGAGGGGACAGGGGGGCGAGCGGCGTTGGGGACACCCCAGACCCCACCCCCCCATGTCCCCCATCCCCCCATCCCCATGTCCCCCTGTCCCCATATCCCCCTGTCCCCCCATGTCCCCCATCCCCATGTCCCCCTGTCCCCATATCCCCCTGTCCCCCCATGTCCCCCATCTCCCCATCCCCATGTTCCCCTGTCCCCATATCCCCATGTCCAACCCATCCCCCATGTCCCCCCATGTCCCCCATCCCCTGTCCCCATATCCCAATATCCCCTGTCCCCCCATGTCCTCCCATGACCCCCCATCCCCCATCTCTGTGTCCTCCATGTCCCAATATCCCCTGTCCCCCCATGTCCTCCCATGACCCCCCATCCCCCATCTCTGTGTCCCCCATGTCCCAATATCCCCTGTCCCCCCATGTCCCCCCGGCCCCGCCCCCACCTGCCCCTCCCCCGCCGGGTACACGGTCCAGTTCAGGTCGCTCGTCTCCAGCCGCGTGTCCAGCAGAACCTCTGGGGGAGGGGAGGGCGGTGGGGCCCGGACGCCTGGGTCCCCCCGCAGTGACCCCCACGGCCCGGACGCCGGGGTCCCCCCGCAGTGACCCCCACGGCCCGGACGCCGGGGTCCCCCCGCAGTGACCCCCACGGCCCGGACGCCTGGGTCCCCCCGCAGTGACCCCCATGGCCCGGACGCCTGGGTCCCCTCAGACCCCCCCTTCCCATCCCAAGAGGACCCAGGCGTCCGGGACCCCTGTCCCAGGAGGACCCAGGCGTCCGGGCCCCACAGCTGCGGGGGACCCAGGCGTCCGGGCCCCACGGCCCGTGGGGGGGGGTCACTCACCCTCCTCAGCGAAGCCCAACGGGACCCACAGCCAGAGCAGCCACAGCCCCATGGCGGCCCCGGGGGGACCCAGGCGTCCGGGGGGACCCAGGCGTCCGGGAGGGACCCAGGCGTCCAGGGGGGACCCAGGCGTCCGGGAGGGGACCCAGGCGTCCGGGCTGCCCCCTCCCACCCCCCACCGTGTCCCAGGGTGTCTGGGTCTGCCCTTCCCCCGCTCCTTCTGGGGATGGACCCAGGCTTTCGGGAGGGACCCAGGCGTCCGGGGGAGCCGCTGATGGGGGGGAAAGGGGGAAGGAGGCAAATTTTGGGCCAAGTCTGGGCAACTTTGGGCAAGCGGAGGCAGCGGGAAGCGTCCGTCTGTCCGGCCGCCCGCTCGGGCCTGCGCTGGGGACCCAGGCGTCCGGGAGGGACCCAGGCGTCCGGGCTGCGTCCCCGTCCCATAACCCCCCGCCCTTGGCAGGGAGGGGACCCAGGCGTCCGGGAGGGACCCAGGCGTCCGGGCAGGAAACTCCTTTGTTGAGCGCTTCCCGGGGTCGGGTGGGGTCGGGATGTGGGGTCGTGACCCCGGGGAGTGGGAGGGGCTGGGGGAGCTGGGATGGACTGGGGGGACTGGGATGGACTGGGAAGGACTGGGATGGACTGGACTGGGATGGACTGGACTGGGATGGACTGGGATGAACTGGAATGGACTGGACTGGGATGGACTGGGATGAACTGGAATGGAATGGACTGGGAAGGACTGGGGGGACTGGGAAGGACTGGGATGGACTGGACTGGGATGAACTGGTGTGAACTGGGCTAAACCGGTCTGTGCTGGTCAGAACTGCTCTGAGCGGGTGTGAACGGGTTCAAACTGGTCTGGGCGGGTGTGAACGGGTTCAAACCGGACCAGACGGGTCCAAACCGGACCAAACCGGTTCCGCCCGCGCTCGCGGGTCCCGCGCGGACACAAAATGGCGGCCCGGCTCCCGTCACGTGACCCCGAGGAGATGGCGGCCGCGCGCCGGCCAATGGGAGGCGACCATAGAGCTGAGTCCGGCCTAGAGCGCCCCCCCCCCGCCCCCGCAGAGAGCGCCGCCCTCCCCCGGCCCCCCCCGAACCACAGAGGCCGGCCCGCACCGCCCAGAGCGGCCCCTCCGCCCCCTCCCCCCGCCGGCGCCCCCCGCCCCGGGAAACCACCGAGTGACCGCGGGTCCTCCCGGCGTCCTAGAGCGTCCCCTCCCGCCCCGCCCCGCTTCCCTACTCCCGGCTCACGTCACGTCCGGCCGGCGCGGACCGGAAGCGAGCGGGAGGCGCGCGGGGCGATCGTCGCTGGGACCGCGCGGGAAGGTGGGGGAGGGGGAGCCCGAGGGGGGTCAGGGGGGGTCACGGGGTGTCGCGGGGGTCGGGGGGGGTCTCGGGTGGGGGGGGGCGGGGTGTGGGGGGACCGGGAGGTTGGGGGGGGGCGGGGGCGCGGGGGGTTGTGGGACTTTGGGGGTCTCGGGGGTCACTGGGGGGGGCAGCGAGGGGGGCCCGGGGGTGGGGGATGGTGGGGGGCCCTGGGGGTCTCAGGGGTCCCTGGGGGTGTTCTGGGGTCCCTGGGGGTCTCAGGGGTCCCTGGAGGTGTTCTGGGGTCCCTGGAGGTGTTCTGGGGTCACTGGGGTGCTTGGGGGACTCTCAGGGGTCAGCTGGGGTCACTGGGGGTGTTTTGGGGCTCTCAGGGGTCACGGGGGGTCATTTGGGGTCACTGGGGGTGTTTGGGGTCCCTGGGGGTCATTGGGGGGGTCCCTGGGCGTGTTTTGGGGTCCCTGGGGGTCATTGGGGGGGTCCCTGGGGGTGTTTTGGGGTCCCTGGGGGTGTTTTGGGGTCTCTGTGTCCCCCATTTCCCCCCAGCCCGTGGGGGCAGCAATGGTGGGAGCAACGGGGCCTTTCGGGTCATTTTGGGTCATTTCGGGTCCCTCCGAACCCCGTTTCCCGTTTCCCCCCAGGTAACGTGGGGGTGGGGAGTCTGGGGTCTCTGAACCCCGTTTTCCCCCATTTTCCCCCATTTTCCTCCATTTTCTCCTGGAGGTGGGGGCAGTGGTGACGAGGATGAGTTTTTGCCCGTTTTCGCCCCAGGATGGGGGACAGTGACGATGGGTACGACCGGCGCCGCAGGGACGCGGTTTCTGTGCCCGTTTTTAACCAATTTTGCCCGTTTTTGCCCCAGAATGGGGGGCAGCGATGACGAGTACGACCGGCGCCGCAGGGACGCGGTTTTTGTTCATTTTTTGTTCATGTTTTAACCAATTTTGCCCGTTTTCGCCCCAGGATGGGGGACAGCGATGACGAGTACGACCGGCGCCGCAGGGACGCGGTTTTTGTTCATTTCTTGTTCATGTTTTAACCAATTTTGCCCGTTTTTGCCCCAGGATGGGGGACAGCGATGACGAGTACGACCGGCGCCGCAGGGACAAATTCCGGCGCGAGCGCAGCGACTACGAGAGATCCCGGGAGCGCGACGAGCGGCGCAGGGACGACTGGAGCGAGAGGTACCCGGACACCCCAAAACTGACACCCCCTGGACCCTGACGCTGACACCCCCTGAACCCCGATACTGACCCTGAACCCCAAAACATTGATGCTGACCACGGAAGCACTGACCCTGACCCTGAAACTGACACCCCCTGAACCTCAGAACAGTGACCATGGACCCCAAAACTGACCCTGAACCCCCAAACTGACCAAGGAGCGAGCGGTACCAAACTGACCCTGAACCCCAGAACCCCTGGGGGGAGCGACTGGTACCCCAGAGAGTGACCTGGGGGGTCCCTGAATCCCCTTGACCCCCATGTCCCCCTGACCCCCTGTGTCCCACCATGTCCCCCTGTCCCCCTCCATGTCCCCCCGTCCCCTGACCCCCTGTGTCACCCCATGTCCCCCTGTTCCCTGACTCCCGGTGTCCCCCCGTGTCCCCTGACCCCCCGTGTCCCCCCGTGCCCTGACCCCGTGTCCCCGCAGGGACTGGGAGCGGGGCCGCGAGCGCCGCAGCCGCGCCGATTACCGGGAGTACGAGCGGGGGCGGCGGGAGCGCTTCACCCCCCCCCGGCACGAGCTCAGCCCCCCCCAGAAACGCATGAGGAGGGACTGGTGAGTGATGGGCCCCCCAAACCCCCCCTGAACCCCCAAACTTGCCCCTGAGCCCCCTTGAGCCCCCCTGAACCCCCAAACCCCCACCCTGAACCCCCAAACCCTGTTTCCATGGGGGGGAGACCCCAACACAGCAGCTACGAGCTGCCCCCAACCCCTGGGACCCCCCTGACCCCCAACCCCGGGTCCCCCCCAGACCCCCCTGTGACCCCCTGACCCCCCGTGACCCCCTGCCCCCCGTTTCCGCAGGGAGGAGCACGGGGGGGACCCCTACCACAGCGCCTACGAGCTGCCCTACAGCGGGGGGGGCTCGGGGCCCAACTACGGCCCCCCCCAGCCCTGGGGACACCCCGACATGCACGTGCTGCAGCACCCCCTGCTGCCCATTCAGGCCAGGTACGGACTGACCCCCCCGCACCCCGAAACACCCTGACCCCCCCACTGCACCCCCTGACGCCCCCGCACCCCGAAACACCCTGACCCCCCCACTGCACTCCCTGACCCCCCCGCACCCCGAAACACCCTGACCCCCCCACTGCACCCCCTGACCCCCCCGCACCCCGAAACGCCCTGACCCCCCCACTGCACCCCCTGACCCCCCCGCACCCCGAAACACCCTGACCCCCCCACTGCACTCCCTGACCCCCCCGCACCCCGAAACGCCCTGACCCCCCCACTGCACTCCCTGACCCCCCCGCACCCCGAAACGCCCTGACCCCCCCACTGCACTCCCTGACCCCCCCTGCACCCCGAAACGCCCTGACCCCCCCACTGCACCCGCTGCACCCCAAAACACCCTGACCCCCCCACTGCACCCCCTGACCCCCCCGCACCCCGAAACGCCCTGACCCCCCCACTGCACCCCCTGACCCCCCCGCACCCCGAAACACCCTGACCCCCCCCACTGCACTCCCTGACCCCCCCTGCACCCCGAAACACCCTGACCCCCCCACTGCACCCCCTGACCCCCCCTGCACCCCAAAACGCCCTGACCCCCCCACTGCACCCCCTGAACCCCCTGCACCCCGAAACGCCCTGACCCCCCCCACTGCACCCCCTGACCCCCCCTGCACCCCAGAACACCCTGACCCCCCCACTGCACTCCCTGACCCCCCCGCACCCCGAAATGCCCTGACCCCCCCACTGCACTCCCTGACCCCCCCTGCACCCCAGAACACCCTGACCCCCCCACTGCACTCCCTGACCCCCCCTGCACCCCAAAGCACCCTGACCCCCCCCACTGCACGCCCTGACCCCCCCTGCACCCCAAAATACCCTGACACCCCCACTGCACCCCCTGACCCCCCCCTGCACCCCAAAACACCCTGACCCCCCCAACCCCCCCACTGCACCCCCTGACCCTCCCCCTGCGCCCCCTGACCCCCCACTGCACCCCGAAACACCCTGAGCGCCCCGACACCCCCTGCACCCCAAAACACCCTGACCCCCCCGACCCCCCCACTGCACCCCCTGACCCCCCATTGCACCCCGAAACAGACACGTGGTGCAGCACCCCCTGCTGCCCATTCAGGCCAGGTATGGAGTGACCCCCACTGCACCCCGAAACACCCTGACCCTGCTGACCCCCCCACTGCACCACCTGACCCCCCCGACCCCCCACTGCACCCCCTGACCCCCCCTGCACCCCAAAACACCCTGACCCCCCCGACCCCCAGTTTTCCCAGGCATGGAGCTGTGCCGGGCACCCCCGGAACATCCCCAGCAACACCCCAGCAACACCCCAGCAACACCCCAGCAACACCCCAGCAACACCCCAGATCTCACTGTAACGTCCCCAGATCACTGCAGTATGGTCCCCAAACCCCCCCAGACCCCCTGACCCCCCATTTTGGGGTCCCCCCCCAGGCTGGGCAGCATCGCCGAGGTGGAGCTGGGCCTGGCCCCAATAGCACCCCAATAACACGCCAATAACAAACACCCCAATAACCCCCCTGTTTTTGGGGTCCCCCCAGGCTGGGCAGCATCGCCGAGGTGGAGCTGGGCCTGACCCCAATAACACCCCAATAACCCCCCTGTTTTTGGGGTCCCCCCAGGCTGGGCAGCATCGCCGAGGTGGAGCTGGGCCTGACCCCAATAACACCCCAATAACCCCCCTGTTTTTGGGGTCCCCCCAGGCTGGGCAGCATCGCCGAGGTGGAGCTGGGCCCCGCGCCGCCGGTGCTGAAGTCGTTCAAGGAGTTCCTGCTGTCGCTGGAGGACGCGGTGGACGAGACGGACGCCGTGCGCCGCTACAACGACTACAAGCTGGAGTTCCGGCGCCAGCAGCTGCAGGACTTCTTCCTGGCGCACAAGGACGAGGAGTGGTACGGGGGGGCCGGCGCCCGCCGGCCCCGCACGCGGAACACGGCCCCCAACCCCCAGAAACGCCCCCGAACCCCCAGAAACGGCCCCGAAAGCCCCAGGAAGCCCCAGTCCCGCCGCAGCGCTGCAGCGCCCCACGCAGGGGGGGAGGACCCACGGCCCGCGCTCCGCCGGCTGGGGGTGTGGAGGGGTTCATGCTGGGCCCCCCAGTTTTCGTGTAGGGGGATTAATGACACAGACCCCCCCAGTTTTAGTGTAGGGGGGTTAGTGACACTGACCCCCCAGTTTTAGCGTAGAGGAGTTAATGATACAGGACCCCCCCAGTTTTAATGGACAGCGGTTAATGATACGGAACCCTCACAGTTTTAATGTAGAGGGATTAATGACACAGAGCCCCCCAGTTTTAATGGAAAGGGATTAATGATACAGGACCCCCCCGGTTTTAATGTAGAAAAGTTAATGACACAGACCCCCCCAGTTTTAATGTAGAGGCGTTAATGCGGGGCCCCCCCGTTTTAAGGTACAGGGGTTAATGACACGGAACCCTCCACTTTTAGTGTAGAGGGGTTAACGACACAGACCCCCCCCAGTTTTAATGTAGAGGGAATAACGGCACAGACCCCCCCAGTTTTAGTGTAGAGGGAATAATGACACAGACCCCCCCAGTTTTAATGTAGAGGGAATAATGACGCAGATCCCTCGCAGTTTTAACATAGGGAGAATAATGACACAGACCCCCCTCAGTTTTAGTGTAGGGGGATTAATGACACAGACCCCCCCCAGTTTTAGTGTAGGGGGGTTAATGACACAGACCCCCCAGTTTTAGTGTAGGGAGAATAATGACACAGACCCCCCTCAGTTTTAGTGTAGGGGGATTAATGACACAGACCCCCCCCAGTTTTAGTGTAGGGGGGTTAATGACACAGACCCCCCCAGTTTTAGTGTAGGGGGATTAATGACACAGACCCCCCCCAGTTTTAGTGTAGGGGGGTTAATGACACAGACCCCCCCAGTTTTAGTGTAGGGGGGTTAGTGACACAGACCCCCCCCAGTTTTAGTGTAGGGGGGTTAATGACACAGGACCCCGAAGTGTTAATGCAGAGGGGTTAACGACACAGAACCCCCCCAGTTTTGATGTAGGGGGGCTAATGACGCAGAATCCCCCCATTTTCAGTGTAGAACGTTTAAGCGCACAGGACCCCCCGATTTTTAATGGAAAAGCATTAATGTTGGGGACCCCCCAGTTTTAATGGAAAGGGGTTAACCACGTGGACCCCCCCAATTTTAATGTAAAGGGGTTAATGACAGGGACCCCGCAGTTTTATTGTGAAGGGGTTAATGGCACAGGACCCCCCCGTTTTAATGTGAAGGGGTCAATGACACAGGACCCCCCCAGTTTTAATGTGAAGGGGTCAATGACACAGGACCCCCCAGTTTTAATGTGAAGGGGTCAATGACACAGGACCCCCCCAGTTTTAATGTGAAGGGGTCAATGACACAGGACCCCCCCAGTTTTAATGTGAAGGGGTCAATGACACAGGACCCCCCCAGTTTTAATGTGAAGGGGTCAATGACACAGGACCCCCTCATTTTCAATGTGAAAAGGTTAATGCTGGGGGCCCCCCCAGTTTTAATGGAAAGGGGTTAATGGTGGGGGACCCCCCATTTTTAATGTAAAGGGGTTAATGACACAGGACCCCCCCATTACACAGGACCTCCCCATTTCCAATGTAAAGGGATTAATGACACAGGACCCCCCACTACATAGGACCCCCCCATTTCAATATAAAGGGGTTAACGACACAGGACCCCCCCATTTCAATGTAAAGGGTTTTACCGCTGGGGGGCCCCCCCTTTTTTTTGGGGGGGTGGGTTTGGGGGCCCCCGCTGGTTTTGGGGCGATCTGTGCTGTTTTAACCGTTCCGTTCTCTCCCAAGCGCCGAGGTTCCCCCTGCGGAGCGTCCTGGACACCCCCCCCAATTAACGACCCCCCCTCGTTAGCGCTAACGAGGGGGCCGGGCAGACAGGCAGGGCGCCCACCCGCGGCCGCTAGCGCCAGTGCAGGAGCAGCCAGGGCCCGTTTCTTGTTTTATTTTTCGCTTTTTCGCCCCAAAAATCCCCAGGGGGCCGTTGGGGGGGGTTGGGGGGTGGGGGTCGCTCCCCCCCCCCCGCCCGGCCGCTTTTTGGGCCGTTTTGAGGGTTTTTTCGGAGCCGGTTTTGTGTTGGTTCTGTGGCGCTGGCGACGTCGCCTTAAAGTAAAAGCGTTAAAAAAAAGGCGATTTTGGTTAAAAACCGCGGGGGACGGCGACCGCGACGACGTATGTATGAGACCCCCCGCGCCGCGGGGCTCCCGGACGGGGGGAGGGGGGCGCGGGGGGGTCCCCAGCACCGACCCCCATTGGCACCCCCGGCTCTGAACCGACAGCCCCGACATGGGGGGTGAACCCCCCCGAACCCCCATTTCCCACCCCTGAACCCCCATTTCCCCTTGAACCCCCATTTCCCACCCCCTGAACCCCCATTTCCCCTTGAACCCCCATTTCCCACCCCCCTGAACCCCCATTTCCCCTTGAACCCCCATTTCCCACCCCCTGAACCCCCATTTCCCCTTGAACCCCCATTTCCCACCCCTGAGCCCCCATTTCCCCTTGAACCCCCATTTCCCCTTGAACCCCCATTTCCCACCCCCTGAACCCCCATTTCCCCTTGAACCCCCATTTCCCACCCCCTGAACCCCCATTTCCCACCCCCCGAACCCCATTTCCCACCCCCTGAACCCCCATTTCCCCCCCCGAACCCCCATTTTCCAACCCCCATTTCCCCCTGAACCCCCATTTCCCCCCTTCCCCCCGCTCTGTCCCCCAGACCAGGGACCGGACCCTGGTTTTGGGTCAATTTCCCCCATTTTTGGTGCATTTCCCGTGTTCTGTTCCCGTTCCCACCCCAGCGAGGTCGCTCTGTATCGCGTTAGGTGTCCCGTTCCCTATTTTTGGGTCGATTTTCCCCATTTTTGGGTCAATTCCCCGTGTTCCGTTCCCATTCCCATCCGGACAAGGTCGCTCCGTACCCTGTTTTTCTCTCCATGCCCCATTTTTGGGTCAATTTTCCCCGTTTTTGGGTGAATTCCGCAGGTTCAGTTCCCGTTCCCGCCCCGATGGGCTCACTGTGCCCCGTTAGGTGTCCCGTACCCCATTTTTGGGTCGATTTTCCCCAGTTTTGGTCAATTCCCCCCGTTCTGTTCCCGTTACCACCCCAGCGAGGTTGCTCTGTACTCTGTGTTTGGGTCGATTTTCCCCATTTTTGGGTCGATTTCCCCAGGTTCCGTTGCCGTTACCACCCTGGTAAAGCCACTCCACAGCCCGTTAGGTGTCCTGTACCCCATTTTGGGTCAGTTTTCCCCATTTTTGGTCCATTTCAGGTTCCGGTCCCATTCTCACCCTGATGAAGGGGGCTGCAGGCAGAGCTCTGTCCCCATTTTGGGTCGATTTCCCCCATTTTTGGGTCGATTCCCTAGGTTCTGGTCCCGTTCCCACCCCGACGAGCTCCCTCCACACCCCGCGTTCGCTCCCGCACCCCATTTTGGGTTGAATTCCGCAGGTTCCGGCCCCGTTCCCCCCTGGTGCAGTGGCCGCAGGAGGAGCTCTGTCCCCATTTTGGGTGGATTTTCCCCATTTTCGGGTGGATTCCCCAGGTTCCGGCCCCGTCCCCCTGGTGCGGTGGCCGCAGGCGGCGCCGTGCCCCGTTTTGGGCGGGTTTTCCCCGTTTTGGGCGGGTTTTCCCGGTTTCGGGCGGGTTTTCCCCGTTTTGGGCGGGTTTTCCCGGTTTCGGGCGGGTTTCCCCGTTTTGGGCGGGTTTTCCCGGTTTCGGGCGGGTTTTCCCGTTTCGGGCGGGTTTCCCGTTTCGGGCGGGTTTCCCGTTTCGGGCGGGTTTCCCCGTTTCCGGGTGCATTCGGCGCGCGGCGTTGCAGGTTCCGGTCGCGGTACCACCCCGACGAGGTCGGCCGCCGGCAGCAGGAGGCGGCGGCCGCGCTGCGGAACCGGCTGCGGGTCTTCCTGTACCTGTGGGAGCGCGGCTGGTTCGACAACCTGCTCCTGGACATCGACCGCGCCCCCGCCATCCTCAAGTGCCTGGATGCGGGTGAGGGACCCCCTAAATCACCCTGGGACACCCCAAAACCCCCCTGAGCCCCCCACACCAACCCTGAACCCCCCACACCAACCCTGACCCACCCTGAGCCCCCCACACCAACCCTGACCCACCCTGAGCCCCCAAACCCCAACCTGCTCCTGGACATCAACCGCATCCCCCGATCCTCAAGTGCCTGGATGTGGGTAACAACCCCCCCAAATGACTCTGACACCCCAAAATAGCCCTGACACCCCCCTGGGACCCCCTAAACCAACCCTGAGTCCCCCAGAGCCCCCAAACCCGCTCGTTTTACCCCATTTTGCTGTTCTCCCTCCTTTTGGTGGTGGTTAAGGTGGAGCAGACACCAACCACAACCTGCCCACCCCAGCCCCTTGTTTTACCCATTTTCCCCGTTTTCCACCCCAATTCAGCGGTGATAAAGATGGAGGGGGCACCGACCACGACCTGCGGGTGTTGTTTCTGTTGTTTTACCCATTTTCCCCGTTTTCCACCCCAATTCAGTGGTGATAAAGATGGAGGGGGCACCGACCACGACCTGCGGGTGTTGTTTCTGTTGTTTTACCCGTTTTCCCCGTTTTCCACCCCAATTCAGCGGTGATAAAGATGGAGGGCGGCACCGACCACGACCTGCGGGTGTTGTTTCTGTTGTTTTACCCGTTTTCCCCGTTTTCCACCCCAATTTAGCGGTGATAAAGATGGAGGGCGGCACCGACCACGACCTGCGGGTGCTGGAGCAGGAGGAGGAGCCCGAGAAGCCCGAGGGGCCGCGGCGGGACGAGAACCCCCGGCCCCCCGAGCCCAAGGGGAACCCCGAGCACGACGCCAAGAAGGTGACGGGGGGGCCGGGGGGCACTGGGGGGTCCGGGGGGCACTGGGGGGTTCGGGGGGCACTGGGGGGTCCGGGGGACACTGGGGGTCCGTGGGACACTGGGGGGTCCGTGGGGCACTGGGGGGGCACTGGGGGGTCTGTGGGGCACTGGGGGGTCTGTGGGGCACTGGGGGGTCCGGGGGACACTGGGGGGTCAGTGGGGCACTGGGGGGGGCGGGGGGCACTGGGGGGTCTGTGGGGCACTGGGGGGTCCGTGGGGCACTGGGGGGTCCGGGGGGCACTGGGGGGTCTGTGGGGCACTGGGGGGGGCGGGGGGCACTGGGGGGTCTGTGGGGCACTGGGGGGTCCGTGGGGCACTGGGGGGTCCGTGGGGCACTGGGGGGTCTGTGGGGCATTGGGGGGGCCGGGGGGCACTGGGGGGGCCGGGGGGCACTGGGGGGTCCGGGGGGCACTGGGGGGTTCGGGGGGCACTGGGGGTCTGTGGGGCACTGGGGGGTTCGGGGGGCACTGGGGGGTCCGTGGGGCACTGGGGGGTCCGTGGGGCACTGGGGGTCCGTGGGGCACTGGGGGGTCCGTGGGGCACTGGGGGTCTGTGGGGCACTGGGGGGTCCGTGGGACACTGGGGGGTCTGTGGGGCACTGGGGGGTCTGTGGGGCAGGTCTGGGGTCCCCTTGAGCCTATGGGGTCACCTTTGGGATCCCTGTGGGGTCTCTCCTGGGGTCCCCTGAGTCCTACAGGAGTCGATTTTGGGGTCTCTTTGGGTCTATGGGGTCGGTTTTGGGGTCTCTTTGGGTCTATGGGGTCGGTTTTGGGGTCCTCTTGAGCCCACGGGGTCACCTTTGGGATCCCTATGGGGTCTCTCTTGGGGTCCCCTGGGTCCTAGAGGTCTCAGTTTTGGGGTCCCTTGGGGGTTTGCTTGAGCCCACGGGGTCACTTTTGGGGTCCTCGTGGGGTCTCTCCTGGGGTCCCCTGGCTCCTAGAGGGGTCGGTTTTGGGGTCCCTTTGGGTCTATGGGATCAGTTTTGGGGTCCTCTTGAGCCCATGGGGTCCCTTTTGGGGTCCCTGTGGGGTCTCTCCTGGGGTCCCCTGGGTCCTACAGGGATCAGTTTTGGGGTCTCTTTGGGTCTATGGGGTCAGTTTTGGGGTCTCTTTGGGTCTATGGGGTCGGTTTTGGGGTCCTCTGGGTCCATGGGGTCGGGTTTGGGGTCCCTGTATGTGGGGGGGTCTGTCCTGGGGTCCCCCCAGTTTTGGCCCCCCCCGACCCCCCTGTGTCCCCCCAGGCTGAGGGGGAGGGGCCGGGGGCGGAGCCAGCACCGCAGGAGGAGGGGGAGGGGCGCACGGAGGAGGAGCCGGAGAAGGAGCCCAAGAAGGTGAGGGGACACGCCCCTGCAAAGCCCCGCCCCCCAAAAGCCCCACCCCCACAAAGCCCCGCCCTCTTTCAAAGGCCCCACCCACCATGGGCATGGTGCAAACAGGCGCTGAAGCCCCGCCCCTCCCTGAGAAGCCCCGCCCCTTCCCCAAAGCCCCACCCCTTTAGGGCTCCTCACCTCTGCAAGCCCCGCCCACTTCCCAACAAGCCCTGCCCTTTGAAATGAGCCCCGCCCCTTTTTGTCAGGCCCCTCCCCTTGTAAGCTCCCCAGCCACTCCCCTCTCTTCCAAACCCCGCCCCTTCCAATAAGCTCCTCCCCTTTCTCCCAAGCCCCGCCCTTTCCAGCCACGCCCTCGCCCCCCCTTGATCTCCCTGCCCCCCCACCGTATCACGCTGACCCCACCCTGCCCTTGACCCTGCACCTGACCCCGACCTTGACCCTGCCCTTGACCCCACCCTGCCCCGCCCGTGACCCCGCCCGTGGCCCCACCGTGACCCCACCGTGACCTCACCATGACCCCACCGTGACCCCACCGTGACCCCACCGTGACCTCACCATGACCCCACCGTGACCCCAGGCCCCGCGCGTGCGGCGCAGCGGGGGGGACAGCGAGGACGACGGGGACGAGAGCGACAGCGGGGACGAGGGGACCCCCCGGGGGGGCGCCGGTGGGTCGGGGGTCACGGGGGTCTGGGGGCGTCTGAGCGAGTCCAGGGGGGCCTGGGAGATTTTGGGGGGTTTCAGGGGGATTTTGGGGGGTTCATAGGGGTCTGGGGGGGTTCATGGGGATCTGGGGGTTCATGGGGGTTTGGGGGGGGTCAAGGGGGGGTTTTGGGGGTTCTGGGGGGTTCATGGGGGGTTCATGGGGGTCCGGGGGCTTCAGGGGTGTATGGGGGGGCTCTGGGGGGTTCAGGGGAGTTCAAGGGGCTCTGGGGGGTTCATGGGGGTTTGGGGGGGTTCATGGGCTTTGGGGGGTTCAGGGGGGTTCAAGGGGGTCTGGGGGGGTTCATGGGGGTTTGGGGGGCTCTGGGGGGTTCAGGGGGGTTCAAGGGCTCTGGGGGGTTCAGGGGGGTTCAAGGGCTCTGGGGGGTTCAGGGGGGTCTGGGGGGTTCATGGGGTGTTCATGGGGGTTTGGGGGGTTCATGGGCGTTTGGGGGGTTCATGGGGGTCCGGGGCGGTTTGGGGGTTCAGGGGGTTTTGGGGTGCCCTGACCCCCGTTTCCGCAGAGGCGCCGGGGCCGGAGCCGCCGCGGGAGCCGGAGCCGCCGGAGGGGGAGGGGCAGAGCCCGGCCAAGGAGGGGGGCGGGGCGGGGGGGGCCGGGGCGGGGGGCGAGGCCCCCAAACCGCGGGCGCTGCACAAAACCTGCTCCCTGTTCATGCGCAACATCGCGCCCAACATCAGCAAGGCCGAGATCGTGGCGGTGAGCGGGGGCCGGGGGGGCCGGGGGGGCCTGGGGGGTCTGGGGGGGTCCTGGGGGGTCTGGGGGTCCGGGGGGGCCTGGGGGTCCGGGGGCAGGAGAGGGGAGACAGGCGGAGATCTGGGGAGAAAGGGGGAGATGTGGGGGGTCCTGGGGTGTGGGGGGTCCTGGGGGGAATTGGAGGTGCTGGGGGGAGTTGAAGGTGCTGGGGGGTCCTCGGGGGTCCTGGAGGGGTCTGGGGGTTCCTGGGGGGTCCGGGGGGTCCTGGGGGGAATAAAGGGGTTAAAGGGGGAAAAAATGGGGGGATTTGGGGATGAAGGTGGAATTGGGGAGGAAAGGGATTGGGGGTAAAGGGGGAGAGAAATGGGAGATTTGGGGGGTCCTGGGGGTTTGGGGAGTGTGGGGGGCTTTGGGGGTCCTGGGGGGAGGAGAGGGAAACAGGCGGAGATTTGGGGAGAAAGGGGGAGATTTGGGGGGTCCTGGGGGTTTGGGGCAGTCTGGGGGGCTTTGGGGGTCCTGGGGGGAGGAGAAGGGAAACAGGCGGAGATTTGGGGAGAAAGGGGGAGATTTGGGGGGTCCTGGGGGGAATTGGAGGTGCTGGGGGGTCCTGGGGGAGTTTGGGGGATCCCAGGGGGAATTGGGGGCTCCTGGGGGATTAAGGGGGAATTGGGGGGTTCTGGGGGGAATTGGGGGCTCCTGGGGTGTTAAAGGGGATTTGTGGGGTCCTGGGGGGAATTGGGGGGTCCTGGGGGGGTGAAGGGGGATTTGTGGGGTCCTGAGGGGAACTGGGGGGTCCTGGGGGGTGCGGAGAGGGATTTGGGGGCAAACCGTTGGTTTTTGGGGTCCCCCAGCTGTGCAAGCGCTACCCGGGGTTCATGCGCGTGGCGCTGTCCGACCCGCAGCCCGAGCGGCGGTGAGTTTGGGGTGAATTCCGGGGGTTTTGGGTCATTGGGGGTGAGTTTGGGGTGAATTCAGGGGGTTTTGGGTCATTGTTCATTGGGGGGTTCTGTCCGACCCGCAGCCCGAGCGGCGGTGAGTTTGGGGTGAATTCACCCCGTTTTGGGTCATTGGGGGTGAGTTTGGGGTGAATTCAGGGGGTTTTGGGTCATTGGGGGTGAGTTTGGGGTGAATTCAGGGGGTTTTGGGTCATTGGCGGTGAGTTTGGGGTGAATTCACCCCGTTTTGGGTCATTGGGGGTGAGTTTGGGGTGAATTCAGGGGGTTTTGGGTCATTGGCGGTGAGTTTGGGGTGAATTCACCCCGTTTTGGGTCATTGGGGGTGAGTTTGGGGTGAATTCAGGGGGTTTTGGGTCATTGGGGTGAGTTCAGGGGGTTTTGGGGCTCAGGTGGTTCTGAGGGGGATCGGGGTTTGCTGCCCCTCCCCCCGTGCTCATTTTGGGGTGAATTCTGGCGGTTTCAGGTTCTTCCGGCGGGGCTGGGCGCTGGGGGCTGGGTCAGCTCCCCGTGCTCATTTTGGGGTGAATTGGGGCGGTTTCAGGTTCTTCCGGCGGGGCTGGGCGCTGGGGGCTGGGTCAGCTCCCCGTGCTCATTTTGGGGTGAATTGGGGCGGTTTCAGGTTCTTCCGGCGGGGCTGGGCGCTGGGGGCTGGGTCGGCTCCCCGTGCTCATTTTGGGGTGAATTGGGGCGGTTTCAGGTTCTTCCGGCGGGGCTGGGCGCTGGGGGCTGGGTCAGCTCCCCGTGCTCATTTTGGGGTGAATTGGGGCGGTTTCAGGTTCTTCCGGCGGGGCTGGGCGCTGGGGGCTGGGTCAGCTCCCCGTGCTCATTTTGGGGTGAATTGGGGCGGTTTCAGGTTCTTCCGGCGGGGCTGGGCGCTGGGGGCTGGGTCGGCTCCCCGTGCTCATTTTGGGGTGAATTGGGGCGGTTTCAGGTTCTTCCGGCGGGGCTGGGCGCTGGGGGCTGGGTCGGCTCCCCGTGCTCATTTTGGGGTGAATTCTGGCGGTTTCAGGTTCTTCCGGCGGGGCTGGGCGCTGGGGGCTGGGTCAGCTCCCCGTGCTCATTTTGGGGTGAATTGGGGCGGTTTCAGGTTCTTCCGGCGGGGCTGGGCGCTGGGGGCTGGGTCGGCTCCCCGTGCTCATTTTGGGGTGAATTGGGGCGGTTTCAGGTTCTTCCGGCGGGGCTGGGCGCTGGGGGCTGGGTCAGCTCCCCGTGCTCATTTTGGGGTGAATTCTGGCGGTTTCAGGTTCTTCCGGCGGGGCTGGGCGCTGGGGGCTGGGTCAGCTCCCCGTGCTCATTTTGGGGTGAATTGGGGCGGTTTCAGGTTCTTCCGGCGGGGCTGGGCGCTGGGGGCTGGGTCAGCTCCCCGTGCTCATTTTGGGGTGAATTGGGGCGGTTTCAGGTTCTTCCGGCGGGGCTGGGTGACGTTCGACCGCAGCGTGAACATCAAGGAGATTTGCTGGAGCCTGCAGAACATCCGGGTACGGGAAACTTTGGGCCGCTTTGGGGCGGTTTGGTGACTTTGGGTGACTTTGGGTGACTTTGGGTGACTTTGGGCTCTTTCGCTGCTTCCCGCTCGTTCCGAGGTGCATTTTGGGGTCATTTTGGGTGCATTTTTGGCTGGTTTGGGTCATTTTTGTCCCAGCGCTCTGGGGGTGCGAGCAGGTCCAGGGGGGTCGTTTTGGGTCATTTTGGGTCGATTTTGCTGTATTTTGGTTCATTGCCAGCTCCGCCGCTCTGAGTGGAGCCCGGGGGGGCAGGGGTTGTGTTTTGGGTCATTTTGGGTTATTTTTGGTCTATTTTTGCCCAGTTTTGTGCAATTTCAGCTCCACTGCTCTGAGCGGAGCCCAGGGGGGCCAGGGGTTGTGTTTTGGGTCATTTTTGGGTTATTTTGGGGCATTTTTGGTCATTTTGGGGTTGTTTCCAGCTCTGTGAGCGCGAGCTGAGCCCGGGGGTTTCAGGAGTGGATTTTTGGGTCATTTTGGGTCGTTTTGGCTGATTTTGGGGTTGTTTTGGCTGATTTTTGGGTCAATTTTGGCTGATTTTTGGGTGGTTTTTGCTGATTTCTGAGTAATTTTGACTGATTTTTGGGTCGTTTTGACTGATTTTGAGGTCATTTTCGCTGATTTCTGGGTCATTATGGCTGATTTTTGGGTTGTTTTCACTGATTTTGGGGTCGTTTTTGGGTAATTTTGGGTTGTCTTGGCTGATTTTGGGGTCGTTCTTGCTGATTTTGGGGTTGATTTTGGTGATTTTGGGGTCGTTTTTGCTGATTTTTGGGTCATTTGTGGGTAATTTGGGGTGGTTTTTACCGATTCTGGGGTTGTTGCATTTGCGGGAGTGCGAGCTGAGCCTGGGGGGCTGGGGCGGTTTCTGGGTCATTTTGGGTCAATTTTGGTGATTTTGGGGTCTTTTTTGCTGATTCTTGGGTCGTTTTTGCTGACTTTGGGGTCGTTCTTCGGTGATTTTGGGGTCGATTTTGGTGATTCTTAGGTCATTTCGGCTGATTTTGGGGTCGTTTTGGGTAATTTTGGGGTCAATTTTGGGTAATTTTGGGGTTGATTTTGGTGGTTTTTGTGTGGTTTCTGCTGATTCTGGTGTCGTTTTTGGTGATTCTGGGGTCTTTTTGGTGATTCTGGGGTCGATTTCGGTGATTTTGGGGTTTTGGGTAATTTTGGGGTCGTATTTGGTGATTTTTGGGTGCTTTAGGCTGATTTTGGGGTCGTTTTGGCTGTTCCAGGTGCGGGAGTGCGAGCTGAGCCTGGGGGGCTGGGGCGGTTTCTGGGTCATTTTGGGTCGGTTTTGGTGATTCTGGGGTCGTTTCTGCTGATTCTTGGGTCGTTAGTGGGTAATTTGGGGTGGTTTTCGCCGATTCCGGGGTCGTTGCAGCTGCGGGAGTGCGAGCTGAGCCCCGGGGTGAACCGCGACCTGACGCGGCGCGTGCGCAACGTGAGCGGGCTGGCCCAGCACCGCCCGGTCGTGCGCCACGACATCCAGCTGGCCGCGCGCCTCGTGCACGCGCTCGACGGCCGGGCGGGGCTCTGGGCCGGCCCCGCCCACGGCCCCGCCCACGCCGACGGACCCGCCCCCGAGGGCGGCGCCGCGGGAACCGGAGCCGGAACCGGAGCCGGAACCGGAGCTGGAGCCGGAACTGGAGCCGGAGCGGCAGGGGACGGGGACGCGGACACGACCAGCGGGGTGAGGGGGAGGGGCGGCCACCTGGGGTCACCAACCCTCACCCTGGGGTCACCTGGGGTCACCTGGGGTCACCAACCCTCACCCTGGGGTCACCTGGGGTCACCAACCCTCACCCTGGGGTCACCTCAGGGTCACCAACCCTCACCCCAGGGTCACCTCAGAATCACCTGGGGTCACCAACCTTCACCCTGGGGTCACCCTTAGGTCACCGACGATCACCCTGGGGTCACCAACCATCACCATGGGGTCACCAACGGTCACCCTGGGGTTACTTCAGGGTCACCTGGGATCACCCTAAGGTCACCATGGGGTCACTACAGGGTCACCAACCGTCACCCTTGGGTCACCAGCCATCACCCCGGGGTCACCAACTGTCACCTGGGGTCACCTCGGGGTCCCCATATCCCCAGTGACCCTGATGACCCCAGTGTCCCCATGGCCCCATTGACCCCAAGGGCCTTGTGTCCCCTGATGTCCCCAGAGACCCCGATGTCCTGGATCTCCCCAATGTCCCCAGTGTCCCCATGTCCCCAGTGTCCCAGGGTAACCCGGTTCTGCGTCACATCACCGATTACCTGATCAAGGAGGTGACTGGTGAGGTCACCGATGTCACCGGTGTCCCCAATGTCCCCAATGTCCCAGGGTAACCCCGTTCTCCGTCACATCACCGATTACCTGATTGAGGAGGTGACTGGTGAGGTCACCGATGTCACCGGTGTCCCCAATGTCCCCATGTCCCAGGGTAACCCCGTTCTCCGTCACATCACCGATTACCTGATCGAGGAGGTCAGTGCGGAGGAGGAGGAGCTGCTGGGCCGCGGTGGCTCCGCCCCCCCCGAGGGGCCGCGCGAGGCCACCAACCCCCCCGAGGTCACCGTGGAGCGCGACGAGAAGCTGCTCAAGGTGACGCCCCGCGACCCCGGCCTGACCCCGGCCTGATCCCCTGTGACCCCGACCTGACCTCAACCTGACCCTGAACTGACGCCCTGTGACCCCGACCTGACCTTGACCTGATCCCCTGGGACCCCAACCTGACCCCACTGTGACCCCGGCCTGACCCCCCACGTCCCCATTGTGACCTTGACCTGACCCCCCACGTCCCCATTGTGACCGTGACCTGACCTTGACCTGACCCCCAGGACCCCAACCTGACCTTGACCTGACCCCCGTGTCCCCATTGTGACCCCATGTCCCCTGATGTCCCCCACTGTCCCCCGTGTCCCTCTGTGTCCTGAGATCCCCATGTGCCCGATGTCCCCAATGTCCCTGTGTCCCCACTGTGTCCCCAGGTCCTCAACCTCCTCCTGTACCTGTGTCCCCATGTCCCCATGATGTCCCCATGATGTCCCCATGATGTCCCCATGGTGTCCCCATGGTGTCCCCAGGTGCTGGACCGGCTCCTCCTGTACCTGCGCATCGTGCACTCGGTCGATTTCTACAGCACCTGCGAGTACCCGAACGAGGACGAGATGCCCAACCGGTGCGGGATCCTGCACGTGCGGGGGCCGCTGCCCCCCAACCGCGTCTCCCACGGCGAGGGTGGGTGTCCCCAACTGTCCCCAATGTCCCCTGAGCCCCCCGCACCCGCTGCCCCCCAACCGCGTCTCCCACGACGAGGGTGGGTGTCCCCAAATGTCCCCAATGTCCCCTGAGCCCCCTGGGCCCGCTGCCCCCCAACCACGTGTCCCACAGTGAGGGTGGGTCCTGGGGTTCCTGCCCCCCAAGTGTGGGGCTGGGGGGTCCCCAGGGGGTCCCTGGGGTGTCCCCAACGTGTCCCCATGTCCCCAGTGCTGGAGTGGCAGCGGGGGTTCCGGGAGCGCCTGTCCCCGCTGCTGGGGGGCAGGGAGGCCCTCCCCGAGGAGGAGGCGCCGTGTCCATGGGTGTCCCCAGTGTGTCCCCAATGTGTCCCCATGTCCCCAGTGCTGGAGTGGCAGCGGGGGTTCCGGGAGCGCCTGTCCCCGCTGCTGGGGGGCAGGGAGGCCCTCCCCGAGGAGGAGGCGCAGCGGCTCGGCCGCAAGGACCCCGAGCAGGAGCTGGAGAAGTTCGTGACGGCCAACACGCAGGAGCTGGGCAAGGACAAGTGGCTGTGTCCCCTCAGCGGGAAGAAGTTCAAGGTCAGGGGACGTGGGGGGCACTGGGGACATGGGGGGACACAGGACACTGGGGACATGGGGGGCAGTGGGGACATGGGGGGGGACACAGGACAGTGGGGACATTGGGGGCATTGGGGACATGGAGGACACTGGGGACATGGGGGGGGACACAGGACAGTGGGGACATTGGGGGCATTGGGGACATGGGGGACACTGGGGACATGGGGGGGGACACAGGACAGTGGGGACATTGGGGGCATTGGGGACATGGAGGACACTGGGGACATGGGGGGGGACACAGGACAGTGGGGACATTGGGGGCATTGGGGACATGGAGGACACTGGGGACATGGGGGGGGACACAGGACAGTGGGGACATTGGGGGCATTGGGGACATGGGGGACACTGGGGACATGGGGGGCATTGGGGACATGGGGGACGTTGGGACACAGGAGCTGGGCAAGGACAAGTGGCTGTGTCCCCTCAGCGGGAAGAAGTTCAAGGTCAGGGGACATGGGGGGACATTGGGGACACAGGACACCCTGTGGCTGTGTCCCCTCTGTGGGAAGAAGTTCAAGGTCAGGGGACGTGGGGACATTGGGGACATTGGGAGGTGATGGGGACATCGGGGGGCAGAGTGGGGGTGGAGGGCTGGTGTGTCCCCGCGTTCCCCCTTTGTCCCCTGCGTCCCAACGTCCCCATGTCCCCCTGTGTCCCCAATGTCCCCGTGTCCCCCAACATCCCCCTATGTCCCCAATGTCCCCGTGTCCCAGTGTCCCCCTGTCCTCCCCATGTCCCCCCATGTCCCCCCATGTCCCACCGTCCCTGTGTCCCCACTGTCCCCATGTCCCCCCTTGTCCCCCCAAGTCCCAACATCCCCATGTCCCCCCTTGTCCCCCCTTGTCCCCCCAACATCCCCGTGTCCCCCCATGTCCCCCCAAGTCCCAACATCCCCATGCCCCAAAATGTTCCCCTGTCCACACTTTGTGCCCCATGTCCCCAGCATCCCTGTGTCCCCCTGTCCCCGTGTCCTCCCAATGTCCCTATGTCCCCCCATGTCCCGATGTCCCCAATGTCCCCCCATGTCCCCATGTCCCCCGATGTCCCCCATGTCCCCACGTCCCCCGTGTCCTGATGTCCCCGATGTCCCCATGTGCCCCTGTGTCCCAATGTCCCCATGTGTCCCAATGTCCCCATGTCCCCCCGTGTCCCGATGTCCCCATGTCCCTGATGTCCCCATGTCCCCCCGTGTCCCCATGTCCCCGATGTCCCCCCGTGTCCCCGATGTCCCCCCGTGTCCCCATGTCCCCAACGCTGTCCCCGTGCGGCAGGGCCCGGAGTTCGTGCGCAAGCACATCTTCAACAAGCACGCGGACAAGATGGCGGCCGTGAGGAAGGAGGTTTTGTTCTTCAACAACTTCCTCATGGACCCCCAGCGCCCGGCCCCGCCCGACGGGAAGGGCGCCCCGCCCGGCCCTGCCCAGGGTGAGCCCCGCCCCCTCCCCCGCCCCCACCGCCCTGCCCGACGGGAAGGGCGCCCCGCCCGGCCCCGCCCAGGGTGAGCCCCGCCCCCTCCCCCGCCCCCACCGCCCCGCCCGACGGGAAGGGCGCCCCACCCAGGGTGAGCCCCACCCACTGCCCCACCCACCACTCTTGACCCCACCCAGTGCCCCACCCAGGGTGAGCCCCGCCCCCTGCCCTGACCCCGCCCACTGCCCCCCTGCCCCACCCACCACCCTTGACCCGACCCAGTGCCCCACCCAGGGTGAGCCCTGCCCACTGCCCTGACCCCACCCACCGCCCCCCCCCCCCCCCGATGGGAAGGGCACCCACCTGGTGGCCCCGCCCAGGGTGAGCCCCGCCCCCCCGCCCCACCCACCGCCCTGACCCCACCCACTGCCCCGCCCGACAGGAAGGGAGCCCCACCCAGGGTAAGCCCCACCCACTGCACCACCCACCACTCTTGACCCCACCCAGTGCCCCACCCAGGGTGAGCCCTGCCCACTGCCCTGACCCCGCCCACTGCCCTGACCCCACCCACTGCCCCACCCTTCCTTGTCACCCCTCCCCCCATTGTCCCTGTGACCCCCAATATCCCTGGGGAGGGTCAGTGACCCCCTGATGTTCATGGGGGTTGTGGGGATCCCCCTGTGTGACCCCATGTGTCCCCATGTGACCCCCGTGTGACCCCATGTGACCCCCATGTGACCCCGTGTCCCCAGGTCTGGCCCCCGGGCTGCCCTACCCCCCCCAGACGCCGCAGGGCTTGGTGCCCTATGGGCAGCCCCGCCCCCCCATGATGGGCTACGGAGGTGAGCGGGGGAGGGGCTGGGGGGATCCTGGGTGGGGGGGTGGGGTCACAGACATCAGTAGGGACCAGAGTGAACAGCCCGTAGTGTGTTAGAGAATGGGTGGGGGGGTCCCAAAGGGAGGTGGGGGGAGTTGGGAGTTCAGCTGTCAGTAGGGACCAGAGTGAACAGCACATAGTGTGTTAGAGAATGGGTGGCGGGGGGTCAGGGGGGGTTGGGAGTTCAGCTGTCAGTAGGGACCAGAGTGAACAGCCCGTAATGTGTTAAAGGGGGGCTGGGGGGGTTCAGGGGATCCCCAAGGGGGTTTGGGGAGGCAGCCATCAGTAGGGACCAGAGTGAACAGGTTGTAGTGAGCAAGGGGAGGGGTCTGGGGGGTTTAATGGGGTTGGGGGGGTTTGGGGATCCCCGTGACCCCTGACCCCCCGTTCTCTCCTTCCCTCCCCAGGCGGCCCCCCCTACCCCCCCGGGCCCTACGGGGGGAGGGGCGGCTACGAGAGCTTCCGGGGGCAGGGGGGGGGCGGGGGGGGCGGGTACCTCAACAAACCCCGGAGCAGGTGAGGGGGGCCCCGATATGGGGGGGGGACCCCAATATGGGGGGGGGACGACACCCCGATGGGGGGGGACCCTCATTGGGGGGGTAGGGGGAGGGGTTGGGGCCACTGACCCCGCTGTGGGGGGAGGGGGCACAGGACACACTGGGGGTGACACAGGGGGTCGGGGGGGAGGGAGGGGCCACTTTGGGGGGGGTGCTGACTCAATTTGGGAGGGGGGGAATGGGACATTTGGGGGGTGAGGAGGAGACACTTTGGGGGGGTGAGGTGGGGACACTTTGGGGGGTGGGGGGGACACCCCAGTTTGGGGATACCCGGGGGGTTTGGGGGCTGGGGAGGGTGCCCGGTTTTGGGGGGGGGGGTGGGGCCACTCGGGGACATTGTGGGGACCCCCCCAGGCTGGTGCGCGGGGACCCCCGGAACATCGTGGAATATCGGGACCTGGACGCCCCCGAGGACGTCGATTTCTTCTGAGACCCCGCCCCGCCCCGCCCCCTTTTGATACGCCCCGCCCCCCGCCCCTCCCCCGCCGTGCACACGCCCCCTCCCCCCCGCCCCCATTGACCCCAATAAACGGCCCCGCGGGGGCAGCACCCACAGGTCTGGGGGATCTATGGGGCTGGGGGATCCATAGGGGGTTGGGGGGATCTATGGGGCTGGGGGGTGTCTGTGGGGCTGGGAGGAGTTAAGGGGGTTGGGGGATCCATAGGGGGCTGGGGGGTCTATGGGGCAAGGGGGGGGGATCCATAGGGGGTTGTGGGGCAGGGAGGCCCCACATGGGGGTGGGGCAGGATCTATGGGGCTGGGGGTGCCCTGGGGGGTGTGGTGTCCTATGGGGGCCTGGGGGGGGTTCTGTGGGGCTGGGAAGGATCTATAGGGGCTGGGGGAGGAGCTATGGGGTGGGAGGAGCTATAGGGGATGTGGGGTGGGGGCGGTGGGCGGGGCCAGGAAGGTGGGCGGGCTCAGGGGGTCAATGGGTGGGGTTCTGTGCCCCACCCCCGGCTCCCCCCCGACGTCATGGAGGCGGAGCTAAAATCTCGATCTTTTATTGGCCGTCGGGGGGGCGGGAGCATCCGCGCAGCCAATCGGTAGCCGCCGCTGTTTCAGCCGCTCCGATTGGCCGCTCGCCCAGCCAATGGGGAGGGGGATCGGGGGCGCCGGGCTGTCATTGGCCATCGCCCAGCAACGCCCATGACATCACCAACCCCGTCACCCCTTCGGGCGGAGCCCGCGCCGCAGCCAATCAGCTCCCAGCAGCCACACGCCTCGCCCCTCCCTCCTCATTGGCGAGCGCCTTGCGGGCAGACGCCAATCGGCGCCCAGGAGCTCCACCAATGGGAGGGCAGGGGCGGGGACGCGCGGAGGCTCCGCCTCTTAAAGGGGAACGCGGTGGCGCACGGGGGGGGCCCGGCCGCCGGGGTCCCTCGGACGCCTGGGTCCCTCGGCCGCCGGGGTCCCTCAGAGCGCCATGGCCGCCCAGCCCAGGATGAGCAGCGTCCCCCCCAGCGGCGCCGCGCGGTTCAGCCCGGGGTCCCCGCTCAGCCCGTGGTAATAGAGGGGGACACAGAACAGCCCGAGGCCGGCGCAGAGCAGGGACCCGGCCTGGGGGCACCGGGGGTCAGGGGGTCACGGGGGGTCGGGGGGGACATGGGGCGTCAGGGGGGACATGGGGGACACGGGGGCTGGGGGGACACGGGGGTCAGGGGAATGGAGGGGATGCAGAACAGCCCGAGGCCGGCGCAGAGCAGGGACCCCACCTGGGGGCACCGGGGTCAGGGGGGGCACGGGGGGTCGGGGGGGACACGGAGGCTGGGGGGACACGGGGGTCAGGGGGGGACACGGGGGTCGGGGGAATGGGGGAGTAGGGGGGGATAAGGAGGACATGTGGGTCAGGGGCATGGGGGGCACACAGGGGTTGGAGGGGACACAGGGGTCAGGAGGATGGGGGGGTTGGGGGGGCACACAGGGGGAGGGGGGACAGGGGGAGACATGGGGGGCTGGGGGGAGGGGACACAAGAGGTTGGGGGGTGATGGAGGGAAAGGGACGTGGGGGGTCAGGGGGACATGGAGGTCGGGGGGACACCGGGGTTGGGGGGGAATGGGGGTCGGGGGGACGGGGGGGCTGGGGGAGGGGACACGAGGGGCTCAGAGGGGGTGGGGGGACAGAGGGGGAACACAGGAGGTTGGGGGTGATGGAGGGAAAGGGACACGGGGGGGGTCGGGGGGACATGGGGGGGTCTCCGGGGGGCATGGGGGGGGTCTCCGGGGGGCATGGGGGGGTCTCGGGGGTCGCACCCACCAGGGCGGGGCGGGCGCTGTGCGGAACGGCCAGGAGAGCCAAACTGTGCAGGAGGTGGAACCGGTTGGCGATGTCGTAGAGCTGGGGGGGACCCAGGCGTTCAGGGGGGACCCAGGCGTCCAGGAGGGACCCAGGCGTTCGGGGGGGACCCAGGCGTTCGGGGGGGACCCAGGCGTTCGGGGGGGACCCAGGAGTCCAGGAGGGACCCAGGCGTTCGGGGGGGACCCAGGCGTTCGGGGGGACCCAGGCGTTCGGGGGGGACCCAGGCGTTCGGGGGGGACCCAGGAGTCCAGGAGGGACCCAGGCGTTCGGGGGGGACCCAGGAGTTCGGGGGGGACCCAGGCGTTCGGGGGGACCCAGGCGTTCGGGGGGGACCCGGGAGTCCAGGAGGGACCCAGGAGTCCAGGAGGGACCCAGGCGTTCGGGGGGGACCCAGGAGTTCGGGGGGGACCCAGGAGTCCAGGAGGGACCCAGGCGTTCGGGAGGGACCCAGGAGTTCGGGGGGGACCCAGGAGTCCAGGAGGGACTCAGGCGTTCGGGAGGGACCCAGGAGTTCGGGGGAGGGGGGATCCAGGAGTTTAGGAGGGACCCAGGAGTTCCGTGGGAACCCAGGCGTTTGGGGGTGGGGGACCCAGGAGTCCGGGGGTGGGGGGGACCCAGGCATTCGGGAGAGACCCAGGCGTTCGGGAGGGACCCAGGCGTTCGGGAGGGACCCAGGCGTTCGGGAGGGACCCAGGCGTCCGGCACAGCAGGTGGGTCCCCGAGGGCTCATTAATCACCCGCTAATTACCCACAGGTGCCGCTAATGAGGCTCCAACCGTCCCCACCCGCACCTGGGGGATTGCCCCACCCCCCAGGGAGGGACCCAGGCGTTCGGGACGGGACCCAGGAGTCCGGGCACAGCAGGTGAGAGCTCATTAATCACCCGCTAATCACCCACAGGTGCCGCTAATGAGGCTCCACCCACACCTGGGGGATTGTCCCGCCCCCAGCCCAGGGACCCAGGAGTCCGGGAGGGACCCAGGCGTTCGGGACGGGACCCAGGAGTCCGGGAGGGACCCAGGAGTCCGGGAGGAACCCAGGCGTTCGGGACGGGACCCAGGAGTCCGGGAGGGACCCAGGCGATCGGCCCCTCCCCCACTCACCTCCTTCTGATATTCGTCCCGGTCGCTCCGGCGGAGACCTGAGGGGGGGGGGGGGCAGGGTTCAGTCCCCCATGTCCCCCCCAGTTCCCCACGTCCCCCCCCCCGGCCCCCCCCCCGTTTCCCACCGTGCGCCCCGAACGCCGCTGCCCCCATAGCGGCGGCGCCGCTCAGCGCCCCGATCCGCGCCCACACCCGCGCCGCCATCTCCGCGCTTCCGGCCACGCCCCCGCCGCCGCCATTGGCCGAGCCGCGCGTCGCTCCGCCGGCCCGAGCGGCCAATGGGAGCGCGGCGCGGGGACCCGCCCCCCGGCGGCAGGTGAGCGGGGTAGGGGAATGGGCAGAGCGCCCCCTGGCGGCCGCCACGGGACACACACCCCCGGGGGGACCCAGGCGTCCGGGAGGGGAACCCAACCGCCCCATAAGGGACCCAGGCATGCGGGGACAGTCAACCCCCCCGTTCCCCCCAGTTCCCCCCGCCCCCACCTCGCAGGGGACCCAGGCGTCCGGGCCCCCTAACTGCCCCCCCGCCCCCCCCCGCCCCAGCAGTGTTTCCTGTAGGGTCACAGCGCCCCCTGGCGGGCCGGCGGTGCCACGGGGCATCCCGCTCCCCCCAACCCCCTCCCAATTCGGGGTGTCACCCCCACCCCCCCCAATACCGTCCCGATCCCCCCCCCCCATCCCCCTCCCCCCGCGGGCGGCACCGGGGGCGGTGGGGGAGGGGGCGGGGGGAGGGGGCCCGGGCGGCCCCGCCCCCCCGGAGGCGGCTCCCGGTTCCCGCAGCCGCTCCCGGCGGGAGGGACCGAGCGGCCGCTCCCGCCATGGCCCGACCCCCCCGCCCCCCCCGCCCGTAGGCCCGGCCCAGGTACCGACCGGCCCCCGCACGCCTGGGTCCCTCCCGGACGCCTGGGTCCCCCCCGGGGTTGGGGGGGGGGGCGTGGGATGCGGGGATGGATGGATGGATGGATGGGGGGGGGGGGGGCCGGACGCCTGGGTCCCCTCCCGAACGCCTGGGTCCCCTCCCGAACGCCTGGGTCCTCGGGGCCTGGGGATGATGGATGGATGGCGGGGGGATGGGAGGGCGCCCGGACGCCTGGGTCCCCCCCATGGGCACCTAAATGGGAACGGGGGGGCGCGGGGAGGCCCCGTGCGCGAGGCCTGGGGGGGCGTTGGGGCCCCGGACGCCTGGGTCCCCCCCCGAACGCCTGGGTCCCCCCCTGAACGCCTGGGTCCTCCATCGGCACCGAATGGGGGGGGGCGGTGATGCTGTAAGTGGGGCAGAGGCGGCCCGGACGCCTGGGTCCCCTGGTGGGGGTGGGATGGGGAGGGAGGCCCGAACGCCTGGGTCCCCCCCGGACGCCTGGGTCCCCTGGTGGGGGGGGTGGGATGGGGAGTGGACCCGGACGCCTGGGTCCCCCCCGGACGCCTGGGTCCCCAGGCCGCAGGATGCCGGAACTCCGGTTGCCAGGGTGACGCTCCGGGGTCCGTTGCCGTGGAAACGGGGGGGGAGACGCCCCCCTCCCCCCGCTGCGGTGGGGGGTCCTGGGGGGGGGCGTGGGGGTCCTGAGGGGTTGGGGGTCCCGGGGGATCGGGCCCCCCCACTAATGGTCTCTTCTGCTTCTTCTCTCCCCCCTCCCCCCGCTTCCCGTCGGCCCCCTGGGTGTCCGTGTGTCCCCCCCATGTCCGTGTGTCCCCCCCATGTCCGTGTGTCCCCCGCCATGTCCGTGTGTCCCCCCCATGTCCGTGTGTCCCCCCCCATGTCCGTGTGTCCCCCGCCATGTCCGTGTGTCCCCCAACATCTGTCTGTCTCCCAATGTCTGTCTGTCCCCCCATGTCCGTGTGTCCCCCAACGTCTGTCTGTCTCCCAATGTCTGTCTGTCCCCCCATGTCTGTGTGTCCCCCCGTCCCTTCCCCATGACCCCCCTGACCCCCCCACTCCTCCCTGTGCCCCCATCCTCCCCTTGTCCCCAACCCCCAACACCCCCCCCATACCCCCCAACACCGCCCATCCCCCCATTGCCCCACGACCCCCCCATCCCCCCTATGACCCCCCCACAACCCCCCCATGACCCCCCATCCCATCCCCCCAAACTCCCCATGACCCCCCCACACCCCCCATCCCCCCTTCCCTCCCATCCCCCCATGACCCCCCATCCCCCCCAAACCCCCCACGACCCCCCCATCCCCCCATCCTATCACCCCATCCCCCCTTCCCTCCCATCCCTCCCCGACCCCCCCCAACCCCTCATGGCCCCCCCGTTCCCCCTTCCCCTCCCATCCCCCCCTGCCCCCCCACAACGCCCCCATCCCCCATCCTATCACCCCATTCCCCCTGACCCCCATGACCCCCCCATTCCCCCTTCCCTCCCATCCCCCCCATGCCCCCCACAACACCCCATGACCCCCCCATCCCCCCATCCTATTACCCCATGACACCCCCATCCCCCATGACCCCCCCATTCCCTCTTCCCTCCCATCCCCCCCGAACCCCCATGACCCCCCATCCCCCCTTCCCTCCCATCCCCACCTGCCCCCCTCCCCCCCCAGCCCCCCCATGGCTCTCCCCTCCCCCTCCGCCCCGTGACCCCCGCTCCCCTCCCCCGCCATGCCGCCCCCCCCGCTGGCCCTGGCGCTGGCCCTGGCGCTCTGGGCCCCCCCGGGCGCCGCCCCCCAGGACCCCCCCCCGGACCCGCGGTTCCCGGTGGTGCCCACGCAGTACGGGCGGCTGCGGGGGGCGCGGCGCGACCTGAGCAACGAGCTGCTGGGCCCGGTGCAGGCGTTCCTGGGGGTGCCCTACGCCGCCCCCCCGCTGGGCCCCCGCCGCTGGGCGCCCCCCGAGGCCCCCGCCGCCTGGGGGGGGGTCCGCGACGCCACCGCCTTCGGCCCCGCCTGCCCCCAGAACCTGCGCGCCGGGCCCCCCCCGCTGATGCTGCCGCTCTGGCTCAGCGACAACCTGGAGGCCGCGGGCGCCTACGTGGCGGCGCAGAGCGAGGACTGCCTGTACCTCAACCTATACGTGCCCACCGAGGACGGTATGGACACGGGGGACATGGGGGCAATGGGGACATTGGGGACATGGGGGGCAATGGGGACATTGGGGTCAACGGGGTGAATGGGGGTATGGGGTCAATGGGGTGAATGGGGACATGGGGTGAATGGGGGCAGAGCCATCACTGCCTGTACCTCAACCTATACGTGCCCACCGAGGACGGTATGGATACAGGGGACATGGGGGCAATGGGGACATTGGGGACAGTGGGGACATGGGGGTGAATGGGGTGAATGGGGACATTGGGGACATGGGGTGAATGGGGACATGGGGTGAATGGGGGCAGAGCCATCACTGCCTGTACCTCAACCTATACGTGCCCACCGAGGACGGTATGGATACGGGGGACATGGGGGACATGGGGACATTGGGGACGTGGGGGTGAATGGGGACATTGGGGACATTGGGGTCAATGGGGTCAATGGGGTGAATGGGGACATGGGGTGAATGGGGGCAGAGCCATCACTGCCTGTACCTCAACCTATACGTGCCCACCGAGGACGGTATGGATACGGGGGACATGGGGGCAATGGGGACATTGGGGACATGGGAGTGAATGGGGACATTGGGGTCAACGGGGTGAATGGGGGTATGGGGTCAATGGGGTGAATGGGGACATGGGGTGAATGGGGGCAGAGCCATCACTGCCTGTACCTCAACCTATACGTGCCCACCGAGGACGGTATGGATACGGGGGACATGGGGGCAATGGGGACAATGGACTGAATGAGGACATGGGGGTGAATGGGGACATGGGGGTGAATGGGGACATGGGGTCAATGGGGTGAATGGGGACATGGGGTCAATGGGGTGAATGGGGGTATGGGGTGAATGGGATCAATGGGGTGAATGGGGACAATGGAGTGAATGGGGAGATGGGGGTGAATGGGGACATGGGGTCAATGGGGTGAATGGGGACAATGGGGGTGAATGGGGACATGGGGTGAATGGGGACATGGGGTCAATGGGGTGAATGGGGACATGGGGGTGAATGGGGTGAATGGGGTGAATGGGGGTATGGGGTGAATGGGGTCAATGGGGTGAATGGGGACATGGGGTCAATGGGGTGAATGGGGGTACGGGGTGAATGGGGTCAATGGGGTGAATGGGGACATGGGGTGAATGGGGACATGGGGGTGAATGGGGACATGGGGTCAATGGGGTGAATGGGGACAATGGGGGTGAATGGGGTCAATGGGGTGAATGGGGACATGGGGTGAATGGGGACATGGGGGTGAATGGGGACATGGGGTGAATGGGGACATGGGGTGAATGGGGACATGGGGGTGAATGGGGACATGGGGTCAATGGGGTGAATGGGGACATGGGGTGAATGGGGACATGGGGTGAATGGGGGCAGAGCCATCACTGCCTGTACCTCAACCTATACGTGCCCACCGAGGACGGTATGGATACGGGGGACATGGGGGCAATGGGGACATTGGGGACATGGGGGTGAATGGGGACATTGGGGTCAATGGGGTCAATGGGGTGAATGGGGACATGGGGTGAATGGGGACATGGGGTGAATGGGGGCAGAGCCATCACTGCCTGTACCTCAACCTATACGTGCCCACCGAGGACGGTATGGATACGGGGGACACGGGGAGATGGGGACCTGGGGGGTGAATGGGGACCTGGGGGGCAATGGGGACGTGGGGGGGCGATGGGGACATGGGGTGAATGGGGACCTGTGGGGCAATGGGGGCATGGGGTGAATGGGGGCACAGGGAGGGGGGCAGAACAAGGGCTGTGCCTTAACCTCTGTGACCCATTGGACGGTATGAGAGGGCGGGGCCAGTGGGTGTGGTCGGTGTCAGTGGGCGGGGTCAGTGGGTGGGGTCCATGGGTGTGGTCAGTGGGTGTGGTCGGGGTCAGTGGGTGGGGTCCATGGGTGTGGTCATTGGGTATGGGCGGGGTCATTGGGCGTGGTCACGGTGTTGTCATTGGTGGGCTCATTGGGTGTGGTCAGTGGGCGGGGTCATTGGGTGTGGTCGGTGTCGGTGGGTGTGGTCATTGGGTGTGGTCAGTGGGCGGGGTCATTGGGTGTGGTCGGTGTCGGTGGGTGTGGTCATTGGGTGTGGTCAGTGGGCGGGGTCATTGGGTGTGGTCGGTGTCGGTGGGTGTGGTCATTGGGTATGGTCAGTGGGCGGACTCATTGGGTGTGGTCGGTGTCAGCGGGCGGGGTCATTGGGTGTGGTCAGTGGGCGGGGTCATTGGGTGTGGTCGGTGTCAGCGGGCGGGGTCATTGGGTGTGGTCGGTGTCAGTGAGCGGGGTCATTGGGCGTGGTCACGGTGTTGTCAGTGGGTGGGGTCGTTGGGTGGGGTCGGGGGGTGTGGTCAGTGGGCGGGGCTCTGTGGAGGACCGGGCTCAACCTCCACACCCCATTGGATGACGGCGGGGCCGGGTGGGCGGGGCAAGCACACCCCAGCCAGAGAGCAAACGGGGAAAGAAAGGAGGAAATTGGGCAAATTCGGGCTGGAACGGGGGCGGGGGGGAATGGGGTGAAAACCGGGGGGCTTGGGAAATGGGGTGAAAACCGGGAGAAATGGGCAAAATGCGATGGAAGAGGAGAACGTGGGGAAATGGGGCAAAACCCAGCAAAATGGGGCAAAATCCGGGGGAGGGGGGAGGGGCCCGGCCGCTCTGTGCCCCGGAAACGGGGTGAAAAACGGCAGATTTGGGCAAAATGGGGGGTGGGGGATCCCCCAGGGCTGGACACACCCAGACCCCCCACCCGGCCACACCCCCCGGACGCCTGGGTCCCTCCCCGAATGCCTGGGTCCCTCCCGGACGCCTGGGTCCCTCCCCGAACTCCTGAGTCCCTCCCGGACGCCTGGGTCCCTGTGCTGGAGCCGTCAGCCCCCGTGCCCGCGTCCGTCTGTCCCGACGCCCTCCAGCCACCCCAGTGTCCGTCTGTCCGTCCCGACATCCTTCATCCGCCCGAACGTCCGTCTGTCCGTCCCCAGTTCCTCCGCTCACCCCAACATCCGTCTGTCCGTCCGTCACCCAGGCGTCTGTCCATCCGCCCCCATGGCCTCCACCCGTCCACGTGTCCATCTGTCCGTCCCTCTGCCCTCCCTCTGCCTCCATGTCCATCCCAACGCCCTCCGCCCACCCCCATGTCCGTCTGTCCCTCCATCCCCACATCCATCCATCCGCCCCCCCATGTCCGTCCGTCTGTCCGTCCCTCCGCCCTCCACCTCAGCGTCCGTCTGTCCGTCCATCCCCACATCCTCCACCCACCCCCCATGTCCATCTGTCCATCCACCCCATCTGTCCATCCGTCCATCCTTCACCCCGTGTCCGTCTGTCCCTCCATCCCCCGTCCGTCCGTCCATCCCCACATCCATCTGTCTGCCCCCCATGTCCGTCCGTCTGTCCATCCCTCTGCCCTCCATCCACCTCAACGTCCGTCTGTCCATCCATCCCCCCATCCTCCACCCACCCCCGTGTCCGTCTGTCCCTTCACCCCCCCCGTCTGTCCATCCATCCCCACATCCTCCACCCCCATGTCCGTCCGTCCGTCCATCCCCCTGTCCATCTGTCCATCCATCTCCCCGTCTGTCCGTCCGTCCATCCCCACATCCTCCACACACCCCCGTGTCTGTCTGTCCGTCCATCCCCCCCGTCCTTCCATCCATCCCCCCCCATCCATTTGTCTGTCCCTCCATCCCCCCTTGTCCGTCCGTCCATCCCCACCAATCCGTCTGTCCCCCCATCCCCCCCTGGTCCATCTGTCTGTCCATCCCCCCCAATCTGTCTGTCTGTCCATCCCCCCCAATCTGTCTGTCCGTCCATCCACTCCCCCCGTCTGTCTGTCTGTCCATCCCCCCCAATCTGTCCGTCCGTCCATCCCCGCCCCAGTCTGTCCGTCCATCCCCCCAATCTGTCCGTCCATCCCCCCCCGTCCGTCCGTCCACCCCCTCCCCCCGGCCCCATTTTTGGGCCCCTCCCCCCTCTTCCCCCCCCCCTTTTTTTCTCTCGGGGGTGGGGGCACCTTTTGCCGTTTTTTCCTCTTTTTTGGCCCATTTTTTGGGGCCTGAAAATCGCGGTTTTTTTGGGTTTTTTTCTTTTTTTTTTTTTTGGCAGTTTTTTCCCCGCCCCTCCCCCCACCCCCAAAATCGCCCCTTTTGGCCCCAAAAGCCTCTTCCCGCTTCTCTCCCCGGTCCAGGTTTGGTCGCCAAAAGGCGCGAGGACGGCGCGGCCCCCCCGGACCCAGGTATTTTGGTGCATGTTCCGCCGGTTTTGGGCAAAAACACAAAATCTGCTGTTTGGAGCTTTTTGGTTCTTCCCTGGTTTTTGGGTTTTTTCCCCCTCCCCTCCCCCCCCGCCCCCGTTTTCTTTCCTTTTTCGGGGGCATTCGCCCCGTTTTTGGCTGCGGATTTTGGTTCTTTCTCTGTTTTTGGTGATTTTGGTTGTTTTTTGCTGGTTTTTTCTTTCCTGGGGGGTTTGGGGGATTTTGTTGGTGGTTTTTTTGTGGTTTTTGTTGCTTTTTGGTGGTTTTTGGTTTTTTGTTGTTTTTGGCTTTTTTTTTTTTTTGGACACGCCCCCTCCCCCCACCCCCCTCCCCCCCCCCGCCCCGGACGCCGGGGTCCCCCCGCCCCTCCCCCCTCCACACCCCGGACGCCGGGGTCCCCCCGCCCCTCCCCCCCCATCATGGGGGACACGTTGCCATGGAAACCCCCCCTCCCCCAACTGTGACCTCTGACCCCGGCTGTCACCCCCCCCAGCACTGGGGACAAGGGGGGGGAGGGGGGGGGTGTCCCCAAAAGTGACACTGGGGGGGGACCAGGGGGAGGGGTGACCTCGTGGTGACCCCAGTGCTGGGGGGTCCCCCATGATGTCCCCCAGGTGTCCCCCAGGGGGCTCCCCAGGGCTGTCCCCAAGGTGTCCCCAGCACTGGGGCGTCCCCCATGATGTCCCCAGGGGGTCCCTGGTGTCCCCAGGGGTGTCCCCAGTGCTGGGGGATCCCCCACAATGTCCCTGGGGGTCCCTGCTGTCCCCAGGGGGTTCCCCAGGGTGTCCCCAGTGCTGGGGGGTCCCCCACAATGTCCCCCACAGTGTCCCCAAGATGTCCCCAAGATGTCCCCAGGGTGTCCCTGGTGTCCCCAGGGGTGTCCCCAGTGCTGGGGTCCCCAGGATGCTTGTCGGGGGGTCCCCCACAATGTCCCCCACAATGTCCCGGGGGGTCCCTGGTGTCCCCAGCACCGGGGGGTCCCCAGCATGGTCCTTAGGGTGCCCCCGGGGGTGTCCCCAGCACTGGGGGGACCCCCACAAAGTCCCCAAGATGTCCCCATGATGTCCCCAGGGTGCCCCTGGTGTCCGCAGGGGTGTCCCCAGCGCTGGGGGGACCCCCGCAATGTCCCCCAACGACGTCCCAGGGGGGTTCCTGTTGTCCCCAGGGGGCTCCCCGGGGGTGTCCCCGGTGTCCCCCCGATGTCCCCGCTGTCCCCGCCCCCAGACATCCGGGACAGCGGGAAGAAGCCGGTGATGCTGTTCCTGCACGGCGGCTCCTACATGGAGGGCACGGGGAACATGTTCGACGGCAGCGTCCTGGCCGCCTACGGCAACGTCATCGTGGTCACCATGAACTACCGGCTCGGGGTCCTGGGTAGGGGACACGGGGACATGGGGGAGATGGGGGGGACACGGGGGACATGGGGGACATGGGGGGTATGGAGACACATGGGGGATGTGGGGATATGGGGACATGGGCTGGGGTGGAGACACCATGGGACACCATGGGGAACCTCCATGGGGACATGGGGACACCATGGGGAACCTCCTTGGGGTCACAGGGTGGGTATGGGGACATGGGGACACCATAGGGAACCTCCCTGGGGATGTGGGGACATGGGGACACCATGGGGAACCTTCGTAGGTCATGGGATGGACATGGGGACACTGTGGGGAATCTCCTTGGGGTGGCGTCCCCTGGTGTCCCCAGTGTCGCCACGGAGTCCCCGCTGTCCCTGTGCTGTCCCTGTGCTGTCCCCACTGTCCCCAGTGTCCCCATGGAGTCCCCGCTGTCCCTGGTGTCCCTGTGCTGTCCCTGTGCCATCGCCGGTGTCCCCACGGAGTCCCCGCTGTCCCTGGTGTCCCTGTGCCGTCCCTGTGCCATCGCCGGTGTCCCCACGGAGTCCCCGCTGTCCCTGGTGTCCCCGTGGTGTCCCCACGGGGTCCCCACTGTCCCTGTGGTGTCCCCACGGAGTCCCCGGTGTCCCCACTGTCCCCACGGAGTGCCCGGTGTCCCCAGGGTTCCTGAGCACGGGGGACCAGGCGGCCAAGGGGAACTACGGGCTGCTGGACCAGATCCAGGCGCTGCGCTGGCTGCACGAGAACGTCGGCAACTTCGGCGGCGACCCCCAGCGCATCACCATCTTCGGCTCCGGCGCCGGCGCCGCCTGCGTCAGCCTGCTCATCCTGTCCCACCACTCCGAAGGTACCCGCGCTGTCACCCCAGTGTCACCAACATCACCCCAGTGTCACCCCAGTGTCACCAACATCACCCCAGTGTCACCCCAACATCACCAACATCATCCCAACTTCACCCCCATATCAACCTGCTCATCCTGTCCCACCACTCCGAAGGTACCCGCGGTGTCACCCCAGTGTCACCAACATCACCCCAGTGTCACCCCAGTGTCACCAACATCACCCCAGTGTCACCTCAACATCACCCCAATGTCACCCCAACATCACCATCATCGGCTTCGGCGCCGCCTGCGTCAGCCTGCTCATCCTGTCCCACCACTCCGAAGGTACCCACCGTGTCACCACTGTCACCCCAGTGTCACCAACATCACCCCAGTGTCACCCCAACGTCACCAACATCACCCCAGTGTCACCCCAACATCACCAACATCATCCCAACTTCACCCCCATATCCGCCTCCTCATCCTGTCCCACCACTCCAAAGGTACCCACGGTGTCACCAGTGTCACCAGTGTCACCTCATTGTCACCAACATCATCCCAATGTCATCCCAACATCACCCCCATATCCGCCTCCTCATCCTGTCCCACCACTCCGAAGGTACCCACGGTGTCACCACTGTCACCCCAGTGTCACCAATGTCACCCCAGTGTCACCAACATCACCCCAGTGTCACCAACATCATCCCAACGTCACCCCCACATCCACCTGCTCATCCCAGGTCTGTTCCAGAAGGCCATCTCCCCATGGTGTCCCCATCTCCCCATGATGTCCCCATGTCCCACCATGTCCCCACCTCCCCATCCCCCCATGATGTCCCCATGTCCCACCACGTCCCCACCTCCCCACATCCCCATGATGTCCCCATGTCCCACCACGTCCCCACCTCCCCACATCCCCATGATGTCCCCATGTCCCACCACGTCCCCACCTCCCCACATCCCCACGATGTCCCCAACGTCCCACCATGTCCCCAGGTCTGTTCCAGAAGGCCATCGCCCAGAGCGGCACGGCCATCTCCAGCTGGTCGGTGAACTACCAGCCGCTCAAGTACACGCGGCTGCTGGCGGCCAAGGTCGGGTGCGACGGCGCCGACACCGGCGCGGCCGTCGAGTGCCTGCGGCGCCAGCCCTTCCGCGCCCTGGTGGACCAGGACGTGCAGCCCGCGCGCTACCACGTGGCCTTCGGGCCGGTGGTGGACGGCGACGTGGTCCCCGACGACCCCGAGATCCTCATGCAGCAGGGCGAGTTCCTCAACTACGACATCCTCATCGGCGTCAACCAGGGCGAGGGGCTCAAGTTCGTGGAGGACTCGCTGGAGAGCGAGGACGGCATCTCGGCGTCCTACTTCGACTTCACCATCTCCAACTTCGTGGACAACCTCTACGGGTACCCGGAGGGCAAGGACATCCTGCGCGAGACCATCAAGTTCATGTACACGGACTGGGCGGACCGCGACAACGGCGAGATGCGGCGCAAGACGCTGCTGGCGCTGTTCACCGACCACCAGTGGGTGGCGCCGGCGGTGGCCACGGCCAAGCTCCACGCCGAGTACCAGTCGCCCGTGTACTTCTACACCTTCTACCACCACTGCCAGACGGACGCGCGGCCCGAGTGGGCGGACGCGGCGCACGGGGACGAGATCCCCTACGTGTTCGGGGTGCCCATGGTGGGCGCCACCGACCTGTTCCCCTGCAACTTCTCCAAGAACGACGTGATGCTCAGCGCCGTCGTCATGACCTACTGGACCAACTTCGCCAAGACCGGGTGGGTGCTGGAGGGGGTGGGGGGGTGGGCCGTTGAGGGGGTGGTTGAGTTGTTGGTTGATTGATTGAGTGGTTGGTTGGTTGGGTTGGTGGTTGGTTGAGTGGTTGGGTGGTTGGTTGAGTTGTTGGGTGGTTGGTTGAGTGGTTGGTTGGGTGGTTGGATGGTTGGTTGAGTGGTTGGTTGGTTGGGTTGGTGGTTGGTGGAGTGGTTGGGTGGTTGGTTGAGTTGTTGGGTGGTTGGGTTGATGGTTGGTTGAGTGGTTGGGTGGTTGGTTGAGTTGTTGGGTGGTTGAGTTGTTGGTTGGTTGAGTGGTTGGTTGGTTGAGTGGTTGATTGGTTGGGTTGGTGGTTGGTTGAGTGGTTGGGTGGTTGGTTGAGTTGTTGGGTGGTTGAGTTGTTGGGTGGTTGAGTGGTTGGTTGGTTGGGTTGGTGGTTGGTTGAGTTGTTGGTTGGTTGGTTGAGTGGTTGGTTGGTTGGGTTGATGGTTGGTTGAGTGGTTGGGTGGTTGGTTGAGTTGTTGGGTGGTTGAGTGGTTGGTTGGTTGAGTGGTTGATTGGTTGGGTTGGTGGTTGGTTGAGTTGTTGGTTGATTGGTTGAGTGGTTGGTTGGTTGGGTTGATGGTTGGTTGAGTGGTTGGGTGGTTGGTTGAGTTGTTGGGTGGTTGAGTGGTTGGTTGAGTTGTTGGTTGATTGGTTGAGTGGTTGGTTGGTTGGGTTGATGGTTGGTTGAGTGGTTGGGTGGTTGGTTGAGTGGTTGGGTGGTTGAGTGGTTGGTTGAGTTGTTGGTTGATTGATTGAGTGGTTGGTTGGTTGGGTTGGTGGTTGGTTGAGTGGTTGGGTGGTTGGTTGAGTGGTTGGTTGGTTGGATGGTTGAGTGGTTGGTTGGTTGGTTGAGTTGTTGGTTGATTCGTTGAGGGGTTGGTTGGGTGGTTGGTTGAGTTGTTGGGTGGTTGAGTTGTTGGGTCGTTGAGTGGTTGGTTGGTTGGGTGGTTGGATGGTTGGTTGAGTGGTTGGTTGGTTGGATGGTTGAGTGGTTGGTTGGTTGGTTGAGTTGTTGGTTGATTCGTTGAGGGGTTGGTTGGGTGGTTGGTTGAGTTGTTGGGTGGTTGAGTTGTTGGGTCGTTGAGTGGTTGGTTGGTTGAGTGGTTGGTTGGGTTGATGGTTGGTTGAGTCGTTGGGTGGTTGGTTGAGTTGTTGGGTGGTTGAGTGGTTGGTTGGGTGGTTGGGTGGTTGGTTGGTTGGTTGAGTTATTGGTTGAGTGGTTGGTTGGTTGCTTGGATTGATGGTTGGTTGGGTGGTTGGTTGAGTTGTTGGGTCGTTGAGTGGTTGATTCGTTGAGTGGTTGGTTGGTTGGGTTGATGGTTGGTTGAGTTGTTGGGTGGTTGGGTTGATGGTTGGTTGAGTGGTTGGGTGGTTGGTTGAGTTGTTGGGTGGTTGAGTGGTTGGTTGGGTGGTTGGATGGTTGGTTGAGTGGTTGGTTGGTTGGGCTGGTGGTTGGTGCAGTGGTTGGGTGGTTGGTTGAGTTGTTGGGTGGTTGAGTTGTTGGTTGATTGTTTGAGTGGTTGGTTGTTTGGATGGTTGAGTGGTTGGTTGAGTTGTTGGTTGATTGGTTGAGTGGTTGGTTGGTTGGGTTGATGGTTGGTTGAGTTGTTGGATGTTTGGTTGAGTTGTTGGTTGGTTGAGTTGTTGGATGTTTGGTTGGCTGGTTGAATGGTTGGCTGGTTGGGTTGATGGTTGGTTGGGTTGATGGTTGGTTGGTTGGATGGTTGAGTGGTTGGTTGAGTGGTTGGACGGTTGAGTGATTGGTTGAGTTGTTAGTTGGTTGGTTGTGTTGTTGGGTGGTCAGTTGGGTTGTTGCTCAGTTGGTTGAGTTGGTTGGTTGGTTGAGTTGTTGCTCAACTGGTTGAGTTGTTGGTTGGTTGGTTGAGTTGTTGGTTGAGTTGTTGGATGGTTGAGTGGCTGGCTGGTTGGTTATTGGTTGGTTGGTTGAGTTGTTGGTCATTTGGTTGAGTTGTTGGTCAACTGGTTGAGTTGTTGGATGGTTGGTTGGGTTCTTGCTTGGCTGGTTGAGTTGTTGGTTGATTGGTTGAGTGGTTGGTCATTTGGTTGAGTTGTTGGTCAACTGGTTGAGTTGTTGGTCAGTTGGTTGAGTTGTTGCTCGGTCGGTTGAGTTGTTGCTCGGTCAGTTGAGTTGTTGGCTGGTTGGTTGGGTTGTTGCTTGGCTGGTTGAGTTGTTGGTTGATTGGTTGAGTTCTGGTCAGCTGGTTGAGTCAGTTGGTTGGGTTGTTGCTCAACTGGTTGAGTTCTTGCTTGGTTGGTTGAGTTGTTGCTCAGTTGGTTGAGTCAGTTGGGTTGTTGGTTAGTTGGTTGGTTGAGATGTTGTTCGGTTGGTTGGGTTGTTGATCAGTTGGTTGGGTTGTTGCTCAGCTGGTTGAGTTGTTGGTTGATTGGTTGGGTCGTTGGGTGGTTGGTTGGGTTGTTGCTCAGCTGGTTGAGTTTATGGATGGTTGGTTGAGTTTATGGATGGTTGGTTGATTGGTTGGGTTGTTGGTTGGTTGAGTTGTTGCTTGGTTGAGTTGTTGGGTTGTTGGTTGAGTTATTGGTTGAGTTGTTGATTGGTTGGGTTGTTGGTTGAGTTGTTGGATGGTTGAGTGGTTGGCTGGTTGGTTGATTGGTTGGGTTGTTGGTTGGCTGGTTGAGTTGTTGGATGGTTGGTTGAGTTGTTGGTTGATTGGTTGGGTCGTTGTTTGGCTGGTCGAGTTGTTGGTTGAGTGGTTGGGTCGTTGGCTGGTTGGTTGGGTTGTTGGTTGATTGGTTGGGTTGTTGCTTGGCTGCTTAAGTTGTTGGTTGAGTGGTTGGGTGGTTGGCTGGTTGGTTGGGTTGTTGGTTGGCTGGTTGAGTTGTTGGTTGCTTGGTTGGGTTGTTGGCTGGCTGGTTGAGTTGTTGGTTGATTGGTTGGGTTGTTGGCTGGCTGGTTGAGTTGTTGGTTGATTGGTTGGGTTGTTGGCTGGCTGGTTGAGTTGTTGGTTGATTGGTTGGGTTGTTGGCTGGCTGGTTGAGTTGTTGGTTGCTTGGTTGGGTCGTTGGCTGGTTGGTTGGGTTGTTGCTTGGCTGGTTGAGTTGTTGGTTGAGTGGCTGGGTGGTTGGCTGGTTGGTTGAGTTGGTTGCTTGGTTGGGTTGTTGGTTGAGTGGTTGGGTTGGTTGAGTGGTTGGGTTGGTTGAGTTGTCCCTCGCTCTGCTGCCCCACCCCCCACCCCCTCTCCCCCGCGCGGCCCAACCCCCGCCGCCCGTAACCCCCCCGATCTGCCCCCCCTCCCCCCAGCGACCCCAACCAGCCGGTGCCGCAGGACACCAAGTTCATCCACACCAAGCCCAACCGCTTCGAGGAGGTGGTGTGGACGCGCTTCGACGGCAAGGACAAGCGGTACCTGCACATCGGGCTGAAGCCGCGCGTGCGCGACCACTACCGCGCCAACAAGGTGGCCTTCTGGCTCGAGCTCGTCCCCCACCTCCACAACCTCCACCAGCTGCCCCCCGGCTCCACCACCACGCGCCTCCCCCCGCCCCCCCGCCGCGGCCCCACGCGCCGGCCCCCCGGCCCCTCCCCCCGCCCCCCGCGCCCCGACCGCCCCGAGGGGGTGGGGGAGGGGGCGGGCGACGAGGAGGAGGGGGAGGGGCAGGGGGGGCGGCGGCGCTTCGCGCCCTTCCCGGGGGACTCGCGGGACTACTCGACCGAGCTGAGCGTGACCGTGGCCGTGGGCGCCTCCCTCCTCTTCCTCAACATCCTGGCCTTCGCCGCGCTCTACTACAAGCGGGACAAGCGGCCGCCCCACCCCCACCCGCACCCCCTCCCCCACCACCACGAGGGGCGCGTCCCGCGGCGCCTCAGCCCCCCCCCCCCCGACCCGCGCCGGGGTCTTGGGGGGCGGCGGGGGAGGGGTAGGGGTGGGGGGGGCCCCCAATGACCTGCTGGGGCACGGCGGGGGGGGAGGGGAGGAGGAGCTGGTGTCGCTGCAGCTGAAGCACCCGGACAGGGTGGGGGTGGGGCTGGGGGAGCTGGGGGGGGGCGGGGAGGGGGCGCTGCGGGGGGGGGCGCCGGCGGGCCCCCCCGATTACACGCTGGCGCTGCGGCGCGCGCCCGAGGACGTCCCCCTGCTGCCCCCCAACACCATCACCGTGGTGGCCGGGGGGGGGCTGCCCCCCCTGCACCCCTTCGGGCCGCCCTTCCCCCCCCCGCCCGGCCACAACAGCACCCTGCCCCACCCCCACTCCACCACCCGCGTATAGGCCGGGCGGCCCCTCCCCCTCCCCGCTGACACCCCGCCCCCCCCCCCCCCAATCCCCCCACGTGCCGGGGGGTGTCCGGATAAACCCCTCCCCCACAGCCTGGGGAGGGGTGGGGGGGGCACCCGGACGCCTGGGTCCCTCCTGGACGCCTGGGTCCCTTCTGAGACACCTGGGTCCCTCCCGGACGCCTGGGTCCCCCCATGAGTGTGTGGGGTGAGACCCTCCCCCCACCTGCTTGCGTCCCCGCCCGGACACCTGGGTCCGCACCCGGACGCCTGGGTCCCTCCCGGACGCCTGGGTCCCTGCCCGGACGCCTGGGTCCGCTGAAGAGGTAGCGGGGACCCCCACCCTCCCATCACGGACAAACTGACAGTCACGTGGGGACCCCTCCCCCAGCCCATCCCGGACGCCTGGGTCCCCCAAAGACGCATGGGAACCCCCAACCCCACCCCCCAAACCCGGACGCCTGGGTCCCCTGAAAACACACGGGGGGGGTTGGGGCCCCCCCGGACTCCTGGGTCCCCTAGAGGCGGGGGAGGGGGGGGGTGTCCGCTCCACCTGCACCCCCGGACGCCGGGGTCCCCGCCGCCCCTCCCCCCCCACCGTTGCATGTTCCCGACCCGGCGGGAAACGGCTCAAAACCCCAAAAATGCAGCAAACGAGGCCCGGGGGGGGGAGGGGCGATGCCACCCCTCCCCCCCCGCACCCCCCCGTGTCCCGGGGGGGGCCCTGACTCCCCTCCCCCTTCCCCTCCCCTCCCCCCCCCCCCGTTTTCTTTCTTTCGCGCTTTCTGTACAAAGAAAAACTTGTGCCAAACGCAGCAGTTTGGGGGTTCGGGGGGGACCCCCCCGCCCCTCCCCCCGCTGCCCCTCCCCCCCCATCGCCCCCCCGCCCGTGCCAAGATGGCGGCTGGAGCGCGAGATGGCGGCGACCCCGCCCCCCCGGTTGCCATGGAGACCCCAACATCCTCCCCCGGTTACCATGGAGACCCCGACATCCCCGGTTGCCATGGAGACCCCGACATCCTCAGTTACCATGGAGACCCCGCCCCCCGGTTGCCATGGAGACCCCGACATCCTCAGTTACCATGGAGACCCCGCCCCCCGGTTGCCTGACATCTCCCGGTTGCCATGGAGACCCCGACATCCCCGTTTGCCATGGAGACTCCGCCCCCCCCCGGTTGCCATGGAGACCCCGACATCCCCGGTTGCCCGACATTCCCCGTTGCCATGGTGACCCCATCACCCCGGTCGCCGCGGTGACGTCATCAGTCGCCACAGTGACGCGTGTCCCCCCCGCCCCGCCCCTCCCCCCCCCCATGGCGGCCCCGCCCCCAACAGCGACCCCGAGAGTTTCTATTTTTATTCCCGGGGGGGGGGGGAGGGGGGGAGGGGGCGGGGCCTCGCGCTGGGCGGGGCCTCGCGAGGGCGGGGCGGGGGGGAGGGGCGGGGGGGAGGGGCGGCCCCGGGGGTGTTTTTATGAAAAAAAAAGAAAAAAAGAAAAAAAACGGACAAAAAAGAGGAAAAAAGAAAAAAAATCGACAAAAAAAACCCCAAACGAATGCGCTGCGTTTCCTGGGGGGGGGGAGGGGAGGGGGGCGGTTTCCATGGGAACGGGGCGGCCCCGCCCCCCCGGGGTCCCCGCGGTCCCATTGGCTGCGGCGCCCCCTGGCGGGACCGGGGGGATGGGACGGAACTGGTTATACTGGGGTGGACTGGGATCGAACCGGGTCGAACTGGGATCGAATTGGGATCGACTGGGGGTTGAACTGGGACCGAACTGGGATCGAACCGGGTTGAACTGGGATCGAACCGGGTTGAACTGGGACCGAACTGGAATCGAACCGGGTTGAACTGGGATCGAACCGGGTTGAACTGGGACCGAACTGGGATCGTACCGGGTTGAACTGGGATCGAACCGGGTTGAACTGGGACCGAACTGGGATCGTACCGGGTTGCACTGGGATCGAACTGGGTTATACTGGGAGCAAACTGGGATCTCATGGGGGTTGAACTGGGATCGAACTGGAATCAAACTGGGTTATACTGGGAGCAAACTGGGGTCGCTGGGGTTGAACTGGGATCAAAGTGGGATCGAACCGTGTCGAACTGGGATCAAGCTGGGATCCAACTGGGACCAAACTGGGATCGAACGGGGTTGAACTGGAACCGAACTGGGACCAAACTGGGACCGATCCGGGGTCTCGGGGCCGGCCGGGCCGTTCCGGTGTTGGGGGAGGGGCGGGGGTGGGCGGAGCCTCGTGCGGGTCCCTCCCCCCCGGGCGCGCGCGCCTGCGCCGCTCCCACGCGTGCGCGTGGGGCCGTCCCGCCCCTCCCCCACCGCCCGCGCCTAACGCCGCGGGAACCCAGGCGTCCGGGAGACCCCTCCCCCCACCCCCGCGGGGAACCCAGGCGTCCGGGAGACCCCTCCCCCCACCCACCCGGGGAACCCAGGCGTCCGGGACACCCCCTCCTCCCCCCACCCACCCGGGGAACCCAGGCGTCCGGGACACCCCCTCCTCCCCCCACCCACCCGGGGAACCCAGGCGTCCGGGAGACCCCTCCCCCCACCCCCGCGGGGAACCCAGGCGTCCGGGAGACCCCCTCCTCCCCGCCCCCACCCGAGGGACCCAGGCATCCGGGCACCCCCCGGGGTCACAACCTTCCCGAGGGACCCAGGCATCCGGGCACCCCCCCTCCCCCATCCCCCGTTCGCTCGCCCCGCGGGTGGGGGGAGGGGCGCGCGGTGACGTCATGGCGGCGCTGGCCAGCTCGCTGATCCGGCAGCGCCGGGGGGGCAAGGACGCGCCCCCCCCCCCGCGCGCAGGGCCCCCCCCGCCCCCCCGGCGCGCGCGCGCCCCCCTCCCTGTGCCAGCAGCAGCTGCGCGGGCTCGTGAGCAAAGTGCGCGCGTGCGGGAGGAGGCGGCGCCCCCGCGAGAAACCGCCCGGTGAGGGGGAGGGGCCATGGGGGAGGGGCCATGGGGGGAGGGATCGTGGGGGGGAGGGGTCGTGGGAGGAAGGGGTCGTGGGGGGAGGGGCGGCGGGTGGGAGGGGTCATTGGGGGAGGGGTGATGGGGGGAGGGGCGACGGGTGGGAGGGGTCATTGGGGGAGGGGTCATGGGGAGGAGGGGTCATGGGGGGGAGGGGTCACGGGGGAGAGGCGTCCAGAGGTTGTCAGGGGGGTGTTTTGGGGTGCAATGGGGTGATTTTGGGGTCCCCCCCCAGAACCGCAGCTCCGCGGGGTTGGGGGTTCGGGGGGTTTTGGGGTGCAATGGGGTGATTTTGGGGTCCCCCCCAGAACCGCAGCTCCGTGGCGCCATCGCGAGGCTTCGCTGCGGCCACGGGCACTTCCTGCACATGGGGACGGACGGACGGCTGGACGGGACCTGGGAGGAGGCGGGGCCTGGAAGTGAGGGGCGGGGCCGGGAGGGGGGCGGGGCCAGGGAGGGGCGGGGCCGGGAGGAGGGCCGGGCCAGGGAGGGGTGGGGCCGGGGAGAGAGGGGGTGGGGCCAGGGGGTGAGGGGTGGAGTCAGGGAGGGGTGGGGCCAGGGAGTGAGGGGCGGAATCAGGGAGGGGTGGGGCCAGGGAGAGAGGGGTGGAGTCGGGGAGGGGTGGGGCCAGGGAGAGAGGGGCGGAGTCAGGGAGGGGTGGGGCCAGGGAGTGAGGGGGGGAGACAGGGAGGGGTGGGGCCAGGGAGTGAGGGGTGGGGCGAGGGGGGGTCGGGCCAGGGAGAGGGGGGAGGGCCAATGAGAGGGAGGCAGGACCAGGGAGAAAGGGGCGGGGCCGGGTGTGAGGGGCGGAGTCAGGGGGGGTGGAGCCATGAAGTGAGTGGCGGGGCCTGAGGGGCGGGGCCAAGAAGTGAGGGGCAGGGCTAGGGAGTGGGGGCGGGACATCAGGGGGCGGGGCCAGGGAAAAAGAGGTGGGGGCAGGATGTGGGGGGTGGGGCCTCAAGGGGTGGAGCTCCAGGGTGGGGCCAGGAATCTATGGGCAGGGCCTCAGGGGGCGGGGCCTCGGGGTGGAGCTTCAGGGTGGCGCCTGAAATCTATAGGCGGGGCCGAGGGGGGGTGGGGCCCAAGGGGGTGGAGCTTCGAGGGGTGTGGACTGAGGGGGCGGGGTTTGGGAAGGTGTGGTCTGAAGGGGGTGGGGTTGGAGGGGGTGTGTAAGGGGGCGGGGCCATGCGGGCGTGTCCGTGCGGGCGTGGCAGCCCCTCCCCTCCCCCCAGCGCTGTTCAACCTGATCCCCGTGGGGCTGCGCGTGGTCGCCATCCAGGGGGCGCTGGCCGGGCGCTACGTGGCCATGAACGGCGCGGGGCTGGTGTACGCGTCGGTGCGTGACCCCTGACCTCTGACCCCTGACCTCTGACCCCCACCCTGACCCACACCTGACCCCAACCCAGAACTCACACCCTGGCACCCACAACCTTCCCAAGGAACCCAGGTGTCTGGGAACCCCCACAATGGACCCAGGCGTCCGGGACCCCCTTCCCAAGGGACCCACGTGTCTGGGACCCCCTCCACAATGGACCCAGGCATCCGGGACCCCCTTCCTTAAGGAGCCCAGCCATCCAGGATCCCCCCACAAGGGACCCATGTGTCTGGGACCCCCCCACAATGGACCCAGGCGTCCGGGTGCTCCCCCCACAATAGACCCAGGTGTCTGGGACCCCCTTCCCATTGGACCCAGGTGTCTGGGAGCCCCCCCACAAGGGACCCAGGCGTCCGGGGTCCCCCCCATAATGGACCCAGGCGTCCAGGGTCCCCTTCCTTAAGGGCCCCAGCCATCCAGGCTCCCCCCACAATGGACCCAGGCGTCCGGGACCTCCTTCCCATTGGACCCACATGTCTGGGTCCGCCCCCACAAGGGACCCAGGCGTCCGGGCGCCCCCCTGCGACGGACCCAGGCGTGCGGGCGCCCCATGCTGATGGACCCAGGCGTCCGGGCGCCCCATGCCGATGGACCGAGGCGTCCGGGCGCCCCATGCCGATGGACCCAGGCGTCCGGGCGCCCCATGCCGATGGACCCAGGCGTCCAGGTGCCCCATGCCGATGGACCCAGGCGTGCGGGCGCCCCATGCCGATGGACCCAGGCGTGCGGGTGCCCGCAGGTGCACTTCACGGCCGAGTGCCGGTTCAAGGAGTGCGTGTTCGAGAACTACCACGTGCTCTACGCCTCGGCCGTTTACCGGCAGCGCCGCTCGGGCCGCGCCTGGTACCTGGGGCTGGACCGGCACGGCCGCCCCATGGCCGGGCACCGCGTGCGCAAGGACAAGGCGGCCGCGCACTTCCTGCCGCAGCTGCTCGAGGGTGAGGGGGCGGGGGGGGCCATGGGGGGTGGGGGGGGGGGGTGGGGGGGGGATGGGGGGATGGGGGTGGGATGGGGGTGGGGGGGACACAAGGCGGCCACGCACTTCCTGCCGCAGCTGCTCGAGGGTGAGGGGGGGCTGGGGGGGTGGGGGGGATGAGGGGATGGGGATGATGGGGGGACAGCGTGGGGGTTCCTACCCCTGCTGCTCGAGGGTGAGGGGGGGCCGTGGGGGGGCCGTGGGGGGTGGGGGGGCGGGTGGGGAGTGGAATGGGGGGGGGGTGATGGGGGGATGGGGGGACTGGGGGTGATGGAGGGGATGGGGGTGATGGAGGGGATGGGGGTGATGGGGATGGGGGTGATGGGGATGGGGGTCACTGGGGGGGTCACCAGGGGGTCACTGGGGATCACGGGGGGTCACTGGGGGGTCGCCTGGGGGTCACTGGGGACACGGGGTCACTGAGGGGTCACAGAGGGGTCACTGGGGGGTGACTTGGGGTCGGGGGGGGGGTCACTGAAGGGTCAGAGAGGGTCAGTGGGGGTCACCAGGGCATCACTGAAGGGTCACTGGGGGGTGACTTGGGGCCACCGGGGGGTCACCGCGGGTCACCTGGGGGTCACCGGGGGTCACCGGGGGGTCACCGGGGTCTCCCCCCCCCCCCAGTGGCCCTTTACCGGGAGCCATCGCTGCACGAGGTGGAGGAGCCGCCCGGGGACCCCCCCGAGGCCACGTAGTGCGACCTCTGACCCCGACCTGTGACCTCTGACCCCGACCTGTGACCCTTGACCTGTGACCTCCGCGCCCCCCCCTGCACTGACACCCCCCAGGGGGGGCCGCTCCCCCCCTTCCCCCTCCCCCACCGGGCACGTGGGGACACGAGCCCCCCCCACAGGCCACGCCCCCCACAGGCCACGCCTCCCCGGGCTGGCCCCGCCCCCCCCGCGGCCTTTTCTACGACCCCACACTGTGCTGGCCCCGCCCCCCCGCGCACTCAGAGCAATAAGACCCCGCCCCCTTTTCACGGGCCACGCCCCCTCCCGCATGATTAATGGTTCGATAGCTCCGCCCCCTCCGCGGCTGTAGCCCCGCCCCCCTCCGCGGGCTGGGCCCCGCCCCCCCCCAATAAACCATCAGTTTGTACCGAAACGGCGACTGGGGGGCGGGGCGAGAACGGAGGGGGGCGGGGCGGGAGCGCAGGGGGGCGGGGCGGGAGCGGAGGGGGGCGGGGCGGGTCCAGAGGTGGGCGGGGCGGGTCCAGAGGTGGGCGGGGCGGGACGGGAGGCTTCAAATTGGGGCTGTCCCCCCCACATCCGGAGCAGGTGGCGGTGCCCCTCCCCCCCCAGCTGTTCCCCCATCCCCCCCGGCCATGGCGCCCCCCGGAGCCTTCGCTGCCGCCCTCCTGGTCCTCGGCGGCCTCGGTACCGACCCCGCACTCCTGGGTCCCCTCCCGAACTCCTGGGTCCCTTCCCGAACTCCTGGGTCCCCTTCCCCCGCACTCCTGGGACCCTTCCACCCCTAGTATCCCCGCACTCCTGGGTCCCCTCCCCCCCCATTCCCCGCACTCCTGGGTCCCCCCATCCCCCGCACTCCTGGGTCCCCCCATACCCCGCATTCCTGGGTCCCCCCATCCCCCGCATTCCTGGGTCCCCCCATACCCCGCATTCCTGGGTCCCCCCATCCCCCGCACTCCTGGGTCCCCCCATACCCCGCATTCCTGGGTCCCCCCCACCCCTACTGTCCCCGCAGTCCTGGTACCACCCCCCCCCCTCCCCCCCCCCCGCACTCCTGGGTCCCCCCCCCCCCCGCACTCCTGTGTCCCCCCCCCGCCCCGCACTCCTGGGTCCACCCCCCCCCCCGCACTCCTGGGTCCCCCCCCCCCCGCACTCCTGGCCCCCCCCCCCCCCTCCCCGCACTCCTGGGCCCCCCCCCCCCCCTCCCCGCACTCCTGGGTCCCCCCCCCACCCCGCACTCCTGGGTCCCCGTTCCCATTGGTCACTCGTGTCTCCGGCCGCAGCCGCGGGGGGGCCGGAGGGGCCGCCCCCCCCCTCCCCGTCCGGCGCCGCCCCTCCCCCCGCCCCTCCCCCCGCCGAGCGGCTGCTGCGCGCGCTGCTGTCCCGGTACCGCGCGGGGGTCCGGCCCGCGGGCCCGGGGGGGCGCGTCCTGGTGGGGGTGGGGCTGGAGCTCGCGCAGCTCGTCAGCCTGGTACGGGGGACCCAGGAGTGCGGGGGGGGGGGGAGGGGCGGGGGGACCCAGGAGTGCGGGGGGGAAGGGGGGAGGGGACCCAGGAGTGCGGGGGGGGGCGGGATGGGGAGTTATAGGGGGGTCGCATAGGGGTCCCATAGGAGGTGGGGGGGTCCTGTGAGGGGTCATTGGGGGCTTGTGGGGGGGTCATTGGGGCATTACGGGGGAGTAATTGGGGGTCATTGGGGGTTATGGGGGAGTAATTGGGGGGTCACGGGGGGTCATGGGGGGTCACGGGGGGTCATTGGGGGGTCACGGGGGGTCATTGGGGGGTTATGGGGGGTCTCATTGGGGTCCCATAGGAGATGGGGGGGGTCGTATGGGGGGGGTCACGATGGGGTCATTGGGGGGTTATGGGGGGGGTCCCATAGGAGATGGGGGGTCCTATGGGGGGAGGCACTGGAGAGTTATGGGGGGGCCACAGGGGGGTCTCATAGGGGTCCCATGGAGGTGGGGAGGTCACTGGGGGGTCTTAGGGGGTCCTATGGGTGCTGGGGGGGGGGGGGGGTGTGGGTTATAGGGGGGTGCTGTGGGGGTCCCGGGGGTGGGGGAGGGGCGTTTTTGGGGTCCCCCCACGTGTGTCCCCCCCAGGACGAGAAGCACGAGGAGCTGACCACGCGGGTTTACCTGCACCTGGTATGGGGGGCGGGGGGGCGGGGGGGTCTGGGGGTCCCGGGGGTCCCCAACCCGTCCCCTCCCCCCAGAGCTGGCAGGACCCGCGGCTGCGCTGGGACCCCCCCCAGTTCGGGGGGGTGGGGCTGCTCAGGGTGCCCCCCCAGGACCTGTGGCTGCCGGACCTGGGGCTGCACAACAAGTGAGGGGGAGGGGCGGGGGGGAGGGGCGGGGGGGTGTGGGGGGGTTGGGGTCCCGGGGGGTCGGGGGGGTGGGGGACACGGGGGGGGGAGGGGTCTAGGGGGGGGACTTGGGGGTGGGGGAGGGGTCGGGGGGGTTGGGGGTCCTGGGGGGATGGAGGGGGACACATGGGGGGGAGGGGGGATGGGGGGAGCACAGGGGAGGGTGGGGGAGGGGCACGGGGGTCCTGGGGGGGTTGGGGATCCCTGGGGGGGGTCAGAGGTCATGACCCCGTGACCCCGTGCCCCCCAGCAATGACAGGGATTTCGGGGTGTCCCTGGGGGGGTCAGAGGTCATGACCCCATGACCCCCCAGCAATGACGGGGGTTTCGGGGTGTCCCTGGGGGGGTCAGAGGTCGTGACCCCGTGACCCCGTGCCCCCCAGCAATGACGGGGGTTTCGGGGTGTCCCTGGGGGGGTCAGAGGTCATGACCCCGTGACCCCGTGCCCCCCAGCAATGACGGGGGTTTCGGGGTGTCCCTGGGGGTCCGCGCCGTTGTCACCCCCGATGGGACCGTTCGCTGGCGCCCCCCCGCGCTCTACAGGAGCCACTGCCCCATCCGGGTACGGGGTCACGGGGGGTCACGGGGTCATGGGGGGGTCACGGGGGGTCACGGGGTCACAGGGGGTGGGGGGTCACGGGGGGTCACGGGGTCACAGGGGGTGAGGGGTCACGGGGGGTCACAGGATCATGGGGAGTGAGGGGTCATGAGGGGTCATGGGGAGTCATGGGGGGATGGGGGTCAGGGGGTTCCCAAAGGGTGGGGGAGGGGCGGGGGGGGGGGGGGAGTCCCGGGGGTCCCGGGAGGTCTGGGAGGTCCAGGGGTGTCCAGAGGGTCCAGGGGGGTCTGGGGGTGTCTGGGGTTGTCCGGGGGGGGTCTGGGTTGTCCAGGGGGGGTCTGGGGTGTCTGGGGGTTCTGGGGGGGTTTTGGGAGTCCTGGGGGGTCCTGGGGGTGGTTTTGGGGGTCTGGAGGTGTCCGGGGGTGTCTGGGGGGGTCTGGGATGTCCAGGGGGGTTGGGGGTGTCTGGGGGGTCTGGGGGTTCCGGGGTGTCCGAGGGGGGTCTGGGGGTGTCCGGGGTGTCTGAGGGGTGTCCGGGGGTGTCCGAGGTGTCCGGGGGGGTCTGGGGGTCTCCAGGGGTGTCCGGGGGGTCCGGGGGTGTCCAAGGGGGTCTGGGGGTGTCCAGGGGTGTCCAGGGGTTCCGGGGATGTCCAGGGGGGTCTGGGTGTGTCCGGGGGGTCTGGGGTGTCCGGGGGTTCCGGGAATGTCCAGGGGGGTCTGGGTGTGTCCGGGGGTCCGGGGATGTCCAGGGGGGTCTGGGGGCGTCTGGGGTGTCCGGGGGTCCGGGGATGTCCAGGGGGTTCCGGGGTGTCCGTGCTCTGAGGTTTTGGGGCGCCCCGCACCCCAGGTCTCGCACTTCCCGTTCGACTGGCAGAACTGCTCCCTCGTGTTCCGCTCGGGCTCCTACGGCCCCGCGGAGCTGGGGCTGCGCCTGGGGGGGGGCGACCCCCGCGCGCCCCCCGGGGACCCCCGCGCGCTGCTGCCCGACGCCTTCCAGGGTGCGCGGGGGGCACGGGGGGGGCACGGGGGGGCACAAGGGTTTGCACGGGGGTGCACAGGGATTTGCACGGGGGGGTTGCACAGGGGTTTGCACAGGGGGGTGCACAGGGGTTTGCACAGGGGGGTGCGCACGGGGGGGTGCACAGGGATCTGCACGGGGGGGGGTTGCATGGGGGGGTTGCACAGGGATTTGCACAAGGGTTTGAATGGGAGGGTTTGCATGGGGGGGGTTGCATCATGGTTTGCATGCGGGGTTGCACAAGGGTTTGCACGGGGGGGTGCACAGGGATCTGCACGGGGGGGGTTGCACGGGGGGGTTGCACAGGGATTTGCACAAGGGTTTGAATGGAGGGGTTTGCACGGGGGGGGTTGCACAAGGGTTTGCACGGGGGGGGTTGCACAGGGGTTTGCACGGGGGGGTGCACAGGGATCTGCACGAGTTGGGGTGCGTCGGGGGGGATTGCACGGGGGGGTTGCACAGGGATTTGCATGGGGGGATTTGCACGGGGTGGTTTGCACGAGGGTTTGAGTGGGCGGTTGCACAAGGGTTTGCACGGAGGGGTTTGCATCACGGTTTGCATGGGGGGTTGCACAAGGGCTTGCACCATGGTTTGCACGGGGGGGGTTGCACGGCGCTGGGGTGCACAAGGGTCTGCACGAGGGATTTGCACAAGAATGGAAGTTTGCACACAGCATTTGCACAAGAACTGAGGCTTGCACGTGGGCTTTGCATGAGGATGTGGTTTTGCACGCGGGATTTGCACAAGGATGGCAGTTTCGACAGTGGGATTTGCACAAGGACAGGGCTTCGCACGCTGTATTTGCACAATGGTTGGTGTTTGCACGCGGGATTTGCACAAGCACGGAGGTTTGTGCGTGGGATTTCGACGCGGGATTTTCATGCGGGCGCGGTTTTGCACGCGGGGTTTGCACGAGGACGGGGTTTTGCACGTGGGGTTTTCACAAGCGTGGCTGTTTGCACGCGGGGTTTGCACGCTCACGGCGCCCCCCCCCCCACGTGACGCAGAGAACAGCCAATGGCAGCTGTGCCACCGGTCGGGGCGGCACCACGCGGGCTTGCACGAGGACGTCACGTTCTACCTGGTGCTGCGGCGCAAGCCGCTGTTCTACATCGTGAACGTGCTGGTGCCCTGCGTGCTGCTCACGCTGCTCGCCGTCAGCGTCTTCTACCTGCCCCCCGACGCCGGTGAGCGTGCACGGGGGGGTTTGCACGGGGGGGTTTGCACGGGGGGGTTTGCACGGGGGGTTTGCACAAGGGGTTTGCGCAAGGGGGTTTGCACAGGGGGTTGCACGGGGGGTTTGCACGAGGGGGTTTGCACAGGGGGTTTGCACGAGGGGGTTTGCACGGGGGGTTTGCACGAGGGGGTTTGCACGAGGGGGTTTGCGCAAGGGGGTTTGCACAGGGGGGTTTGCGCAAGGGGGTTTGCACAGGGGGTTTGCACGGGGGGTTTGCGCAAGGGGGTTTGCACGAGGGGGTTTGCACAGGGGGTTTGCACGAGGGGGTTTGCACGGGGGGTTTGCACGGGGGGTTTGCACAGGGGGTTTGCACGGGGGGTTTGCGCAAGGGGGTTTGCACGAGGGGGTTTGCACAGGGGGGTTTGCACGGGGGGTTTGCACGGGGGGTTTGCACAGGGGGGTTTGCGCGAGGGGGTTTGCACGAGGGGGTTTGCACAGGGGGGTTTGCACGAGGGGGTTTGCACAGGGGGTTTGCACGGGGGGTTTGTGCAAGGGGTTTGCACGGGGGTTTGCACGGGGGGTTTGCACAGGGGCTTTGCACGAGGGGGTTTGCACAGGAGGGTTTGCACAGGGGGTTTGCGCGAGGGGGTTTGCACGGGGGGTTTGCGCAAGGGGGTTTGCACGGGGGGTTTGCACGGGGGGTTTGCACGGGGGGTTTGCGCAAGGGGTTTGCACGGAGGTTTGCACGAGGGGGTTTGCACAGGGGGTTTGCACAAGGGGGTTTGCACAGGGGGGTTTGCACAGGGGGGTTTGCACAGGGGGGTTTGCACAAGGGGGTTTGCACAAGGGGGTTTGCACGGGGGGTTGCACGGGGGGTTTGCACGGGGGGTTTGCACAGGGGGTTGCACAGGGGGTTGCACGGGGGGCTTGCACGGGGATCCCTGGGACATTTGCACGTGGGTTTGCACAGGGCTCATTCATGGGTTGGGGGGTGTGTGTTGCACAACCCCTTAGCACGGGGATCCCTGGGACATTTGCACGAGGACTTTGCATGGGGATCCCTGGGACTTTTGCACGAGGGCTTTGCACGGGGATCCCTGGGACTTTTGCACGGGGATCCCTGGGACTTTTGCACGAGGGCTTTGCACGAGGATCCCTGGGACATTTGCACAAGGGCTTTGCACGGGGATCCCTGGGACATTTGCACAAGGGCTTTGCACGGGGATCCCTGGGACATTTGCACGAGGGCTTTGCACGGGGATCCCTGGGACTTTTGCACGAGGGCTTTGCACGGGGATCCCTGGGACTTTTGCACGGGGATCCCTGGGACTTTTGCACGAGGGCTTTGCACGGGGATCCCTGGGACATTTGCACGGGGATCCCTGGGACATTTGCACCATCCCGCAGCACGGGGCTCTCTCCGGTGGGGGAGGGGTCCGTTGCCCCCGCAGCACGGGGCTCTCTCCGGTGGGGGAGGGGTCCGTTGCCCCCGCAGCACGGGGCTCTCTCCGGTGGGGGAGGGGTCCGTTGTCCCCGCAGCACGGGGCTCTCTCGCGCCGTTCCCAGGGGAGAAGATGACGCTGTCGCTGTTCGCCCTGCTGACCTTGACCGTGTTCCTGCTGCTCACGGCCGACAAGGTCCCGGCCACGTCGCTGGCGCTGCCGCTGCTCGGCCGCTACCTCACGGGGGCGCTGGTGCTGCTCACGCTCTGCGTGGCGCTGAGCGTCACCGCGCTGGGGCTGCACCACCGGCCCCCCCGCGGCCGCGCGCTGCCCGCCTGGGCGCACGCGGTGAGCCCCGCACGCCTGGGTCCCTCCCGAACGCCTGGGTCCCTTTACCCGCACGCCTGGGTCCCTTCCCCGGACGCCTGGGTCCCTTCCCCGGACGCCTGGGTCCCTCCCGCACGCCTGGGTCCCTTCCCGGACGCCTGGGTCCCTCCCGCACGCCTGGGTCCCTTCCCCGCGCGCCTGGGTCCCTCCCGAACGCCTGGGTCCCTTTCCCACAGTCCTGGGTCCCTCCCGCACGCCTGGGTCCCCTCCTGGGCTCCTGGGTCCCTTCCCCGCACGCCTGGGTCCCTTCCCCGCACGCCTGGGTCCCTCCCGCACGCCTGGGTCCCTCCCGCACGCCTGGGTCCCTTTCCCGCACGCCTGGGTCCCTTTACCCGCACGCCTGGGTCCCTTTCCCGGACGCCTGGGTCCCTTTCCCGCACGCCTGGGTCCCTTTACCCGCACGCCTGGGTCCCTTTCCCGGACGCCTGGGTCCCTCCCGCACGCCTGGGTCCCTCCCGGACACCTGAGTCCCCCAAACTCCTGGGTCCCTTCCCAGACCCCTGGGTCCCCTCCTGAGCCCCTGGGTCCCCTTCCCGGACGCCTGGGTCCCCCGAACTCCTGGGTCCCTTTCCCGGACTCCTGGGTCCCTCCTGAATGCCTGAGTGCTTTCCCGGACTCCTGGGTCCCTTTCCCGGACTCCTGGGTCCCCCGAACTCCTGGGTCCCCCGAACTCCTGGGTCCCTTTCCCGGACTCCTGGGTCCCCCGAACTCCTGGGTCCCCCCGGGGAGGGCGGTGCGTGGGGGAGGGGCCCCCCTCGCCCCACCCCCCTCACCCCTCCCTTCTCCCCTCCCCCAGCTGCTGCTCCAGCGCCTCCCCCCGCTGCTGGGGCTGCACCCGCCGGCCGCCCCGCCCCCCCCGCCCCGCCCCCCTGCCCCGCCCCCCCGCGCGGGGGGAGGGGGGGGGAGGGGATCAGTACTTCCTGCGGCGGCCGCTGCCCGGGGCCCCGCCCCCCGCGCCGGCCCCGCCCCCCCCGGCCCCGCCCCTCCCCCCCGAGCTGCGCGCGGCGGCCGCGGCCGTGACGTCAATCGCGCGGGGGCTGCGGGAGCAGCGCGAGCAGCAGGAGGTGAGAGCCGTGACCTCTGACCCCCGGGTGACCCCCGGGTGAACACCATGTGACCCCCGGGTGATCCCTGGGTGACCCCGTGTGACCCCCGTGGCCCCGTGTACCCCTGTGACCCCTTGTGACCTCCTGCCCCGTGTGACCCCATGTGCCCCTGACCCCTGTGACCCCGTGACCCTGTGACCCCGTGACCCCCCTGACCCCCGTGACCCCTGTGACCCCATGACCGCTGTCACCCCGTGACCCCCATGGCCCCTGTGACCCCCCTGACCCCCGTGACTCCTGTGACCCCATGACCCCCGTGACCCCTGTGACCCCGTGACCCCCGTGTCCCCGTGACCCCTGTGTCCCCGTGTGACCCCCGTGACCCCGTGACCCCCTGACCCCCGTGCCCGCAGCTGCAGGCCGGCTGGCGCGCGGCGGCCGTGGCCCTGGACCGGCTCTTCCTGTGGGCGTTCCTGCTGCTCACGGGCGCCTGCGCCCTGGGGACGGCGTTGGACGCCGCGCTGCACCGGCCGCCCCCCCAGCCCTTCCCGTAGCCGGGCGCCGGGTCCCTCCCGGACGCCGGGGTCCCTCCCGGACGCCTGGGTCCCTCCCAGACGCCTGGGTCCCTCCCGGACGCCTGGGTCCCTTCCCAAACTCCTGGGTCCCTCCCGGACGCCTGGGTCCCTTCCTAAACACCTGGGTCCTTCCCTTAACTCCTGGGTCCCCATTGAAGTCCTGGGTCCCTTCCCGGACGCTTGGGTCCCTTCCCAAACTCCTGGGTCCCTTCCCAAACTCCTGGGTCCCTCCCAAACTCCTGGGTCCCTCCCAAACTCCTGGGTCCCTTCCTAAACACCTGCGTCCTTCCCTTAACTCCTGGGTCCCTTCCTAAACACCTGCGTCCTTCCCTTAACTCCTGGGTCCCCTCCCGGACTCCTGGGTCCCCCCTGAACTCCTGGGTCCTTCCCTTAACTCCTGGGTCCCCTCCCAAACACCTGGGTCCCCCCCGGATGCCTGGGTCCCCTCCTGAACTCCTGGGTCCCTCCCAAACCCCTGGGTCCCCCCGGAACTCCCGGGTCCCTTCCCGGATGCCTGGGTCCCCGTTTAACTCCTGGGTCCCTCCCGGACGCCTGGGTCCCTTCCTAAACACCTGGGTCCTTCCCTTAACTCCTGGGTCCCCATTGAAGTCCTGGGTCCCTTCCCGGACGCCTGGGTCCCTTCCCAAACTCCTGGGTCCCTTCCCAAACTCCTGGGTCCCTCCCAAACTCCTGGGTCCCTTCCTAAACACCTGCGTCCTTCCCTTAACTCCTGGGTCCCCTCCCGGACTCCTGGGTCCCCCCTGAACTCCTGGGTCCTTCCCTTAACTCCTGGGTCCCCTCCCGGACTCCTGGGTCCCCCCTGAACTCCTGGGTCCTTCCCTTAACTCCTGGGTCCCCTCCCAAACACCTGGGTCCCCCCCGGATGCCTGGGTCCCCTCCTGAACTCCTGGGTCCCTCCCAAACCCCTGGGTCCCCCCGGAACTCCCGGGTCCCTTCGCGGACGCCTGGGTCCCCATTTAACTCCTGGGTCCCTCCCGAACTCCTGGGTTCCTTTCCAGACACCCGGGTCCCCTCCCAAACCCTTGTGTCCCTCCCCGAACTCCTGGGTCCCTCCCCGAACTCCTGGGTCCCTCCCCGAACTCCTGGGTCCCTCCCGCACTCCTGGGTCCCTCCCGAACTCCTGGGTCCCTCTGGAGCCTAAAAACTGCCAATAAAAGCAAAATGACAAATGACAAATTTGCCGCACGAGGATCACGGTAGGGCGGGTCACGTGGGACAATGGGGGGAGGGGCAGAGGGACCCAGGTGTCCGGGGTGGGGGGGAAGGATTTCAATGTCGCACATAGCGGAACCAAAGTTGGGCGGAACCAAAGTTCCGGGTCGCGGGGTCCGGGGGGGTCGGTAAAGGGGTAACACGGGGGGGTATCCCATGATCCCCCGCGCTCGCGTCGCCATGGCGACCGGGTCCCCGCGAGGGGGCGGGGCCGCAGGAAGGGGGCGGGGCCGGCGCGCGTCGCGCTCTGATGACGCCATCGGGCGGCGCTGCCGGGGTGAGCGGGACCCGGGGCCTCGAACCCCGAAAACGGACCCAAAAAAGGGGGAAAAACCCCAAAAACGGGACCGAGCGAACTGGGGGGTGGGGAGGGGGGGCTGGGGGGGGTTGGGGGCTCACGGGACTTTTCGGGGGGTTTTTGGGGGATAAATGAGGGGTTTGGGGTTAACGGGGGTTTGGGGTTCACGGGGGTTTGGGGCATTTTGGGGGATTTGGGGGCTTTTTGGGGCTTTTTGGGGGTTTTGGTCCCCAGGGCGAGGACCCCTGGGGGGAGGGGCGGGGTTGGGGAATTTTGGGGTGAGCTCGGGGGTTTTGGGGGGACATGGAGTGGTTTTGGGGTGAGCTCGGGGGTTTTTGGGTGTTATTGGGGTGGTTTTGGGGTGAGATCGGGGGTTTTTGGGTGTTATTGGGGTGGTTTTGGGGTGAGATCGGGGGTTTTTGGGTGTTATTGGGGGTGGTTTTGGGGTGAAATCGGGGGATTTTGGGGGTGGTTTTGGGGTGAAATCGGGGGATTTTAGGGGTGCTTTTGGGGTGAGATGGGGGGGTTTTGGGGGTGGTACTGGGTGTGTTTTGGGGTGGTTTGGGGCGTGTTCTTGGGGGTATTTTTGGGGTAATATCGCGTGGTTTTGGGGGTGGTTTTGGGGGTATTTCTGGGGTGATATTGGGTTTTTTGGGGGGTAATTTTGGGGTGAAATCGGGTGTTTCTGGGGGTGATTTTGGTGGTATTTTTAGGGTAATATCGGCTGGTTCTGGGGGTGCTTTGGGGGGTAATTTTGGGGTGAAATCGGCTGATTTTGGGGGTATTTTTGGGGTGTTTCTGGGGGTATTTGGGGGGTGATAGGTGGTTTTTGGGGGTATTTTTGGAGGTGGCTTTGGGGTAATATCGGGTGGTTTTGGGGGTGTTTTGGGGGTGATATCGGGTGTTTTGGGGGTGATATTGGGTGGTTTTGGGGGGTAATTTTGGGGTGAAATCGGGTGTTTCTGGGGGTGGTTTTGGTGGTATTTTTGGCATAATATTGGCTGATTTTGGGGGTGTTTTGGGGGGTATTTTTGGGGTGTTTCTGGGGGTATTTTTGGGGTGATATGGGGTGTTCCTGGGGGTATTTTGGGGGTGATTTTGGGCTGGTTTGGGCTGATTCACCGTGTTCCCCGCAGGGTCCATGAAGGGGTCTCTTGGGGGGGGTTCTGGGGGTGTTTTTGGGGTGAAACCGGGTGATTTTGGGGCTGTTTTGGGGGGTGTTTTTTGGGGTGCTCTGGGATGACTTAGGGGGTGTTTTTTGGGGTGAAATCGGGTGCTTTTGGGGCACTTTGGGCTGATTCACCGTGCTCCCCACAGGGTCCATGAAGGAGTCTCTGGGGTCCCGTCAGTTCTGGGGGGGGGGGGTCCCGGGCGGCCCCTCCCGCGAGGGTCCCCCCGCCGCCCCTCCCCCGCCGTGGGAGCCCGCGGGGGGCGGGGCCAAGCGCGGGGGCGTGGCCTGGGGGCCCCGCCCCTCCCCCTCCCCCCGGCGGCGCTGCCCCCCCCGGCGCCGGTGGCTGCGGCTGCTGCTGCGCGTGGGGGGGATGTGGGGCTGGAAACGGGGGCGGCGCCGGGGGGGCCCCCGCCGCAGGGCCCCTCCCCCCGCCTCCCGCCCCCCCCGCCGGGAGGAGGAGGAGGAGGAGGAGCCGGAGCCCCCCCCGGCCCCCCCCGAGGGGCTGATCCCGCCGCCCCCCCCGCCCCGGCTGCTCCCGCCCTTCGGGGACATGGAGCTCGGGGAGGGGGATGGGGGGATTGGGGGGATCCTGGGGGGGCTCGACGGGGATGCAGGTGAGTGGGGTGGGGGGGAGGATTGGGGAGGGGCTGTGGCCATCAGTAGGGACCAGAGTGAACAGTTGGGGTGAAACTGTCAGTAGGGACCAGAGTGAACGGGTTGATGTGGAGTTGTCAGTAGGGAGCAGAGTGAACAGGTTGAGATGTGGCCATCAGTAGGGACCAGAGTGAACAGGTTGGGATGTGGTTATGAGTAGGGACCAGAGTGAACAGGTTGAGATGTGGTCATCAGTAGGGACCAGAATGAACAGGTTGAGATGTGGCCATCAGTAGGGACCAGAGTGAACAGGTTGAGATGTGGTTATCAGTAGAGATCAGAGTGAACAGGTTGTTGTGGAGTTGTCAGTAGGGACCAGAGTGAACAGATAGATGTGCAGCCATTGGTAGGGACCAGAGTGAACAGATTGATGTGCAGCCATCAGTAGGGACCAGAGTGAACAGGTTGAGATGTGGTCATCAGTAGGGACCAGAGTGAACGGGTTGAGCTGTGGCCGTCAGTAGGGACCAGAGTGAATGGGTTGAGACATGGTTATCAGTAGGGACCAGAGTGAACACCCCACAGGGCCTTTGAGTGGGGATGGGGGGACACCCCAAGTTTTTGGGCTCCCTCTGACCCCCCCCTCCCCCCAGGACCCCTCCTGAATGGTTTTGGGGCGGGCGCCCCCCCCAGCCCCCCCGGCGGCGCCTCCATCCTGATCAGCAACGTCTGCAGCATGGGGGGCGGGGCCGAGGGGGGACCCCGCCCTGACCCCGCCCCCCCCCGGGGGGGCCCCCAGGGCAGCCCCCCCCTACGCGAGGAGCACGTGACCTGCGTGCAGAGTGAGTGCGGGGTCAGTAGGGACCAGAGTGAACGGCCGGGAGGGAGGTCGGGGCTGTTTGAGGGGGGGTTTGGGGTGGGGAGGTTCTGCCATCAGTAGGGCCCAGAGTGAACACCCTGCAGTGCGTTTGAGGGGGGAATTGGGAGCTGTTTAGGGGGCATTTGGGCGGTGGTGTTCCTGCCATCAGTAGGGCCCAGAGTGAACGGCCTGTAGTGCGTTTGAGGGGGAAATTGGGGGGTGATTGAGGGGGGGGTTGGGCAGGGGGGCTCCTGCCATCAGTAGGGCCCAGAGTGAACAGCCCGCAGTGCGTTTGAGGGGGACATTGGGGGGTGATTGAGGGGGGGGTTGGGCAGGGGGGCTCCTGCCATCAGTAGGGCCCAGAGTGAACAGCCTGCAGTGCATTTGAGGGGGGAATTGGGGGTGACTGGGGGGGGATTGGGTGGGGAAGCTCTGCCGTCAGTAGGGCCCAGAGTGAACACACCGTAGTGCATTTGGGGGGTGATTGAGGGGGGGGTTGGCCAAGGGGGTTCCTGCCATCAGTAGGGCCCAGAGTGAACGCCCCGCAGGTATCCTGGATGAGTTCCTGCAGGCCTACGGGAGCCTCATCCCCGTCAGCGCCGACGAGGTGGTGGAGAAGCTGGAGGACATTTTCCAGCAGGAGTTCAGCACCCCCCAGAGGTGGGGGGAGGGGCGGGGGGGGCGGGGCCGGACGCCGGGGTCCTGCTGGAGAGGGGTGGGGGGAGGTGGGTGGGAATCAGTAGGGACCAGAGTGAACGGGTTGATGTGCAGCCATCAGTAGGGACCAGGGTGAACATCCCAGAGTCAGAGGGGAGGGTTTGGGGAGGATTGGGGGTGGGATTGGGGGTCATCGTCCTGCAGCCATCAGTAGGGACCAGGGTGAACATCCCAGAGTCAGAGGGGAGGGTTTGGGGGGGATGGGGGGAAGTTGGGGGTCATTGGTCCTGCAGCCATCAGTAGGCACCAGAGTGAACGCCACACAATGAGTTCGAAGGGGCGTTTTGGGTGGGGTCTGGGTGGTTTTCTGGGGCTCGGGGAGGGTCGGGGGGTCCCGGGGGGGGCTGAGGGGACCCCGCGGGTTTGGGGGCGCCCCCTGACCCCCCCGCAGACGGGGCTCGGTGCAGCAGCTGATGCAGTCGTACCAGCGGCTCCCGGGGAACGCGCTGCTCCGCGGCTTCCGCGTCAGCTACAAGCGCCACGTCCTGACCATGGACGACCTCCAGACACTCTACGGCCCCAACTGGCTCAACGACCAGGTCGGGGGGGTCCCCATGGCGGGTGGAGGGGGTCTGGGGGTTCCTGGGGGGATATTGGGAGTGTGGTAATCAGTAGGGACCAGAGTGAACAGCACACGGTGAGTTAGAGGGCGCGGTGGGGTGGAATTGGGAGTGCAGTTGTCAGTAGGGACCAGAGTGAACAGCACCTAATAAGTTCCAGGTGGGATTTGGGGGGATATGGGGAGTGTGGTCATCAGTAGGAACCAGAGTGAACAGCACACAGTGAGTTAGAGGGGGCGGTGGGGTGGAATTGGGAGTGCAGCTGTCAGTAGGGACCAGAGTGAACAGCACCTAATAAGTTCCAGGTGGGATTTGGGAGGATATGGGGAGTGTGATCGTCAGCAGGGACCAGAGTGAACAATGCGTGGCAAGTAACACAAAGGGTTTGGGGAGGTCTGGGCGCGTCTGGGAGGCCCAGGGGATTGTTGGGGGGTCCCTGAGCAGGGGGTCAGGACCCCTCCTGTCCCCCCCTGACCCCCAAAACCCCCCATGTCCCCCCAGGTGATGAACATGTACGGGGACCTGGTGATGGACGCCGTGCCCGACAAGGTGAGGGGAGGGGGAGGGGGGTGTGAGGGGGTTCCCAAAACCCTGCTCCCCCCCTCCACAACGGGAGGGGCCCCCCCGGACGCCTGGGTCCACCCTCCCCTCCCCCCGCCAGGTGCATTTTTTCAACAGTTTTTTCTACGACAAACTGCGGACACGGGGCTACGAGGGGGTGCAGCGCTGGACCAAGAACGTGAGTGCGGGGACATGGGGAGGGCAACCATCAGTAGGGACCAGAGTGAACAGCACCTAAGAAGTTCCAGGATGGGTTTGGGGGGATATTGGGAGTGTGGTCATCAGTAGGAACCAGAGTGAACAGCACCTAGGAAGTTCCAGGAGGACTTTGGAGGGATATTGGGAGTGTGGTCATCAGTAGGGACCAGAGTGAACGGCACCTAAGGAGTTCCAGGGGGTGTTTGGGTGGATATGGGGAGTGTGGTCATCAGTAGGGACCAGAGTGAACGGCACCTAATAAGTTCCAGGAGGGGTTTGGGGGGATATTGGGGGTGAAGTCCTGGGGGTGGGGCCAGAGGGGGCGTGTCCTGGGGGCGTGTCCATCACGCAGCGCCCCCCACAGGTCGACATCTTTGGGAAGGAGCTGCTGCTCATCCCCATCCACCTGGAGGTGCATTGGTCGCTGGTGGCCGTGGACGTCGCCCGGCGCCGAATCACCTACTTCGATTCGCAGCGAACGCTCAACCGGCGCTGCCCCAAGGTGGGCGGGGCCAACGGGGGGGGGGGGGGGCAATGGGGGGAAGCCTGGGGGGGGCGGGTGCAGTCGTTAGTAGGGACCGGAGTGAACGGGTTGAGATGCATCCATCAGTAGGGACCAGAGTGAATGGGTTGATGTGCAGCCATCAGTAGGGACCAGAGTGAACGGGTTGATGTGCAGCCATCAGTAGGGACCAGAGTAAACGGGTTGATGTGCAGCCATCAGTAGGGACCAGAGTGAACGGGTTGATGTGCGGCCATCAGTAGGGACCAGAGTGAACGGGTTGATGGGGGCCATCAGTAGGGAGCAGAGTGAACGGGTTGATGTGCGGCCATCAGTAGGGACCAGAGTGAACGGGTTGATGGGGGCCATCAGTAGGGACCAGAGTGAACGGGTTGATGGGGGCCATCAGTAGGGACCAGAGTGAACGGGTTGAGCTGCGTCCGTCAGTAGGGACCAGAGTGAACGAGTTGATGTGCGGCCATCAGTAGGGACCAGAGTGAACACCCCAAGTTTTTGGGGTTACAGAACCACCGGGGGGGCGTGTCCTGGGGGCAGGGGGCGTGTCTTGTGCTGACCCCGCCCCCTGCTCTGGCCCCACCCCCCGGCAGCACATCTGCCGGTACCTCCAGGCCGAGGCCGATAAGAAGGAGCGGCCGGATTTCCGGGATGGCTGGCGGGGGGCGTTCAAAATGGTGAGACCCCCCCCACACCCCGGACGCCTGGGTCCCTCCCGGACGCCTGGGTCCCTCCCGGATGCCTGGGTCCCTCCCGGACGCCTGGGTCCCTCCCGGATGTCTGGTCCCCTCACTTTTCCCTCCCCCCCCCAGAACGTCGCCCGTCAGAACAACGACAGCGACTGCGGCGCCTTCGTGCTGCAGGTGGGGGGCGGGGCCTGATGGGGCGGGGCTTGGGGTGGGCGGGGCTTGATGGGGCAGGGCTTGCAGTGGGCGGGTCCTGATGCGACAGAGCTTGGGGTGGGGCGGGGCTTGGGGTGGACAGGGCCTGATGGGGCGGGGCTTGGGGTGGGCGGTGCCTGATGGGGCGGAGCTTTAGGTGGGCGGGGCTTGGGGTGGGCGGGGCTTCAAGGAGACATGCGGACGCTGGGGGGGTGATTTGTCATCCCCGTGTCCCCAACTGGGGGGCTGTGGGGGGCTGGGCCCGGGGGGCCGTGTGGGGGAGGGTCCCAGGTTGTGCCCCCCCCCCCAATTTGTGCCCCCCCCCCAATTTGTGCCCCCCCAGTACTGCAAGTTCCTGGCGCTGGGCCGCCCGTTCAGCTTCACGCAGCAGGATATGCCCCAGCTGCGGCGCCTCATGTACAAGGAGCTGTGCCACTGCAAGCTGGCCCTGTGACCCACGGGGGGGACACGGGGGACCCCCCCCTGCGAGCTGGCCCTGTGACCCACGGGGACACGGGGGGGACACGGGGGGACCCCCCTGACCCCCCCTGCCCCCCGCTGCGAGCTAGCCCTGTGACCCACGGGGGGGACACGGGGGGACCCCCCCTGCGAGCTGGCCCTGTGACCCACGGGGACACGGGGGGGACACGGGGGGACCCCCCTGACCCCCCCTGCCCCCCGCTGCGAGCTGGCCCTGTGACCCACGGGGGGACCCCCCTGACCCCCCCTGCGAGCTGGCCCTGTGACCCACGGGGGGACCCCCCTGACCCCCCCTGCGAGCTGGCCCTGTGACCCACGGGGACATGGGGGGACATGGGGGGGACACGGGGGGACCCCCATGTACCCCACTATGAGCTGGCCCTGTGACATTGGGGGGTCATGGGTACACCCTGGGGGGGACATGGGGACACATGGGGGGACCCCGTAGACCCCTGTGACCCACGGGGGGGGCACACGGGGGGACCCCCCAGACCCCCCGATGCCACTGGGGGGGTTTTGTAGCCAGAGGTTGGAAATAAAACAATGGTGGAGTTTGGAGATTTGGGGATGTTTTGGGGTCTGGGGACATTGGGGGGGATCTGGGGACATTGCGGGGGGTCTGGGGACATTGGGGGACACGGGGGGACATTGGGGGGGGTTTGGAGCACTCGGGGCGTGCGGCCACGTGGTCCCGCAACCCCCCTCCCCTGCGCTCCCACATGGTACCGCCCGCCCCGCCCCTCGCACTCCCTCCCCGACCAATGGAAGAGCCGGCGCTGGGTGGGCGGGCACACAGGGTGCCGTCCAATGAGAGTGCGGCGAGGGCTGGGCCGTAGGGCGCCGTCCAATGAGAGCGCGGCGGGGGCGGTGCCGCGCGGGTATAAAAGGCGCGCGCGGCGCGGGGGGAGCCTCGAAACCGCCGGAGACGCTCGGGCGGCGCCGGAGCCGGTGAGGAGGGGGGGGCGTGAAAAATGGGGTGAAAACGGTGAAAACGGAGCGGGGAGGACACCGGGAAAGGGGGGGGGACATTGGGGAGGGGGTGAGGGGCACCGGCGGTGGTTTTGGGGTCATCCCGGGTGCGGGCGGGGGGGTCCAAAGAGGCCGATTCCCACCCCCCCTCCCCGGGTCCTCCCGGTGGTTCCGCCCCGCTGCCCCCCACCGGGTCCCGTTTCCCTCTCTCCCCCCCCCCGCGTGGCGCTGACGTCACCGGGCGCTCCCATTGACTGCGCGGGGAGGGGGGTGGGAGCGAACAATACTGGGGGGGGGGGTCTAAACCGGTCCAGGGCGGTTTAAAGCGGTTGAAACCGGTTCAAAGCGGAGCGGCCCCCCCGCCTGGGCAGGGCGGGGCCCCCCCCGTGGCCCCGGTCCCGAATCCGGGGGGGTCAGAGCAGCCGCTCCCGGTTCATCCCAGCGCAGCCCCGTGCTCGCCGCTGGTTCATGCGCGGGGGACACGGGGGTGGGCGGGGCTTCGGCGGTGACGTCACACCCCACGTGGGGGGGGGGGGGGGGTGGGGATGACATCACAGTGACGTCAGTTTTCCCCTCTGCAGGCGCCGCGCGATGACATCACCTCGGTGAGTCCCAAAACGGCCCCAAATCGACCCCCACGTGGGTTCCCATCCCCCCCCGCCCGCTGATGACGTCATGCGTGTCACCTGACCCCGGGGGGGGAGGGGCCGGAGCCACCGACCCCCCCCGGGGGCTGATCGGGGTCACAAGGGCTGAGGGCGACCCCTGACCCCCCCATGACCCCCGACCCCCCCTTGTGACCCCTGACCTGTGACCCCCACCATGAGCCCCCAAACCTCCATGACCCCCCCAACCCCCCCATGACCTCTGACTCCCCCCCTCCCCCCCCGCTTTCTCCTGACGCCCCCATGACCTCTGACCCCTGTTTCCCCCCAGGTCCTCGAGCGGCGGCTCCCGGCTCAGGTGGGGAGGGGCCTGGGGCTTGGGGGCGGGGCTTGGGATGGGGGGTGGGGCTGGGCGGGGTCTCCCCTCCCCCCGCATGGTCCCAGGATTTGTGGGGCGCCCCATGGCCCCCCCACAGTGACCCCATGCCAGAGCGACCCCTCCCCCCCCAACCATGGACCCTCCCCCCCGTGGGTTCGGTCTCTGAGCGGGGGGGACACGGGGGCGGGGGGGGGTGGTTTTGGGGCCGTTTCTGGCGGGTTTGGGTCATTTGGGGGGGGGGAAGGAGGGGGAGGGGCAGTGGATGCCGCTCCCCCCCCGACGTGGCTCCTCCCCCTTTAGGGCGTGGCCACCACGTGACTCCGCGGGACAACACGAAATGGGGGAGGGGCTGCCCCTCCCCCCCCCCTTGGAATCATTTAATTTATTCAATAAAATGATAATAGTTCTATAGGAAATGAAGTCCCCGAAGTGTCAGTTTGGGTTAAAAAGAGGAAAATTGAGGCTGAACCGCCCTGGGGGAGGGGGGGGGAACAGCCAATGGGAGCGCGGGGGCGGGGCCTCTGGGGAGCAGCCAATGGGAGCGTGGGGGCGGGGCCTCTGGGGAACAGCCAATGGCAGCGCCGGGGCGGGGCCTCTGGGGAACAGCCAATGGCAGCGCGGGGGCGGGGCCTCTGGGGAGCAGCCAATGGCAGCGCGGGGGCGGGGCCTTGGGGGAACCGGTCCCCGTTCTTAAAGGCGCCGCGGCCTCCATGAATTCATCACCCAAATGACGCTGAAAACCCCGATTTTGGGCAAATTGGGGACCTCCCATAACCCCCCTCCAGGACCCCCAGGTCAACCCCCCCCCAGGACCCCTAGGACCCCCAGTCAACCCCTTAGGACCCCCAGGTCACCCCCCCCCAGGACCCGCAGGGGACCACCAGGTCAACCCCCTCCCCCAGGACCCCCAATCACTCCCACCCAGGACCCCCAGGTCAACCCCTCAGGACCCCCACCCAGGACCCCCATGTGAACCCCCAGGACCCCCAGGTCAACCCCCCTAAGACCCCCAGGTCAACCCCACCAGGACACCCCCAGGACTCCCAGGTCAACCCCCCCAGGACCCACAATCACCCCCACCCTGGACCCCCCAGGTGAACCCCTCAGGACCCCCAGGTCAACCCCCCAGGACCCCCAGTCACCCCCTCAATGGGAGCGCAGGGGCGGGGCCTTAGTGGGACAGCCAATGGCAGCGCGGCGCGTCTCCCGTCGGCCAATCACCGCCAAGCTGCACAGTCACGCGGGGGTCGCCGTCAATCTCAGCCCCGGGGGCGTGTCCGCCTACGGTGAGGCTCCGCTGCCGCAGCCAATGGGAGCGCGGCGGCTGCTCGGCCGGGCCAATGGCGGCGCAGGGGGCGGGCCGTTCCGCCGCACCGGAAGCGGCGGCCCCGCCATGGAGGCGCTGCGCGCGTGGCTCGTCCCGGTGCTGCTGCCCGACCGCTGCTTCGAGGAGCTGCTGCTGCACCGGCGCCTGCTGCACGGTGCGGGGGGGGCACCGGGGGGGCGGGGCCACGCGGGGGGGGCGGGGCCACGCGGGGGCGGCGGGCGGAGGTGCGTGGGGGGGGGGGGGGTGTCGGCCGCCATCTTGGCGCCGGGCGGAAGTTCCCGGCGGGTCGGGCGGGGTTTGGCGCGGGAAGTTGGCGCCGCCATCTTGGTGCCGGGCGGAAGTTGGGGGTTTGGGGGCTGTTTTGGGGGTTCCCGTTGATCCCACGCGTGTTTTTCCCCCCCCTCCCCCCCAACCAGTTCCGTGCTTGAAAATCCTCGTGAGCAAAGCGCTGGGCTACGCGATCGTGGGCGGCTCCGTGCTGGGTGAGCGCGGCCGTCAGTAGGGACCAGAGTGAACAGCCCGGGTGGGGGGGTGGTGTTGGGGCTCCAACCATCAGTAGGGACCAGAGTGAACAGCCCCGGTGGGGGGGTGTTGGGGCTGTGACCGTCAGTAGGGACCAGAGTGAACAGCCCGGGTGGGGGGGGGTGTTGGGGCTCCAACCATCAGTAGGGACCAGAGTGAACAGCCCCGGTGGGGGGGTGTTGGGGCTGTGACCGTCAGTAGGGACCAGAGTGAACAGCCCGGGTGGGGGGGGGTGTTGGGGCTCCAACCATCAGTAGGGACCAGAGTGAACAGCCCCGGTGGGGGGGTGTTGGGGCTGTGACCGTCAGTAGGGACCAGAGTGAACAGCCCGGGTGGGGGGGGGTGTTGGGGCTCCAACCATCAGTAGGGCCCAGAGTGAACAGCACATTTTAAGTTTAAGGGGGTTTTGGGGGTATTGGGAATGGGGTCATCAGTAGGGACCAGAGTGAACAGAACACAATAAGTCCCAGGAGGGGTTCAAGGGTACTGGGAGTGTGGTCATCAGTAGGGCCCAGAGTGAACAGCACATTTTAAGCCCCAGGAGAGGTCTGGGGGTACTGGGAGTGGAGTCATCAGTAGGGCCCAGAGTGAACAGCACATATTAAGTTCCAGGGGGGTCCGGGGATATTGGGAGTGTGGTCATCAGTAGGGCCCAGAGTGAACAGCACACAATAAGTCCCAGGAGGGCTTTGGGGGTATTGGCAGTGGGGTCATCAGTAGGGCCCAGAGTGAACAGCACACAATAAGTCCCAGGAGGGGTCTGGGGGGATATTGGGAGTGGGGTCATCAGTAGGGACCAGAGTGAACAGCACAAAGTGAGCCCCAGGAGGGGTCTGGTGGCACTGGGAGTGTGGTCATCAGTAGGGCCCAGAGTGAACAGCACATATCAAGCCCCAGGAGGGGTTTGGGGGCACTGGGAGTGGGGTCATCAGTAGGGCCCAGAGTGAACGTCCCGCAGTGAGCAGTCTGTGGGTCTGGGGGTTTGGGGTAACCCCCGTGTCCCCCCAGTGAAGCTGCCGCAGGTGCTGAAGGTGTGGGGCGCCCGCAGTGGGGCGGGGCTGAGCGCCTGCGCCGTGGGGCTGGAGCTGCTGGCGCTGGGGGGCAGCGTGGCCTACGGCACCGCCCGCGGCTTCCCCTTCAGGTGAGACGGGCCGGGGGCGGGGGGCGGGGCCTTCCTGGGGACCCCGGGGGCCCTTCCTGGGGACGCCTGGGTCCCTTCCTGGGGACGCCTGGGCCCTTCCTGGGGACACCTGGGTCCCTTCCTGGGGACACCTGGGCCCTTCCTGGGGACACCTGGGTCCCTTCCTGGGGACGCCTGGGCCCTTCCTGGGGGGACCTGGGGCCCTTCCTGGGGACACCTGGGTCCCTTCTTGGGGGGGCCCGGACGCCTGGGTCCTCTGTGGGGGGGGGTTAGAGGACCCGGACGCCTGGGTCCCTTCTTGGGGGAGCCCGGACGCCTGGGTCCCCTGTAGGGGAGGTTGGGGGACCCGGACGCCTGGGTCCCTTCTTGGGGGAGCCCGGACGCCTGGGTCCCCTGTAGGGGAGGTTGGGGGGCCCGGATGCCTGGGTCCCCTGGGGTGGGGGGGCCCCCTGGACACCTGGGTCCCTTTTTGGAGGGTTTAGGGGGCCCGGACGCCTGGGTCCTTTCTTGGGGACACTCGGACGCCTGGGTCCCTTCTTGGGGACACCTGGGTCCCCTGTGGGGGGGTTTATGGGGCCCGGACGCCTGGGTCCCCTCTGACCCCTCCCCTCCCCCAGCGCCTGGGGGGAGTCGCTGTTCCTGCTGTTCCAGACCCTCACCCTCCTCTTCCTCATCCTGCACTTCCGGGGTCACACGGCCCGAGGTCAGCGGGGGAGGGGCTGGGGGGGGGGGGCGGGGGCCGCCCGGACGCCTGGGTCCCCTGACGCCCCTCCCCCCCAGGGGTGCTGCTGCTGGCCGCGTTCTGGGGGTCCCTGGGGGTCCTCACGTCCCCCCGCGCCCCCCCCGCGCTCCTCACCGCGCTGCAGGCGGCCAACCTGCCAATCATCGTGGGCAGCAGGGTGGGGCCCGGACGCCTGGGTCCCTTTTGGGGGGGGGGGGGGTCGAGGGGGGGGGTCCCTCGGGGGGTGGGGGCAGGGACCCGGACGCCTGGGTCCCTTCTTGGGGGGATGGGGGGAGGGTCAAGGGGGTCCCTCGGGGGGTGGGGGCAGGGACCCGGACGCCTGGGTCCCTTTGGGGGGGCGGGGGGGGAGGGAGGGTCGAGGGCGGTCCCTCGGGGGGTGGGGACAGGGACCCGGACGCCTGGGTCCCTTTGAGGGGGGGGGTGGGGAGGGTCGAGGGGGGGTCCCTCGGGGGGTGGGGGCAGGGACCCGGACGCCTGGGTCCCTTTTGGGGGTGGATGAGAGGGTGGGGCAGGACGCCTGGGTCCCTGTTTTGGGGGGGGGGTGAGGGGAGAGGGTTAATTTAGGTCGCAAGGGGAGGGACCCGGACGCCTGGGTCCCTGACCCCGCCCCTCCCGTTGGCCCCGCCCCCAGCTCCTGCAGGCTCTGACCAATCACAGGCAGGGGCACACGGGGCAGCTCTCGGGGATCACGGTGGGGCTGCTCCTGGGGGGGGCGCTCGCCCGCGTCTTCACGTCCCTGCAGGTGCGCCCCTCCCCCCCCCGCCCCTCCCCCACCACACCCCTCCCCCACCCCCCCGGGACCTCCCCAAACCCCCCCCAGAACGCCCGACCCCCCACCCTTCCAAACCCCGATAAAACTCATTTGGGGGCCGTTCACTCTGGTCCCTACTGACGGCTGCGCAGCCAAAATCCCCCCCCAAATCGCCTGGGATCCCTCCTGGACACCCCCAACTCCTCCAGGACCACCCCCGACCCCACCCCCCCAGAACCCCCAACCCCACCCACCCCTCCAAACCCCAGTAAAACTCATTTGGGGGCCGTTCACTCTGGTCCCTACTGATGGCTGCGCAGCCAAAATCAACCCCAAACCCCCTGGGATGCCCCCAAATGCCCCTGGGACACCCCCCCAACGCCCCCCCGACCCTCCCCTGCCACCCCCAAAACCCCTTGTTGTCCCCCCCCTCCCAGGAAACCGGGGACCTCCTTTTGGCCTCGACCTTCGTGGCCTCGGCCGCCTGCAACGCGCTGCTGCTGGGGCAGGTTCTGTATTACCGGGGGGGCCCCCCCGCTCCCCCCCACCCCAAAGCCGACTGAGGCCCCTCCCCCACCCCCGGCTCGGTGTGGGGGAGGGGCCGGGGCTGGGACCCCCCCGGACGCCTGGGTCCACCTGTGGGAAAGCTCCAGGGGACTCAGGCATCCGGGCCAGAGCCCCCCCCCCCCCACCCCCTCCACCCCCCCCAATAAAGGTGTCCCCCCCCCGTTATTTTTAATTAGAGGTTAATTAACCCCTGACCCCCTGCGACTCGACTCCGTTTATTCCCACCAATAATTAATTATTTCTATGCAAAATACTCTCATCTCCCCCCCTCCCCCACACCAAAGTGGGGGGGACCCAGGGGACCCCCCCAGACCCCCCCCCGGGGTGCGGGGGCCGAGATTTGGGGGGAGGGGGGGGACACCCCAACCCCCCCCCCCGGGCGTACAAATATATAGAATTATATGTACAAAAATCCAGTCCAAAGTGGGGGGAGGGGGCAGTTTGGGGACCCCACCCCCCAAAAAAACGCCGCGGGGGGGTGGGGGGAGGGTCCACATCACACCGGGGACCCCCGCCCCCCGTTGTTTTGGGGTGTTGGGTCTCACCCCTCCCCCAACATGCAGCTGCCCCCCATCCTGGGTGGGGGGGTCCCCGTTTTTTTGGGGGTCCCCCGTTCCAGGGGGGGTCAGGGGGTGTTTTTGGGGGGCCCCCCCAGCCCCTAAAGGCGCTCGCGGGCGGGGACCCAGATGTAGGGACCCGAGAGCTCCTCGATGACGCGCTTCACCTTGTGGTAAATCTCCTCGAAACTGTCGCCCTCCACCATGGCTGGGGGGGAATGGGGGTTAATTGGGGGGGCGGACACCCCCTGGGTCTGGGGGGGTCCTGGGGGGAGGGCTGGGGGGGATTTGGGGGCGTTTGGGGGGTCCCTGAGGGTTTGGGGGCTGAATATTGGGTGTGCAGCCATCAGTAGGGACCAGAGTGAACAGTGGTGAATTGAGTTTTTGGGGGGTTTGGGAGGGTCCCTGTGGGGCGGGGGGAGCTGGGGGTCCATGGGGGGGGTCTGGGGGTCACTCGGGGGTTGGTGGGGGTGTTGGGAGGGGATTTGGGGTGTGCAGCCATCAGTAGGGACCAGAGTGAACAGCGGTGAATTGAGTTTTGGGAGGGTCCATGTGGGGTTGGGGGGGTCTGGGGGTCCCTGGGGGGCTGGGGGGGGACTTCAGGTCTGCAACCATCAGTAGGGACCAGAGTGAACACCCCTGAATTGAGTTTTTGGGGGGGGGTTGGGAGGGTCCCTGTGGGGCGGGGGCGGTTGGGGGTCCCTGGGGGGGGTCTGGGGGTCCCGGGGGTGTTGGGGGTGTCCCGGGGGGGTCCCCGTGTCCCCTCCCCACCTGAGAAGCACTCGGTGAATTCGGCCTCCAGCTTCGTCGCCCTCTCGAACGCTTTCCGGGCCTGCTCCTCCGTCACGCGCTTGCTGATCTCCCTGGGGGCGGAGCCACGGCTGCAGGCCACGCCCCCGCAGAGCCCCGCCCACGGAGACCACGCCTTCCCCGGCCCCACCCCTCCGGCAGGCCCCGCCTCGCGCCAAACCCCGCCCTCCCGCGAGCCCCACCAAACCCCGCCCCCTCTGCTGATAGGCCACGCCCCCGCAGACCGCGCCCCTCAATCAGACCACGCCCCCTTAAAGCAGGCCACGCCCCTCCGAGACCACGCCTTCCCCGGCCCCGCCCACCCGCTCCGTGGAGCCCCGCCCCTTCCGCTTACAGGCCACGCCCCCAAACGAGACCACGCCTCCTTGCAGCGACCACGCCCTCGCAGGCCACGCCCCCCATCCAGTGGATGGGAGGTTCGAGGCCCCTCTGCGGCTCCGCCCACCCTAAGTCCACGCCCCCATCCACAGGCTCCGCCCCCTCCCCGCTGAGTCCACGTGTGGCCACGCCCCCATCCGCAGGCTCCGCCCCCTCCCTCCTCCATAAACGCCCAGTGGGGGCGCTTCGAGTCCTCCTTGTGGCCACGCCCACCGCAAGGCCACGCCCCCTGCCGCAAGCCCCGCCCCCTCCTTACTCCCCATCACCCCCTGTGTGGGCGGTTCGAGTCCTCAGTGCTGCCCCCCACCCGGGCCCGGCCCCACCCCTCCCTGAGGCCCCGCCCCCGTTAGGCCCCACCCCTGAGGCCCCGCCCCGTCGGGCCCCGCCCTCACAGGACGTTCTCCAGCGACTTGGGCCGGATGAAGATGGCGATCGGGTGCAGCTGCGCCGCCTGCAGCCGCCGCACGGCGTTGGCCGACACGTCCAGGATGCAGTGCTTGCCCTGCCCCCCCCGCCAGACACCGTGACGTCACAGACACGCTCGTGACGTCAGAGTCACGCCCGTGACGTCACCCGCACCCCCCGAGTGTCTCCATGGTGTCCCCATCTCCCCCCCCTTGGCCACTGCCCTGACGCTGTGCGCTGTCCCCATGTCCCCCCATGTCCCCATGTCCCCCTCTCCCCATCCCACCTGCTCAGCCACCTCTCGCACGCTCTGCACTGTCCCCATGTCCCCATATCCCCCTGTCCCCATGTCCCCTGTCCCCATGTCCCCATATCCCCATGTACCCATAACCCCCTGTTCCCATGTCCCCGTCCCCATGTCCCCATGTCCCCCCATGTGTCCCCATGTCCCCCCCCGTCCCCATGTCCCCATGTTCCCCCCCCCGTCCCCATGTCCCCATGTGTCCCCATGTCCCCCCATGTCCCCATGTCCCCCTGTGTCCCCATGTCCCACCTGCTCGGCCACCTCGCGCACGCTCTGCACGCTGGTCCCGTACAGGTGGCTGTTGCACTGCCCCCCATGGTGCCCATGTCCCCCCATGTCCCCCCTGTCCCCATGTCCCCATGTCCCCCCGTGTCCCCAGTGTCCCCCTGTGTCCCCGTGTCACCTGCTCGGCCACCTCGCGCACGCTCTGCACGCTGGTCCCGTACAGGTGGCTGTTGTACTGCCCGGCCTCGATGAACTTGTGGCCCTGGATGTCGCGCTCCATGCGCTCCCGCGACGCCACGAAGTGGTAATCGCGCCCATCCACCTCGTACTCGCGCTTGGGACGCGTCGTGTCTGGGGACATGGGGACAGCGTGGGGACACGGGGACAGCGTGGGGACACCGTGGGGACAGGGACGTGGGGACAGGTCGGTAATCGCGCCCATCCACCTCGTACTCGCGCTTGGGACGCGTCGTGTCTGGGGACATGGGGACACCGTGGGGACATGGGGACACCGTGGGGACACCGTGGGGACAGGGACGTGGGGACAGGTCGGTAATCGCGCCCATCCACCTCGTACTCGCGCTTGGGACGCGTCGTGTCTGGGGACACCATGGGGACAGCATGGGGACACCGTGGGGACAGCATGGGGACATCACAGGGACATCACGGGGACAGGGACATGGCGACAGCATGGGGACAGCATGGGGACAGGCACAGGGACGTGGGGCCAGGGACATGGGGACATGATGGGGACACCGTGGGGCCAAACACTTGGACATGGGGCCAGGGACATGGGGACACCATGGGGACACCGTGGGGCCAAACACTTGGACATGGGGACAGGGACATGGGGACATGATGGGGACACCATGGGGACACAATGGGGACACCATGGGGACACCATGGGGACACAATGGGGACACCATGGGGCCGAACACTTGCACATGGGGACAGCACTGGGGACACTGCGGGGGCCATGGGGCCAGGGCCATGGGGCCAGGGACATGGGGACACCATGGGGACACCATGGGGACACCGTGGGGCCAAACACTTGGACATGGAGACAGGGATATGAGGACATGGGGACACCATGGGGACACAATGGGGACATCATGGGGACACCATGAGGACACCATGGGGCCGAACACTTGGACATGGGGACAGGGCCATGGGGACAGGGACATGAGGACAGGGACATGGGGACACAATGGGGCCACCATGAGGCCGAACACTTGGGCATGGGGACAGAGCCATGAGGACAGGGACATGAGGACACCATGGGGACACAATGGGGCCACCATGAGGCCACCATGAACACTTGCACATGGGGACAGGGCCATGGGGACAGGGACATGAGGACAGGGACATGAGGACAGGGACATGGGGACAGGGCCATGGGGACAGGGACATGAGGACAGGGACATGAGGACAGGGACATGGGGACAGGGACATGGGGCCACCATGGGGCCGAACACTTGCACATGGGGCCAGGGCCATGGGGACAGGGACATGGGGCCACCATGGGGACACAATGGGGCCACCACGGGGCCACCATGGGGCCAAACACTTGCACATGGGCACAGCGCCGGGGGCCACAGGGCCACGGGGCCAGGGACGTGGGGCAGCGGCCGCCCCGGGGCCGCCCGTGGGGTCCCCCCGATGTCCCCCCCGTGTCCCCCCCGTGTCCCCGGTGTCCCCGGTGCCACTCACGGGGGACGCAGGAGCCGAACTTGTCGGGGAACTCGGAGAGCAGGTCGTCGTTGACGCGGTCCTTGCTGGGGCCCAGGATGATGATGGGGCGCGCGTAGTGCACTGGGGGGGGGGCAGCGACCTTGGCACCGACCTTGACCCCTGAGCCCCGCCCCGCCGCCCCGCCCCCCCCACCTTCCATCTGCGTCACCGTCTCGTAGCTCAGCACCGCGTCCTCGCGCCCTAGGGGGGACACGGGGGTCAGGGGGACCCAGGCGTTCGGGGGGACCCAGGAGGTGGGGGGGGACCTGGGAGTCTGGGGGGACCCAGGCGTCCGGGAGGGACCCAGGAGTTCAAGGGGGACCCAGGCGTTCGGGGGGACCCAGGAGTTCGGGGGGGACCTGGGAGTCTGGGGGGACCCAGGCGTCCGGGAGGGACCCAGGAGTTGGGGGGGACCCAGGCGTCTGGGAGGGACCCAGGAGTGCCCCGAGGGACCCAGGAGTTCAGGGGGAGGGGACTCAGGAGTCTGGGAGGGACCCAGAAGTTTGGGGGGGACCCAGGAGTGCCCCGAGGGACCCAGGAGTTCGGGGGGGACCCAGGAGTTCGGGGGGGACCCAAGAGTTTTGGGGGGGACCCAGGAGTTCGGGGGGGACCCAGGTGTCTGGGAGGGACCCAGGAGTGCCCCGAGGGACCCAGGAGTTCGGGGGGGACCCAGGAGGGACCCAGGAGTTCGGGGGGACCCAGGAGTTCGGGGGGGACCCAGGAGTTCGGGGGGGACCCAGGAGTGCGGGTGCAGCAGGCGGGTCCCTCCCAGGCAGCCGAGGGCTCATTAACCACCCGCTAATTACCCGCAGGTGCCGCTAATGAGGCTCCAACCGCCCCCACCCGCACCTGGGGGATTGCCCCACCCCCCAGGGAGGGACCCAGGAGTGCGGGAGGGGGTGGGGACATGCAGGGGGGTGTGGGGGAGGGGCGGGGAGGCCACACCCACCTTGTGGGCCCGATCCGGGGACCCGATCCTGCGGGGAGAGAGAGAAGGGTGAGGGGGGGAAGGGCGAGGGGGGGGGGGGGAGGGGCGGGGGGGAGGGGCGGGGGCTGGGGGGGACGGGGGGGGAGGGGCTGACCTTGGCCTTGAGCCGCGTCCACTCGCGCCGCTCCACGCTGGGGACAGAGGGGCTGGTCCCAGTGCCCCCTCCCCCATCCCCCATTCCCCCCATTCTCCCCATCCCCCACCCCCATTCCCCTCCCCCATCCCCCCCATTTCCCCCATCCCATCTCCATTCCCACCCCCCACCCCCATCCCCCACCCCTATTCCCCCCATTCCCCATACCCCATTCCCCCTTCCCCCATCCCCCACACCCCCATCCCCCATTCCCCCCTCCCCCATTCCCCAATCCCCCCAGTTCCATCCCCACCCCCTATTCCCCATCCCCCATTTCCCCCATCCCCATCCCCCATTCCCCCCATTCCCCCACCCCCATCCCCCATCCCCCATCCCCCATCCCCCATTCTCCCCATTCCCCCACCCCCATCCCCTATTCCCCATCCCCATTCTCCCCATTCCCCCACCCCCATCCCCTATTCCCCATCCCCCATCCCCCATTCCCCCACCCCCATCCCCCATCCCCCATTCCCCATTCCCCCCATTCCCCCATCCCCAACCCCCCTCCCCCCCAGGTTCCCCCATCCCCCACCCCCCATTTCCCCCTCTCCCCATCCCCCCCTCCCCCTCCCCACGCCCCCCATCCCCCCCACGCCCCCACCCCCCCCGCGCGCCCCTCCCCCACCGTCTCTTGGAGGGGATGAAGCCGACGTGCGGGGGCTGCCCCCCCCCCGCGGGCCGCGCGTGCCACCACTCGTCATCGGAGGCGTCCAGCACGTGCAGGACGTCCCCGAACCGGAAGGAGAGCGCCTGGCTCAGGAACCCGCAGTCCTTGGCCTTCTCCGAGTCGAACAGCGCCCTGCGGGGACAGCGGGGACGCCAACGGCACCTCAGGGCCACCTCGGGGCCACCCGGGACACCCCGTGTGCTGTGAGTCACCCCCCGTGTGCCCTGAGACAGCCCCTGTCACCCCCAGTGTCCCCAAGGGCAGGGACAGCGCCTGCTCAGAACCCGCAGCCCTTGGCTTCTCCGAGTCGAACAGCGCCCTGGGGACGTTAATGGCACCTCAGTGCCACCTCAGGGCCACCTCGGGGTCACCTCAGAGTCACCCAGGACACCCCGTGTGCTGTGAGTCACCCCCTGTGTGCCCCGTGTCCCCCCGTGTGCCCTGAGACAGCCCCAGTGCCCCCAGTGTCCCCAAGGGCAGGGACAGCGCCTGCTCAGAACCCGCAGCCCTTGGCTTCTCCGAGTCGAACAGCGCCCTGGGGACACCAATGGCACCTGGGTCACCTCGGGGTCACCTCAGGGTCACCTCAGGGTCACCTCGGGGTCACCTCGGGGTCCCCCTGTCACCCCCAGTGTCCCCTCCCGTCCCCCCGGCCTGGCTGAGGAACCCGCAGTGTCCCCATGTCCCCACATCCCCTGGACCCCCTGCTGTCCCACACACCCCCTGATGTCCCCAATGTCCCCCAATGTCCCCATGTCCCTGATGTCCCCCATGTCCCCGATGTCCCCATGTCCCCGATGTCCCCGATGTCCCCATGTCCCCATGTCCCCCTGACCGCACGTAGAAGCCGCCCTTGCTGTCGCTGCGCAGGGACGCGCTGCCCGAGCCCTGTGTCCCCGTGTCTGTCCCCATGTCCCCGATGTCCCCGATGTCCCCGATGTCCCCATGTCCCCCTGACCGCACGTAGAAGCCGCCCTTGCTGTCGCTGCGCAGGGACGCGCTGCCCGAGCCCCATGTCCCCGTGTCTGTCCCCATGTCCCCCGATGTCCCCATGTCCCCCGATGGCCTCATGTCCCCCAATGTCCCCAATGTCCCCGATGTCCCCATGTCCCCCTGACCGCACGTAGAAGCCGCCCTTGCTGTCGCTGCGCAGGGACGCGCTGCCCGAGCCGAGGCTGCTGCTCAGCAGCTGCTCCCGCAGGTCGTGGATCTTGGCCTCGAAGCGGCTGTACTCTGGGGACAAGGACATGGGGACATGGGGACATGGGGACATGGGGACATGGGGACAAGGACATGGGGACATGGGGACATGGGGGGCATGGGGGCATGGGGACAAGGACATGGGGACATGGGGACATGGGGGGCATGGGGGCATGGGGGCATGGGGACATGGGGGCATGGGGGACATGGGGGACATGGGGACATGGGGGACATGGGGGACATGGGGGACATGGGGGCATGGGGACATGGGGGACATGGGGACATGGGGGACATGGGGACATGGGGACATGGGGACATGGGGACATGGGGGGCATGGGGGACATGGGGACATGGACATGAGGACATGGGGACATGGGGACATGGGGGCATGGGGGACATGGGGGCATGGGGGACATGGGGGACATGGGGGACATGGGGGACATGGGGGACATGGGGACATGGGGACATGGGGGCATGGGGACATGGGGGACATGGGGGACATGGGGACATGGGGACATGGGGGACATGGGGACATGGGGGACATGGGGACATGGGGACATGGGGACATGGGGACATGGGGGGCATGGGGGACATGGGGACATGGACATGAGGACATGGGGACATGGGGACATGGGGGCATGGGGGCATGGGGGACATGGGGGCATGGGGGACATGGGGGACATGGGGGACATGGGGGACATGGGGACATGGGGGACATGGGGACATGGGGACATGGGGGCATGGGGACATGGGGGACATGGGGGACATGGGGACATGGGGACATGGGGACAAGGACATGGGGGCATGGAGACATGGGGACATGGGGACATGGGGACATGGGGGGACATGGGGACATGGGGACATGGGGACATGGGGGGCATGGGGACAGGGGACAGGGGACATGGGTCCAGGTCTCACCCTCGGGCCGGTACTGGGCGATGATGGTGACGCTCTGGGACATGGGGACAGGGGACAGGGGACAGGGGACAGGGGACATGGGTCCAGGTCTCACCCTCGGGCCGGCACTGGGCGATGATGGTGACGCTCTGGGACATGGGGACAGGGGACAGGGGACATGGGGACATGGGGACATGGGGACATTGGGGACATGGGTCCAGGTCTCACCCTCGGGCCGGTACTGGGCGATGATGGTGACGCTCTGGGACATGGGGACAGGGGACAGGGGACATGGGGACATGGGGACAGGGGACATGGGGACAGGGGACAGGGGACAGGGTCCAGGTCTCACCCTCGGGCCGGTACTGGGCGATGATGGTGACGCTCTGGGACATGGGGACAGGGGACAGGGGACAGGGGACATGGGTCCAGGTCTCACCCTCGGGCCGGTACTGGGCGATGATGGTGACGCTCTGGGACATGGGGACAGGGGACAGGGGACAGGGGACATGGGTCCAGGTCTCACCCTCGGGCCGGTACTGGGCGATGATGGTGACGCTCTGGGACATGGGGACAGGGGACAGGGGACAGGGGACAGGGTCCAGGTCTCACCCTCGGGCCGGTACTGGGCGATGATGGTGACGCTCTGGGACATGGGGACAGGGGACAGGGGACAGGGGACAGGGTCCAGGTCTCACCCTCGGGCCGGTACTGGGCGATGATGGTGACGCTCTGGGACATGGGGACAGGGGACAGGGGACAGGGGACATGGGTCCAGGTCTCACCCTCGGGCCGGTACTGGGCGATGATGGTGACGCTCTGCCCCGCGTTCTTCAGCGCCACGGCCGCCTGCTCGTGGGTGGCACCGCGCAGGTCGACGCCGTTCACCTGCACGGGGACACGGACGGGGACGTCACCGGGGACGGGGACACGGACACGGGACACGGGACACGGGACATGGGACACGTCACCGGGGACGGGGACACGGACACGGGACACGGGACACGGGACACGTCACCGGGGGACGGGGACACGGACACGGGACATGGGACATAGGACACGTCACCGGGGACGGGGACACGGACACGGGACACGGGACATGGGACATGGGACACGTCACTGGGGACACGGACACGGGACACGGGACATGGGACATGGGACACGTCACCGGGGATGGGTACACGGGACATGGGACACGGGACATGGGACACGTCACCGGGGACAGGGACACGGGACATGGGACACGTCACTGGGGACACGGACACGGACACGGGACATGGGACACGGGACACGTCACCGGTGGACGGGAACACGGACACGGGACACGGGACATGGGACACGTCACTGGGGACGGGGACACGGACACGGGACATGGGATATGGGACACGTCACTGGGGACAGGGACACGGACACGGGACACAGGACATGGGACACGGGACACGTCACCGGGGGACGGGGACACGGGACACGGGACATGGGATATGGGACACGTCACCAGGGGACGGGGACACGGGACATGGTATACGGGACACAGGACACGTCACCGGGGATGGGGACACGGGACATGGGATACGGGACATGGGACACGTCACCGGGGACGGGGACATGGACACAGGACACGTCACCAGGGGACAGGGACATGGGACATGGGACACGTCACCAGGGGACAGGGACATGGGACACAGGACTGGGACATGGGACAAGGGACATGGGACATGGACATGGGATAGGGACACAGGACACGGACATGGGACACAGGACATGGCACCAGAGGACACGGCCACGGGGGTGATGGCGACACTGGTGATGCTGGGGACTCTTGGGGACAGTTTGGTGACATTGGGGACACTGTGGTGACACTGGGGACAGTTTGGGGACATTGGGGACACTCACGGACAGGATCTGGTCCCCCTTGCGCAGCTCCCGCTCAGGTCGGCCAGGCCCTGGGGACCCGTGGGGACAGGGGGACATGGGGACAGGGGGGTGACCCTGACACTGGTGATGTTGTGGTGACATTGGGGACATTGTGGTGACATTGGGGACACTGTGGTGACATTGGGGACATTGTGGTGACACTGGGGACACTGTGGTGACATTGGGGACACTGTGGTGACATTGGGGACACTCACGGACAGGATCTGGTCCCCCTTGCGCAGCTCCCGCTCAGGTCGGCCGGGCCCTGGGGACCCGTGGGGACAGGGGGGACATGGGGACAGGGGGGTGACGCTGACACTGGTGATGTTGTGGTGACATTGGGGACACTGTGGTGACACTGGGGACACTCACGGACAGGATCTGGTCCCCCTTGCGCAGCTCCCGCTCAGGTCGGCCGGGCCCTGGGGACCCGTGGGGACAGGGGGGACATGGGGACAGGGGGGTGACGCTGACACTGGTGATGTTGGGGACTCTTGGGGACAGTTTGGTGACACTGGGGACACTGTGGTGACACTGGGGACAGTTTGGGGACACTGGGGACACTCACGGACAGGATCTGGTCCCCCTTGCGCAGCTCCCCGCTCAGGTCGGCCGGGCCCCCCGCCAGGATGAAGCTGATGAAGATCCCTTCGCCATCCTCGCCCCCCACGATGTTGAAACCCAAACCCGTGGAGCCGCGGTGGATCACGATGCGCCGGGGGTCCCTGGGGACACGGGGGACATGGGGACATCGGGGGACATGGGGACATCGGGGGACATGGGGACATCGGGGGACATTGGGGGCAATGGGAGCAATGGGGGCAATGGGGACATGGGGGGCAATGGGAGCAATGAGGGCATTGGGGACATGAGGTCATTGGAGGCAATGGGGTCCCTGGGGACACGGGCGACATTGGGGACATCGGGGGCAAGGGGGACATTGAGGACATGAGGTCATTTGGGGCAATGGGGACATTGGGGGCAATGGGAGCAATGGGGGCAATGGGGACACTGGGGGCAATGGGGACAAAGGGAGCAATGGGGACATGAGGTCACTGGGGGCAGTGGGGTCCCTGGGGACATTGGGGACATCGGGGGCAAGGGGGACATTGAGGACATGAGGTCATTTGGAGCAATGGGGACATTGGGGTCCCTGGGGACATTGTTGGGGGTCGTTGGGGATCTTGGGGTTAATGGGGACATCGGGGGCGATGGGGACATGAGGTCAGTGGGGACACTGGGGGCATTGGGAGCAATGGGGACATTGGGGACATCCGAGGCAAGGGGGACATTGAGGACACGAGGTCATTTGGGGCAATGGGGACATTGGGGGCATTGGGGACACTGAGGACATGAGGTCATTGGGGGCAATGGGGTCATTGAGGGCACGAGGTCATTTGGGGCAATGGGGACATTGGGGGCATTGGGGACACTGGGGGTTATCAGGGTCATTGGGGGCAATGGGGATGTGGGGGACATGGGGACATTGGGGGCATTGGGGTCATTGGAGGTGATGGGGACATTGGGGACATGGGGACATTGGGGACATGAGGTCATTGGGGTCACTGGAGGTGATGGGGACATTGGGGTCATTGGGGACACTGGGGAACGTGGTGTGGGGACAGCCCAGGGACACCCATGGGGACACCCCAGGACACATCCTTGGGGACCCTGGGGACATCCCAGGGACACGTGGGGACATCCTGGGGACATTGGGGACATTGGGGACGCGGGGCCGTACCTGGGGACGTCGTCCTCGGGCAGGAGGTCGCGGGGACCCGGTGACAGCCCAGGGGACGCGTTGGGGACATTGGGGACATTGGGGACGCGGGGCCGTACCTGGGGACGTCGTCCTCGGGCAGGAGGTCGCGGGGACCCGGTGACAGGCGCCGTGGGGACGTGGGGGTGGCGGCCGCGGGGAACTCGGGGCCCAGGAAGCTCTGGGGGGGCAGCTCGGAGTCCAGGGGACCGGGGTACGCTGGGGACAGGGGACAGGGGACGTCAGGGGACAGCAGGGGACATGGGGACATCGGGGGACGACAGGGGACAGGGGGGACATGGGGACATCGGGGGACGTCAGGGGACAGGGGGGACATGGGGACATCGGGGGACAGGGGACGACAGGGGGGACATGGGGACATCGGGGGACGTCAGGGGACAGGGGGGACATGGGGACATCGGGGGACAGGGGACGACAGGGGACGGGGACATTAGGGGACAGAAGGGGACATGGGGATGTCAGGGGACATGGGGACAGCAGGGGACATGGGGACGTCAGGGAACATCAGGAGATGTCAGGGGACATCAGGAGACATCAGGGGACAGGGGGACAGCAGGGGACAGAAGGGGACATGGGGTTGGCAGGGGACATGGGACAGCAGGGGACATCGGGGGACATCAGGGGACAGGGGATGTCAGGGGACATCCAGGGACAGCAGGGGACATTGGGGTACAATGGGGACATAGGGACATGGGGGACATTGGGACTGGGGTACGCTGGGGACACAGGGAAATGGGCACATTGGGGACAGGGGGGGCATGGGGACACAGGGGACATGGAGACATCGGGGGACATGGGGGACATCAGGGGACATTGGGGTACAATGGGGACATCGGGACACAGGGACATGTCCCTGTGTCCCCCCGTCCCCGTCCCCGCTCACAGCCGGTGACATCGGGCAGGAAGGTGTCCCCAAGGTAGGTGACATGTCCCTGTGTCCCCCGTCCCCGTCCCCGCTCACAGCCGGTGACATCGGGCGGGAAGGTGTCCCCAAGGTAGGTGACATGTCCCTGTGTCCCCTGTCCCCGTCCCCGCTCACAGCCGGTGACATCGGGCGGGAAGGTGTCCCCAAGGTAGGTGACATGTCCCTGTGTCCCCCGTCCCCGTCCCCGCTCACAGCCGGTGACATCGGGCGGGAAGGTGTCCCCAAGGTAGGTGACATGTCCCTGTGTCCCCCGTCCCCGCTCACAGCCGGTGACATCGGGCGGGAAGGTGTCCCCAAGGTAGGTGACATGTCCCTGTGTCCCCCGTCCCCATCCCCGCTCACAGCCGGTGACATCGGGCGGGAAGGTGTCCCCAAGGTAGGTGACATGTCCCTGTGTCCCCCGTCCCCGTCCCCGCTCACAGCCGGTGACATCGGGCGGGAAGGTGTCCCCAAGGTAGGTGACATGTCCCTGTGTCCCCCGTCCCCATCCCCGCTCACAGCCGGTGACATCGGGCGGGAAGGTGTCCCCAAGGTAGGTGACATGTCCCTGTGTCCCCCGTCCCCGTCCCCGCTCACAGCCGGTGACATCGGGCGGGAAGGTGTCCCCAAGGTAGGTGACATGTCCCTGTGTCCCCCGTCCCCGTCCCCGCTCACAGCCGGTGACATCGGGCGGGAAGGTGTCCCCAAGGTAGGTGACATGTCCCTGTGTCCCCCGTCCCCGTCCCCGCTCACAGCCGGTGACATCGGGCGGGAAGGTGTCCCCAAGGTAGGTGACATGTCCCTGTGTCCCCCGTCCCCGTCCCCGCTCACAGCCGGTGACATCGGGCGGGAAGGTGTCCCCAAGGTAGGTGACATGTCCCTGTGTCCCCCGTCCCCGCTCACAGCCGGTGACATCGGGCGGGAAGGTGTCCCCAAGGTAGGTGACATGTCCCTGTGTCCCCTGTCCCCATCCCCGCTCACAGCCGGTGACATCGGGCGGGAAGGTGTCCCCAAGGTAGGTGACATGTCCCTGTGTCCCCTGTCCCCATCCCCGCTCACAGCCGGTGACATCGGGCGGGAAGGTGTCCCCAAGGTAGGTGACATGTCCCTGTGTCCCCCGTCCCCGTCCCCGCTCACAGCCGGTGACATCGGGCGGGAAGGTGTCCCCAAGGTAGGTGACCGGCTTGGCCACCCGCAGGTGAACGACGTCGAACGTGTTCTTGAGCGCGGCCACCGCGTCCTCGTGCATCACGTCCTCCAGGCTCACGTTGTTCACCTGGGGACATCGGGGACATCGGGGACATGGGGACGTCAGGGGGGGCTGGGGGACATGGGGGGACAGGGGGATATGGGGACATTGGGGACAGGGGGACATCATGGGGAGGGGGACATTGTGGGGATAGGGGGTATGGGATATGGGGACATTGGGGACGGGGAAATCATGGGGACATCATGGGGACATTGGGGACAGGGGGACATCACGGGGACATCATGGGGACATCATGGGGATATGGGATATGGGGACATTGGGGACATGGGGACATCATGGGGACATCATGGGGATATGGGATATGGGGACATTGGGGACATGGGGACATCATGGGGACATCATGGGGATATGGGATATGGGGACACTGGGGACAGGAGGACATGGGATATGGGATATGGGAACATTGGGGACATGGGGACATCGTGGGGACATCATGGGGACATCATGGGGACATCGTGGGGACATGGGGACATTGGGGACGGGGACATCATGGGGACATCATGGGGACATCATGGGGACATGGGGACATTGGGGACGGGGACATCATGGGGACATCATGGGGACATCATGGGGACATCATGGGGACATGGGATATGGGGACATTGGGGGACATGGGGACATTGGGGGACAGGCAGACAGGGGGACATGGGATGTGGGACATGGGGGCATTGGGGACGTCATGGGGACATGGGGACATCATGGGGACATGGGATATGGGACGTGGGGGCATTTGGGACATTGGGGACATCATGGGGACATTGGGGAGACGGGAGATATTGGACATGGGGACATGGGGACAGCAGAGCCACCACCCAGCCCTGTCCCCTCCCCTGATCGTGTCCCCCGATGTCCCCAGTGTCCCCAAGGTGGCACTGGCGCTGTCCCAATGACCCCCATGACCCCAATGTCCCCATTGCCCCCGATGTCCCCAATGCCCCCAATGCCCCCAATGTCCCCAATGTCCCCGTTGCCCCCATTGTCCCCAATGCCCCCAATGACCCCAATGTCCCCAATGTCCCCAATGCCCCCATGACTCCATTGTCCCCAATGTCCCCCATGATCCCAATGCCCCCCATGACCCCAGTGTCCCCAATGCCCCCCATGACCCCAATGCCCCCCATGACCCCCATGATCCCAATGTCCCCCATGACCCCAATGTCCCCATTGACCCCAATGCCCCCATGATCCCCATTGTCCCCAATGCCCCCATTGCCCCCAATGCCCCCATTGACCCCAATGTCCCCGTTGCCCCCAATGCCCCCCATGACCCCATTGTCCCCAATGCCCCCAGTGCCCCCCATGCCCCCACTGTCCCCCTGTCCCCGTGTCACTCACGGCCAGGATCTTGTCCCCGATCTGCAGGCGCCCGTCCTTGTGAGCGGCGCCGCCCTCGATGACTTTGGTGACGTAGATGCTGTTGTCACCGGGGATGTGCTGGTTCCCCACCCCCCCCGCGATGCTGAACCCCAGACCTGGGGACAGGGGACACGTCACCCCCTGTCACCCCATCACCCCCCCCCGTCACCCCAATGACACCGAACCCCAGACCTGGGGACAGGGGACACGTCACCCCTGTCACCCCATCACCCCCCCTGTCACCCCAATGACACCGAACCCCAGACCTGGGGACAGGGGACACGTCACCCCTGTCACCCCATCACCCCCCCTGTCACCCCAATGACACCGAACCCCAGACCTGGGGACAGGGGACACGTCACCCCTGTCACCCCATCACCCCCCCTGTCACCCCAATGACACCGAACCCCAGACCTGGGGACAGGGGACACGTCACCCCTGTCACCCCATCACCCCCCCCGTCACCCCAATGACACCGAACCCCAGACCTGGGGACAGGGGACACGTCACCCCCTGTCACCCCATCACCCCCCCTGTCACCCCAGTGACACCGAACCCCAGACCTGGGGACAGGGGACACGTCACCCCTGTCACCCCATCACCCCCCCTGTCACCCCAGTGACACCGAACCCCAGACCTGGGGACAGGGGACACGTCACCCCTGTCACCCCATCACCCCCCCTGTCACCCCAATGACACCGAACCCCAGACCTGGGGACAGGGGACACGTCACCCCTGTCACCCCATCACCCCCCCTGTCACCCCAATGACACCGAACCCCAGACCTGGGGACAGGGGACACGTCACCCCTGTCACCCCATCACCCCCCCCGTCACCCCAATGACACCGAACCCCAGACCTGGGGACAGGGGACACGTCACCCCTGTCACCCCCCCCATCACCCCCCCTGTCACCCCAATGACACCGAACCCCAGACCTGGGGGTCCCAGGGGTGTCCCCAGGGTTTTGGGGGTGCCAGGGGGGGCCTGGGGATCCCGAGGGGTCTGTGGGGGCTTGGGGGGTCCCGGGAGTTTTGAGGGGGTCTGGGGGGGTTTGGGGGGGTCAGGGGGCGCCTGGGGGGTTTCGGGGTCCCCACCTTTGGGTCCTTTGATGTCCAGCACCCCAAGGGCTCTTGGGGGTTGGGGAGACCCCAGGGGGTTTTGGGGGATCCTGAGGGGTCTGTGGGGGTTTTGGGGGGGACTGTGGGGTTTTGGGGGGCTCAGGGGGTGCCTGGGGGGTTTTGGGGGTGCTGGGGGGTCCCCACCTTTGGGCTCCTTGACATCCAGCACCCCGAGGGGTCCTGGGGCTTGGGGGGATCCCAGGGGGTTTTGAGGGGTCTGGGGGGGGTTGGGGGGATCTGGGGGGGTCTGGGGGGGTCAGGGGGCGCCCGGGGGTTTCGGGGTCCCCACCTTTGGGCCCCTTGACCAGCTTGACGTCCAGGACGCGCTCGGCGGGCGCCTTGCGCCGCACCACGTAGAGCCGGACCACGGCGCCCGCCTCCTTGAGCGCCTCCACGGCCGCGCTGTGCGGCACCTCGCGCACGTCCGCCTCGTTCACAAACAGGATGCTGTCGTTCACCCTGCGGGAAACGGGGGTCGGGGGGGCTGGGGGGGCCCCTGGGGGGGTCCCTGGGGCGTTTCGGAGGGATTTGGGGGGGCCCATGGGGGTTTGGGGGCGAGTTGGGAGTTCAGCCATCAGTAGGAACCAGAGTGAACAACATGTAATGTGTTAGAGGGGAGGTCAGGGGGTTCCTGGTGGGGTGAAATGGGGGGTCAGGGGGTCCCTGGGGGGGTCCCTGGGGCGTTTCAGGGGGATTTGGGGGGTCCCAGGGGGATCTGGGGGGGAGTTGGGCGTTCAGCCATCAGTAGGGACCAGAGTGAACAACCCGTAATGAGGGAGAGGAAGGGTCTGTGGAGCCCTGGGGGGGTCCCTGGGGCGTTTCAGGGGGATTTGGGGGGTCCCATGGGGGTTTGGGGGCGAGTTGGGAGTTCAGCCATCAGTAGGGACCAGAGTGAACAACATGTAATGTGTTAGAGGGGAGGTCAGGGGGTTCATGGTGGGGTGAAATGGGGGGTCAGGGGGTCCCTGGGGGGGTCCCTGGGGCATTTCAGGGGGATTTGGGGGGTCTCAGGGGGATTTGGGGGCGAGTTGGGAGTTCAGCCATCAGTAGGGACCAGAGTGAACAACCCATAGTGTGTTACGGGAGGGGTCTGGGGGGTCACTGGGGCGTTTCGGGGGGATTTGGGGGGTCCCAAGGGGATTTGGGGGGGAGTTGGGAGTTCAGCCATCAGTAGGGACCAGAGTGAACAACATGTAATGTGTTAGAGGGGAGGTCAGGGGGTTCCTGGTGGGGAGAAATGGGGGGTCAGGGGGTCCCTCGGGGGGTCCCTGGGGCATTTTGGGGGGATTTGGGGTGTCCCAGGGGGCTTTGGGGGGGTGTTGTGAATGCAGCCATCAGTAGGGACCAGAGTGAACAACCCATAGTGTGTTAGAGGCGGGGTCCCGGGGGGGTTGGGGGTTCAGGGGGGTTCGGGGGGGTCCGGGGGGGTCCCACCTGAGCCGCCCGTCCTGCGCCGCCGCCCCCCCGGGGATGATTTTGGTGATGAAGATCCCGGGGTCGTCCCCGACGTGCGGGTTGTCGGTGCCGCCGGCGATGCTGAACCCCAGCCCGGAGTTCCCCTGGGGGGGAGGGTCAGTGGGGGGGCCAGGGGGCTTGGGGGGCTCCCCAAGGGGGTTTGGGGGGCTTGGGGGACTCCCCAAGGGGGTTTGGGGGGTGGAATTGAAAGTGCAGCCATCAGTAGGGACCAGAGTGAACAGCCCGTAATGAGGCAGAGGAGGGGGCTGGGGGGTCAGGGGGGACTGGGGGGGTTTGGGGGGCACTGGGGGGGGGTCAGGGAGGGCTGGGGGGTCGGGGGGGTCGGGAAGGTTTGGGGGGGCCGGGGGGGTCTCACCCGCTCCAGCGTGATCTCCTCATATTCCATCTCGCCCTCAGTGCCGTTCACCTGGGGGGGGGGGACACGGGGTCACGGGGGGGGTCACGGGGTCATGGGGGGGACACGGGGTCATGGGGGGGACACCGGGGGTCCCCGAGAGGTCCTGGGGGTCCCGGGGGTCACTCACATAGGCCGGGGCCTCCAGGGTGTCGGTGTTGACGATGACGGGGGGCGAGTTGGCCTGGGGGGGGGACACGGGGGTGGGGGGGTCAGACACCCCCCCCGGTGACGTCATCACACCCCGTGACGTCACCACATCCGTGACATCACCGCCCGGGGGCGGGGTTACCTGGCTGGGCAGGTGGGCGGGGCTCTGCTCCAGGGGGGGGCTGTCCTCATCCTGGTAGCGGTACTTCTGCGGTAATTAACGCTAATTAACGCTAATTAACGAGCCCGGGGGGGTCTCGTTAGTTAATTACACAGCGCGCGGGGGGACCCAGGCGTCCGGGGGGGCTCAGGGGACCCAGGCGCTCGGGGGGGGGGGAGGCTCAGGGGACCCAGGCGTTTGGGGGGGTGGGGGGCTCAGGGGACCCAGGCGTCCGGGGGGGTGGGGGGCTCAGGGGACCCAGGCGTTCGGGGGGGTGGGGGGCTCAGGGGACCCAGGCGTCCGGGCCCCGCCCCCGCAGGGGACCCAGGCGTCCGGGCCGCCAGTTTAATCCCAGCAGCGATTTGCGTCCCGGCCAATCCCAGGCGGGGATTAACTGGGATAAACTGGGGCGGGGGGAGCGGGGGGGGACACGGGGACACCCCCAAACTGGGGCACCCCCCCTCCTCCCAGTGCTCCCAGTACGAGCCCAGTGCACCCCCAGGGCCCCCAGTCCCACACCTCCCAGTGTTCCCAGTACAACAGCCCAGCCCCCCAGTATCTGCATCCCAGTGCTCCCAGTATCCCCAGCACCTGATCCCAGCCCCCCCAGTATCCCCAGCACCTGATCCCAGCCCCCCCAGTATCCCCATCCCAGCCCCCCCAGTATCCCCAGTACCTGATCCCATCTCTCCCAGTCTCCCCAGTATCCCCATCCCATCTTTCTCAGTGTGCCCAGTACCTGATCCCAGTGCTCCCAGTATCCCCAGTACCTGATCCCAGTGCTCCCAGTATCCCCAGTGCCTGATCCCAGCCCCCCCAGTATCCCCAGTACCTGCTCCCAGTGCTCCCAGGATCCCCAGTATCTGCTCCCAGTATCCCCAGTATCTGATCCCAGCCCCCCCAGTATCCCCAGTATCCTGATCTAATTGCTCCCAGTATCCCCAGTACCCGATTCCAGTCCTCCCAGTATCTCCATCCCATTTCCCCCAGTATCCCCATCCCATCTCTCCCAGTCTCCCCAGTACCCACTCCCAGTACCCCAGTATCTGATCCCAGTGCTCCCAGTATCCCCAGTACCTGATCCCAGCCCCCCCAGTATCCCGATCTAATTGCTCCCAGTATCCCCAGTACCTGATTCCAGTGCCCCCATTGACCCCAGTGTCCCCATTACCCCCGGTCCCCCCAATGTCCCCACTGCCCCCAATGTCCCCATTGCTCCCTTGGTCCCCATCACCCCCATTGTCCCCATTGCTCCCAGTGCCCTCAGTCCCCCCATTGCCCCCAGTCCCCCCATTGCCCCCCAGTGCCCCCAGTGTCCCCATCACCCCCAGTCCCCCCATTGCCCCTCAGTGCCCCCAATGTCCCCATCACCCCCAGTCCCCCCATTGCCCCTCAGTGCCCCCAATGTCCCCATTGTCCCCATCGCCCCCAGTCCCCCCATTGTCCCCAGTGCCCCCATCACCCCCAGTGCCCTCAGTCCCCCCACTGCCCCCCTGGTGCCCCCAATGTCCCCATCACTCCCAGTCCCCCCATTGCCCCCCATTACCCCCAGTGCCCTCAGTCCCCACATTGCCCCCCAGTGCCCTCAATGTCCCCATCGCCCCCAGTCCCCCCATCACCCCCATTGCCCCCTGGTCCCCCCATCACCCCCATTGCCCCCCGGCCCCCCCATTGTTCCCAGTGCCCCCATCCCCCCGGTCCCCCCCACCTTGCAGCCGAACGCCAGCGAGAGGCTCCGGTCCCGCCAGCGCAGGCGGCACTGGCACAGCAGCGGGGAGAAGCAGCCGGGACCCCCCCCGGGACCCCCGCCCGGGTCCCCCGGCTCCCCCCGCTCCCCGCCCGGCCCCGCGCCCGGCCCCGCCATCCCGGGCCGCCCCCATCGGGCCCCGCGGCCGCGCTTAAACCGCCGGGATTAAACCGCGCGGGGGAACCATGGCCCCCCCGGGCCGCCGTACCGGGACGCGCGGGGCCCTTCGCGGCCGCCGTACAGCGGCCGAGCCCCCGCACAGTGCCCCCCCCGGGCACCGAGTGACCCCCCCGGGCCCGGGCCGCCCCCCCATTCCCCGGTACCGGGCCCGGTTTGGCCCCTCCCGCCCGCCGTACCCGCCCCAACCCTCACTGGGCCTCGCCCCCCCCAACATCCCCGTCGCCATGGCAACGCGCGGGGCGTCAAGGGTTAACCGGGGGCGGCGGGCGCGGCGCCTGCGCATGCGCGGGAGGGAGCCACGTGGTGGGGAGGGAGCGGGAGCGGCGGGCGGGGAGGTGGGCGGAGCGGTGGGCGGAGCGGTGGGCGGAGCCTCCGCCCTCCCGCGCGTTGCCGGGGAAACGCCGCGGGGCCGCGTCGCCTGGCAACGGGGAGGGGCCGCGTCGCCATGGCGACGGCGCGCGCGCGGGCGCGGGAAAGGGATGGAGCGGGGGGGGGGGGGCGGGAAAAGGATTTTGGGGGGTGGGGGGAATGGGGGGGACGGGGGATGCAAAGTGTGGGGGGGGATGCTCATGCAGGTGGGGGGGGCACAGGGAGGTGTGGGGTGTCAACCCCCCCCTCCCCGGTCCTAAAATCCGCCCCCCCCCACCCTCCCCGTGTAGAGCGCGGGGGGGGGGGCGACACGCGTGTTCACACCTGTTGTGTGTGCGTGTGTGTGCGCACCCCCCCCCCCCCCCCACGCACACGCGTTGCCACGGAAACGCACGCGCCCGCCGGACACCCCCGCGCGCACGCGCCGCCCCCGCGGCCCCCACGGGGGGGGGGGGGGGGGGAGGGGGGACACAACGACCCCCCACACACACCCCCCAACCCCCAGGGAGGGGACACACAGCGACACCCCCCCACCCCGCCCAGGGAGGGACAGGGACCCCCGGGTCCTCCAGTGCCATAGAGACGCGATGGACAGGCCCCAGCGGCCTGGGTGCCCCCCACCCAACTCGCACCCCCCCCACACACGCTGTGACACTGAGGGGGGGCAGCCTTGGGAGGACCCCCCCCCCCCCCCCAAATCACACCCAGCGTTTCCCCCCCGGGACCCCCAGCACCACAGAGACGCCCCCTGGGGAGCACAGCCAGGCCTCCCCCAGGACCATAGAGTGACCCCCGGGCGCCTGGACGGGACCCCCTGAGACCATAGAGCATCCCCCCGCCAGCCCAGAACGGCCCCTTAGGACCACAGAGCTGCCCCCCCCGCCCCACCTCAGCAGCCCAGAGCGGCGCCCCGATACCACCGAGCATCCCCCCCGCCCCGGCCCAGAGCGGCGGCCCCGGGCCCGATCCCGGCGCCGTTGCCCGGTCCCGGTGGCGGCCCCGGCGCCCCCCCGGCCCCCCCGGCCGTACCTTGGTGGTGACGATGCACAGACAGTCCATGGCGGCGGCCGGGGCCGCTCATGGGCCGCCGGGGCGGGCGGGGGGCTCGGGGGGGGGGGCACACGGAGGGGGGCGGTGGAGGACCCGGGGAGGGGGGGTTTGGAGGACCGAGCCCCGGGGTGGGGGGCGGCGGGAGAAGCGGGGATGGAGGAGCCGGGGGATGAGGAGGAGGGGGGGGAGGACCGGGGATGATGGGGAGCGGGGGGATGGAGAAGTGGGGGGGGGAGGACCGGGGAGGGGGGGTTGGAGGACCGGGGGGGGGGGGTTTGGAGGACCGGGGGGGGATGGAGGACCGGGGGGGATGGAGGACCGGGGAGGGGGGGTGAGGGACGGGGGAGGGGGGGTGAGGGACCGGAGGATGATGGAGAAACCGGGGTGGGGGGGGGATGGAGAAGCTGAGGATGATGCGGGACCCAGGAGGGGGGGATGAAGAATGGGGGGGGGGTGAGGGACCGGAGGATGATGGAGAAGCGGGGGGGTCGGGATGGAGGAACCGGGGGGGTCGGGATGGAGCGCGGGTGGGGATGAGGGAGCGGAGGATGCTGGAGACCGGGGGGGGGGGGGGATGGAGACCGGGGGGGGGTGATGGAGCCCCGGGGGGGGGTGATGGAGCCCCGGGGGTGCGGGAGCCGGGGGGCGGAGGAGCGGGGGGGTGAGAACGCGGAGCCCCCGGAGCCCCCGCGGCCGTTGGGGTTCGGGCCGGGGGGGGCGCAGCGGCGGCCGCGGGCGGAGGAGCCGGGGGGGCGGGGAAAGGGGGGCGGGGAAAGGGGGGGGGGGTTAACCCGTTGGTGTCCGTGGGTCTGTACGGGGGGGTTTGTCCGTGGGTCCGTCTGGGGCGGGGGGGGAGGGGGGGAACACCCCGTGTGTCCGTGTGTCTGTCCGGGGGGTGTCAGGCGTTAGTGTCCGTGTGTCCGTCACCCCGTGTGTCCGTGTGTCTGACACCCCCGTGTGTCCGTGTGTCCGTCACCCCGTGTGTCCGTGTGTCTGACACCCCCGTGTGTCCGTGTGTCCGTCACCCCGTGTGTCCGTGTGTCTGACACCCCCGTGTGTCCGTGTGTCCGTCACCCCGTGTGTCCGTGTGTCTGACACCCCCGTGTGTCCGTCTGTCTGACACCCCCGTGTGTCCGTGTGTCTGTCCGGGGGCTGTGAAGCGTTAGTGTCCGTGTGTCCGTGTGTCTGACCCCCCCGTGTGTCCGTGTGTCTGACACCCCCCGTGTGTCCGTCCGTCCGTCTGTCTGTCGATGTCCGCGTGTCTGTCGGTGTCCGTGTGTCCGTCCTGGGGGGTGTGTCCGTGTGTCTGTCTGGGGGGGGCGGTTTGTCCGTGTGTCTGTCTGGGGGGGGTTTTGTGTGTCCGTGTGTCTGTCCAGGGGTCTTTGTCCGTGTGTCCGTCCTGGGGGGTGTGTCCGTGTGTCTGTCTGGGGGGGGGTTTGTCCGTGTGTCCGTGTGTCCGTCCTGGGGGGTTTGTCCGTGTGTCCGGGGGGGTTTGTGTGTCCGTGTGTCCGTCCGGGGGTTCGGGGTCGTTACCCGGAGCCGCGGGGGGGGCGGGGCGGGCGGCCCCTCCCCCACAGTCACCTCGTAGCTCTCCTGGATGTCTGGGGGGGGGGAGGGGCGGGGTCAGGGGTCGCGACCCCCCCAGAACCCCCAACCCCCCCATTTCCCCCCCAGGTCCCCAACCCCCCCCCAATTATCTGGTGTCCCCTCCCCCCCCCCATTTCTTCCCCCCCCCCCCATTTATGTGCCCCCCCCCCCGTTTATGGGGCCTCCCCCTTCATTTCTACCCCGCCCCCCAATTATCGCCCCCCCATTTCGCCCCCCCAATGGGCCCCCCCAATAACCCCCCCATGCCCCCCAATAACCCCCCATGTACCCCCCAATATGCCCCCGAAATACCCCCCATGCCCCTCCATTTGCCCCCCATGCTCCCCCCCATGTGCCCCCATGCCCCCCCGGCCCCCCCAATAACCTCCCCATGCCCCCCCCATGTGCCCCCCCATGTGCCCCCGCAATGACCCCCCCCAATAACCCCCCATGGCCCCCCAATTTTGCCCCCCATGTGCCCCCCCTATTTTGCCCCCCAGTTGCCCCCCCATGTGCCCCCACCCCCGTGACCCCCCCCATGCACCCCATGTGTCCCCCCATGTGCCCCCCCATGCCCCCCCCATGTGCCCCCCCGTGCCCCCCCAATCCCCCCCATTCCCCCCCCGTGCCCCCTCCCGCACCGAGCAGCGCCTGGAAGAGCGGGCTCTGCAGGACCCGCAGGAGCTGCTGCGCCCGCAGCCGGGGGGGCGGGCCCAGGGCCTCCAGCACCTGCGGCGGGGGGGCTGCGGCCCCAGAGCAGGGGGTCAGGGACCCCCCAGAGAACAAAGGGGTCAGGGACCCCCCCAATGAACGGGGTCAGGGAGCCCCCCAGAACAACGGGGTCAGGGACCCCCCCCAATGAACGGGGTCAGGGACCCCCCCGAACAACGGGGTCAGGGACCCCCCCAATGAACGGGGTCAGGGAGCCCCCGAGAACAACGGGGTCAGGGACCCCCCAGAGAACAAAGGGGTCAGGGACCCCCCCAATGAACAAATGGGGTCAGGGACCCCCCCAAATTAACAGGGTCAGGGAACCCTCCAGTGAACAAATGGGGTCAGGGACCCCCCAAGAGACAGTGACCCCCCCCCAGGACACAGGGACCCTCTAGGACCCCCCCAGGACACAGGGACCCCCTAAGGGGGTCAGGGACCCCCCCCAGAACACACGGACCCCCCCCAGGACACAGGGACCCCCTAAGGGGGTCAGGGACCCCCCCCAGGAGATGGGGACCCCCCCAGGACACAGAGACCCCCCCAAAAGGGGTCAAGGTTTCCCCCCAGGAGACTGGGACCCCCCCAAAGGGGTCAGGGACCCCCCCCAGAACACATGGACCCCCCCCAGGACAAAGGGACCCCCCCAAAAGGGTCAGGGACCCCCCCCAGAACACACGGAACCCCCCAGGACACAGGGACCCCCCCAAAAGGGTCAGGGACCCCCCCCAGAACACACGGACCCCCCCCCCAGGACACAGGGACCCCCCCAAAAGGGTCGGGGACCCCCCCCAGAACACACGGACCCCCCCCCAGGACACAGGGACCCCCCCAAAAGGGTCGGGGCCCCCCTAGGACTCAGGGACCCCCCCAAGAGACTGGGACCCCCCAAAAGGGTCAGGGACCCCCCAGGACACAGGGACCCCCCCCAGAACACTGGGACCCCCCCAAAAGGGGTCAGGGACCCCCCCCAGAACACACGGACCCCCCCAGGACGCAGGGACCCCCCCCCAGGAGATGGGGACCCCCCCAGGACGAAGGGACCAACCCCAGGACACTGGGACCCCCCCAAAGGGCTCAGGGCCCCCCCAAAGGGCTCAGGGCCCCCCCGGCCGCAGGGCCCCCCCGCTCACCCCCGGCTCCCAGCGCCATGGTCCCGGGTTAATCCGGAGCGGGGATTATGGGGGGGGGGGGGGTGGATTTAATGCCCCCCCCCACTTCCCCCCCACCCCCCCCGCCGCGGGGCCCGATGGGAAACGGAGTCCGCCCCCCCCGGTCGTTCAGCGTTTATTGGGTTCATTCGTTAAGGCACAAAACGGGGGGGGACCCCAAAATGAGGGGGGTCCAATGCCCCCCCCAGCATCAGTAAAGCACAAAACGGGGGGGGGACCCCAAAATGAGGGGGGTCCAATGCCCCCCCCAGCATCAGTAAAGCACAAAACGGGGGGGGACCCCAAAATGAGGGGGGTCCAATGCCCCCCCCAGCATCAGTAAAGCACAAAACGGGGGGGGGACCCCAAAATGAGGGGGGTCCAATGCCCCCCTTCCCCCCCCAGGAGTGTTAATGCTCCCGCCCCCCCCCCGGAGAAAAGGGGAGACCCCCCCCCAAAAAATGGGACACCCCGAAAAAATGAGACCCCCCCCTAAAAGATGAGACCCCCCCCAAAAAAGGGGTTGGGATTGGGGGGGGGTGGAATGGGGGTGAATGGGGGGGGGGTGGGGCGTTTGGGGGGGTCATAGGGGGTCAGGGGTTTTTGGGGGGTCAGGGGGGTTTTGGGGGGGTCTGTGGGATTGGGGGGGTTCAGGGGATTTTTGGGGGGTCAGGGGGTGTTTGGGGGTTCAGGGGGGGTTCAGGGGAGCTGGGGGGGTCACAGCGGGTTTGGGGGGCTCAGGGGGGGTCAGGGAGTCCTGGGGGGTTTTGGGGGGCCCAGGGGGGTCTGGGGGGCTCAGGGGGGTCTGGGGGCCCAGGGGGGTCTGGGGGTTCAGGGGGGTTTTGGGGGGTCTGGGGGGTTTTGGGGTCCCAGGGGGGTCTGGGGGGCTCCGGGGGGTCCCGGGGGTCAGAAGCCCAGGGGGGTGGGCACCACGACCCCCCCGTTTTCCACCAGGGCGCCCGCGATCGCCCGCAGGTTCCGGAAGTTTTGCTTGGGGAGGGGGCCGAGGGTCCCGAGCACCCGGTGCTGGGCCTGGGGGGGCACCCGTGACCCCCAAATCCACCGCGAACCCCAAATCCACCCCAGCACCCCCCAAATCCACCCCGAACCCCAAATCCCCCCAACGCCCCCAAATTCCCCCCAAACCCCCATCAAATCCCCCCCAATAAACCCCAAACCCCCCCACCTCACCCCCCCGCCCCCCCCGAACCCCCAAAATCCCCCCCAATACCCCCAACCCCCTCCAAACCCCCCTGACCCCCCCAGAGCCACAAACCCCCCCCATAACCCCCCCACCCCAAAGCCCCCAACCCCCCCATGCCCCCCCCACCCCTCACCCCCCCACCCCAAAGCCCCCGACCCCCCCATAACCCCCCCCACCCCTCACCCCCCACCCCAAATCCCCCAACCCCCCCTGGCCCCCCCATAACCCCCCCACCCCTGACCCCCCCCCCGACCCCCAGATCCCCCCAACGACCCCCGCCCCCCCCGCCCCCCCGCCCCCCCGCCCCCGCCCCTCCCCCACCTCGCTGCACCACGTGTCGCACAGGAGCCGCTCGTGCTGGGCCGTGGGGGCCCCCCCGGACAGAGCACGTGACGCCCTGGGGGGAGGGGCGGTCAGGGGGGGCGGGGGGGTCAGGGGGGCCGGGGGGGTTGGGGGGTCAGGGGGGTTGGGGGAGCGGGGGGGGCATTGAGGGGGCTGGGGGGGCCAGGGGGGTTGGGGGGGTTTGGGGGGGCAGGGGGTTCAGGGGTTTGGGGGGCAGGGGGGGTCGGGGGGGGCATTGAGGGGGTTGGCTGTTTTGGGTGATTTTGGGTGTTTTTGGGGTGATTTTGGGGTAATTTTGGGGTGATTTTGGGTGTTTTGGGGTGATTTTGGGTGTTTTGGGGTGATTTTGGGTGTTTTGGGTGCTTTCGGGGTGTTTGGGTACCTGGCCAGCACCACGGCCATGGCGTAGACGTCGATGGGGTATTTTGGGGTGATTTTGGGTGATTTTGGGGTGATTTTGGGTGATTTTGGGTGATTTTGGGGTGATTTTGGGGTGATTTTGGGTGATTTTGGGGTGATTTTGGGTGTTTTGGGTGATTTCGGGGTGTTTGGGTACCTGGCCAGCACCACGGCCATGGCGTAGACGTCGATGGCGGCGTCGGCCACGCGGGTCAGGAGGAACTGCTGCTCTGCACCCCGAATGGGACCCCCCAAAACGGGACCCCCCCAGTCAGGGACCCCCCCAAAACGGGACCCACGGGGGTCAGGAGGAACTGCTGCTCTGCACCCCGAAACGGACCCCAAAATGGGACCCCCCAGTCAGGGACCCCCCAAAATGGGACCCCCCAGTCAGGGACCCCCCCAAAATGGGACCCACGCGGGTCAGGAGGAACTGCTGCTCTGCACCCCAAAATGGGACCCCCCCCAGGGACCCCCCCAGTCAGGGACCCCCCCAAACGGGACCCACGGGGGTCAGGAGGAACTGCTGCTCTGCACCCCAAACGGGACCCCCCAAAACGGGACCCCCCAGTCAGGGACCCCCCCAAACGGGACCCCCCAGTCAGGGACCCCCCCAAAATGGGACCCCCCAGTCAGGGACCCCCCCCAAAACGGGACCCCCCAGTCAGGGACCCCCCCAAAATGGGACCCAGTCAGGGACCCCCCAGCCAGGGACCCCAAACGGGACCCACAGGGGTCAGGAGGAACTGCTGCTCTGCACCCCAAACGGGACCCCCCAAAATGGGACCCCCCCAGTCAGGGACCCCCCCAAAATGGGACCCCCCCAGTCAGGGACCCCCCCAAAACGGGACCCCCCCAGTCAGGGACCCCCCAAAACGGGACCCAGTCAGGGACCCCAAACGGGACCCCCAGTCAGGGACCCCCCAAACGGGACCCCCAGCCAGGGACCCCCACGGGACCCCAGTCAGGGACCCCCAAAACGGGACCCCAGTCCCATTTTGGGGTGCGTACCCACGATCCCCTTCCCTGTTTTGGGGTCCCCCCCGTTTTGGGGTGCCTACCCATGATCCCCTTCCCCGTTTGGGGGTCCCATTTCGGGGTCCCCCCCATTTTTGGGGTCCCTACCCACGATCCCCTTCCCCGTTTTGGGGTCCCCCCCTTACCCACGATCCCCTTCCCCATTTTGGGGTTCCCCCCATTTTTGGGTCCCCCCCCTTACCCACGATCCCCTTCCCCGTTTGGGGTCCCCCCCATTTCAGGGTCCCCCCCATTTCGGGGTCCCTACCCACAATCCCCTTCCCCGTTTGGGGTCCCCCCCATTTTGGGCTCCCCCCCGTACCCACGATCCCCTTCCCCATTTCGGGGTCCCCCCATTTCGGGGTCCCCCCCGTACCCACGATCCCCTCCCCCGTTTGGGGTCCCCCCATTTTGGGGTCCCCCCCGTACCCACGATCCCCTTCCCCATTTTTGGGGTCCCCCCCGTACCCACGATCCCCTTCCCCATTTTTGGGGTCCCCCCCGTACCCACGATCCCCTTCCCCATTTCGGGGTCCCCCCCATTTCGGGGTCCCCCCCGTACCCACGATCCCCTTCCCCATTTCGGGGTCTCCCCCATTTTGGGGTCCCCCCCATTTTGGGGTCCCCCCCGTACCCACGATCCCCTTCCCCATTTCGGGGTCCCCCCATTTTTGGGGTGCGTACCCACGATCCCCTTCCCCATTTCGGGGTCCCCCCCATTTCGGGGTCCCCCCCATTTTTGGGGTGCATACCCACGATCCCCTTCCCCATTTTTGGGGTCCCCCCCGTACCCACGATCCCCTTCCCGTGCCGCAGCAGCAGCGTCTCGGCCGTTTCCGAAAAAACCTCCAGGCAGCGCAGGGTCTGGGGGGACCCCGAAAATGGGACCCCCCGAAACACCCCAAAAACCCCCAAAAACACCCCAAAACCCCCCCGAAACACCCCAAAAACCCCCAAAAACACCCCCAAAACACCCAAAAACACCCCAAAACACCCCAAAACACCCCAAAACCCCCCAAAACACCCTAAAACACCCCAAAAACCTCCCGAAACACCCCCAAAACCCCCCAAAACACCCCAAAACTCCCTAAAACACCCCCAAAACACCCCAAAACCCCCCAAAACACCCTAAAACACCCCAAAACCCCCCAAAACTCCCTAAAACACCCCCAAAAAGCCCCTAAAATCCCCCTAAAACCCCCCAAAACCCCCCGAAAATGGGACACCCCAGAACACCCCAAAACCCTCTGAAACCCCCCCAAAACCCCCCCAAAACCCCCCAAAATGGGACCCCCCCAAAAACCCCCAAAATGGGACCCCCCCAAAAACCCCCGAACCCCCCCCCCAAAAAACCCCCAAAACCCCCCAAAATGGGACCCCCCAAACCCCCAAAAACCCCCAAACCCCCCAAAATCCCCAAACCCCCCAAAACCCCCAAATCCCCCAAACCTCCCCAACCCCCCCCAAACCCCCCAGAATCCCCCAAACCCCCCAAACCCCAAACCCCCCCAACCCCCCCCAAACCCCCCAGAATCCCCCAAACCCCCCAAAGCCCCAACCCCCCCTAAAGTCCCAAGCCCCCCCAATCCCCAAAACCCCCAACCCCCCCAAAATCCCCAAGCCCCCCAAGCCCCCCAAAGCCCCAAACCCCCCAAAGCCCCAAACCCCCCGAGCCCCCCCCAAACCCCCCAAACCCCCGAGCCCCCCAACCCCCCCAACCCCCCGAGCCCCCCAACCCCCCCAAAACCCCCGTGCCCCCCAAACCCCCCGAGCCCCCCAAACCCCCCAACCCCCCCAACCCCCCTGTGCCCCCCACCCCCCGTGCCCCCCAACCCCCCGAGCCCCCCACCCCCCCGTGCCCCCCAAGCCCCCCAACCCCCCCAAACCCCCCGAGCCCCCCAACCCCCCGAGCCCCCCCCCCCAAAACCCCGAGCCCCCCCCCCGCGCCCCCCGAGCCCCCCCACCTTGCGGGCGCTGTCGTGCAGGTCCGGGTGCACGTGCTCCTGCAGGGACAGCCCCGAGCCCAGCCCGGCCCGCCTGGGGGCGGGGCAGGGGGTCAGGGGGGTCGGGGGGTCGGGGGGGTCTGGGGGGTTGGGGGGGTCAGGGGGGTCGGGGGGTCTGGGGGGGTCTGGGGGGTTGGGGGGGTCAGGGGGGTCGGGGGGTCTGGGGGGGTCAGGGGGTTTGGGGATCACTGGGGGTTTGGGGTTCAGGGGGGTCAGGGGGTTTGGGGGGTCAGGGGGGCCTGGGGGGGTCAGGGGGGTTTGGGGGGTCCCAGGGGGTCAGGGGGGTTTGGGGATCACTGGGGGTTTGGGGTTCAGGGGGGTCTGGGGGGTCAGGGGGGTCAGGGGGGTCAGGGGGGTTTGGGGATCACTGGGGGTTTGGGGTTCAGGGGGGTCAGGGGGTTTGGGGGGTCAGGGGGGCCTGGGGGGGTCAGGGGGGTTTGGGGGGTCCCAGGGGGTCAGGGGGTTTGGGGATCACTGGGGGTTTGGGGTTCAGGGGGGTCAGGGGGCTGGGGGGTCAGGGGGGTCTGGGGGGGTCAGGGGGTTCATGGGGGTCTGGGGGGTCCCAGGGGGTCAGGGGGGTTTGGGGATCACTGGGGGTTTGGGGTTCAGGGGGGTTTGGGGGTCGGAGGGATGTAGGGGATATGGGGGGTTTGGGGGTTCAGGGGGTTCAGGGGGGTTTGGGGTTCAGGGGGGCTTGGGGGGTCAGGGGGGTCAGAGGGTTCAGGGGGGTCAGGGGTCAGAGGGGTTTGGGGGGTCAGGGGGGTCAGGGGGGTCGGGGGTTGGGGATTCAAGGGGGTTTGGGGTTCAGGGGGTTTGGGGTTCAGGGGGGTTTGGGGGGTCAGGGGTTTTGGGGGTCAGGGGGGTCAGGGGGGTCAGGGGGGTTGGGATCCGGGGTGTTTTGGGGTGCCCGGGTTGTTGTGGGGGGGTTGTTTTTGGGGTGCCCGGGGGTTATTTTGGGGTGCCCGGTCATTTTTGGGGTGCCCGGGGGTCATTTTTGGGGTGCTGGGGTCGTTTTGGGTGCCCGGGGGTCATTTTTGGGGTGCCGGGGGGTCATTTTTGGGTGCCCGGGGGTCATTTTTGGGTGCCCGGGGGGTCATTTTTGGGTGCCGGGGGTCATTTTTGGGGTGCCCGGGGGTCATTTTTGGGTGCCGGGGGGTCATTTTTGGGTGCCGGGGGGTCCTTTTGGGTGCCGGGGGTCATTTTTGGGTGCCCGGGGGTCATTTTGGGTGCCGGGGGGTCATTTTTGGGTGCCGGGGGGTCCTTTTGGGTGCCGGGGGTCATTTTTGGGTGCCGGGGGTCATTTTGGGTGCCGGGGGTCATTTTTGGGGTGCTGGGGTCATTTTTGGGTGCCGGGGGTCATTTTGGGTGCCCGGGGGTCATTTTTGGGTGCCCGGGGGTCATTTTTGGGTGCCCGGGGGGTCATTTTTGGGGTGCTGGGGTCATTTTGGGTGCCGGGGGTCCTTTTGGTGCCGGTACCTGCGCAGGCGCCGCGCGGCCTCCCCGGCCAGCACCCCCACGTGGGCCAGGGGGCTCCGCAGCGCCCCCTGCAGCCCCCGCAGCTGCGCCCCCAGGCTCTGGGGGGAGGGGCGGCCCGGGGGGGCGGGGGGGTCAGAAAAGGGGGACACGGGGGGAGAAGGGGGGGCAGAGATCAGAGCGGCCCTGCAGTGCCCCCCATCCCCCGCTCCCACCCCCCATCCCCCATTTCCCCCCATCCCCCGCTCCCACCCCCCATCCCCCATTTCCCCATCCCCCGCTCCCATCTCCCCCATTTCCCCCCATCCCCCCATCCCCCATTTCCCCCCATTCCCCCCCATCCCCCCATTCCCATCCCCCCATTTCCCCCATTCCCATCACCCCATCCCCCATCCTCCCCATTTCCCCCCTCCCCCCATTCTCATCCCCCCCTTTCCCCCCATCCCCCCCTTTCCCCCCACATTCCCCCATCACCCCCTCCCCCCCATTCTCATTCCCCCCATTTCCCTCCACCCCCCCAGTTTCTCCCCATCCCCCATCCCCCCTCCCCCCATTCCCCTTCCCCCCATCCCCCCTTCCCCCCCATATTCCCCCATTCCCCATCCCCCCCATTCCCCCCCATCCCCCCCAGTTTCTCCCCATCCCCCCTCCCCATCCCCCCATTTCCCCCCATTCCCCATTCCCATTCCCCCCATCCCCCCTTCCCCCCATATTCCCCCATTCCCCATTCCCCCCCATCCCCCCCAGTTTCTCCCCACCCCCCCATCCCCCCATATCCCCCATCCCCCCCCCGCCCCTCCCCCACCTGGAAGCCCGAGAGCGCCACAAAGAGCCTCAGGATGTCGTTGGTGCCCTCGAAGATGCGGAAAATGCGCAGGTCCCGCAGCACCCGCTCCACCCCCGCCTCCTGAAACGGGGGGACCCGAAATGGGGGGACCCCGAAAATGGGGGGACCCCGAAAGTGGGGGGACCCCGAAACCCCCCCAGACCCCCCCGGGACCCCCCGGGACACCCACACTTGGGGAGGTCCCGCTCCACCCCCGCCTCCTGCAACGGGGACCCCGAAATGGGGGGACCCCGAAAATGGGGGGACCCCGAAAGTGGGGGGACCCCGAAACCCCCCCAGACCCCCCCGGGACCCCCCGGGACACCCACACTTGGGGAGGTCCCGCTCCACCCCCGCCTCCTGAAACGGGGACCCCGAAATGGGGGGACCCCGAAACCCCCCCGACCCCCCCGGGACCCCCAGAGCTGGGGAGGCCCCGCTCCACCCCCGCCTCCTGAAACGGGGGGACCCGAAAATGGGGGGACCCCGAAACCCCCCCAGACCCCCCCGGGACCCCCCCGGGACACCCACACCTGGGGAGGTCCCGCTCCACCCCCAACTCCTGGAACGGGGACCCCAAAACTGGGGGGACCCCGAAACCCCCCAGACCCCCCCAATACCCCCCCGGGACCCCCAGAGCTCGGGGGGACCCCAAAAACCCCACAGACCCGCCCCCCAAAACACCCAAACCTGGGGAGGTCCCGCTCCACCCAGAACATGGGGGGTCCCCAAAACACGGGGGGGGGTCCCCAGAACAAGAGGGGGGGGGTCCCCAAATCACAGGGGGGTCCCCAGAACATGGGGGGGGTCCCCAGAACAAGAGGGGGGGGTCCCCAAATCATGGGGGGGTCCCCAGAACATGGGGGGGGTCCCCAGAACAAGAGGGGGGGGGTCCCCAAATCATGGGGGGGTCCCCAAAATGTGTGGGGGGTCCCTAAAACATGGGGGGTCCCCAAAACACAGGAGGGGTCCCCAGAACAACGGGGGGGGGGTCCCCAAATCATGGGGGGGTCCCTAAATCACAGGGGGGGTCCCCAGAACTGGGGGGGGTCCCCAAAATGTGGGGGGGTCCCCAAAACACATGGGGGGTTCCCCAGACCCCACAGGGGTCCCCAAAACGTGGGGGGGTCCCCAAAACACAGGGGGTCCCCAAAACCTGGTTGGGGTCCCTAAATCACAGGGGGGTCCCCAGAATAAGGGGGGGGGTCCCCAAATCATGGGGGGGGGGTCCCCAGAACACGGGAGGGTTCCCAAATCATGGGGGGGGTCCCCAAAAACATGGGGGGGGTCCCTAAATCACAGGGGGTCCCCAGAACATGGGGGAAGTCCCCAAAATGTGGGGGGGCTCCCCAAATCACAGGGGGGCTCCCCACAACACGGGGGGGTTCCCAAAACATGGGGGTGGTCCCAAAACACAGGGGGGGGGCTCCCAGACCCCAGGGGGTCCCCGGAACACGGGGGGGGTCCCCCAAACCCCCCCGAACCCCCAAACCCCTGACCTGCATGTACCCCATGCCCCCCATGATCTGGATGCACTCGTCGGTCGCCGTCCAGGCCGCTTCCTGTGGGAAAACGGGGGTCAGACCCCCCCAAAACGGCCCTGGGGGGTCCCCGAAAGTGGGGGGGGGGTCCCCAAAACCCCCCAGGCCTCACCGAGCCGAAGATTTTGCTGATGGCGGCTTCGATCTGGAAATCGGCGGCGCCCTGGTCCATGTTGGCGCTGATCATGTAGGCCATGGACTGCGGGGACGGGGCAGGGGTTGGGGGGGGCCCGAGGGCGTGGGGGGGTCCTGGGGGGGATTTTTGGGGAGTTTTGGGGCGGTTTTGGGGGGTTCTGGGGCTCCTGGTGCAGCCCCTGCAGCGGCTTCTGCACCCCGGACTGAACCAAGTTGGGGGTTTGGGGGGGGCCGGGGGGGGCCCCAAAGGTTAGGGGGGGGACCCAAAGGTTGGGGGGGTCCTGGGGGGGGTCCTGGGGGGTCCCTGAGGGTTTGGGGGAGTCCTGGGGGGGATTTTTGGGGCGTTTTTGGGGGGATTTGGGGGGTTTTGGGGCTCCTGGTGCAGCCCCTGCAGCGGCTTCTGCACCCCGGACCGAACCAAGTTGGGGGTTTGGGGGGGTCCTGGGGGGGGCCCCAAAGGTTAGGGGGGGACCCAAAGGTTGGGGGGTCCTAGGGGGGTTCCTGGGGGGTCCCTGAGGGTTTGGGGGGGTCCTGGGGGGGATTTTTGGGGAGTTTTGGGGCGGTTTTGGGGGGTTCTGGGGCTCCTGGTGCAGCCCCTGCAGCGGCTTCTGCACCCCGGACTGAACCAAGTTGGGGGTTTGGGGGGGTCCTGGGGGGGCTCTGGGGTTTGAGGGGAGACTCCCAAAGGTTGGGGGTGTTCTGAGGGTTTGGGGGGGTCCTGGGGGGGGGTCCCCGAGCGTTTGGGGGGGTCCTGGGGGGGATTTTGGGTCATTTTGGGGTGTTCTGGTGCAGCCCCTGTGGCGGCTTCTGCAGCCCGGACCGAACCAAGCTGGGGGTTTGGGGGGTTGCGGGGGGGTCGCGGGGGGGCGCAGTGTTCTGGGGGTCCCGGGGGTCTTGGGGTCCCCGCACCCACCTCGGTCACGTACTGCAGCAGCGCCATGCGCGCCAGCTTCTCCTGGATGGCCCCAAAAGTGTGGATTTTGGCCCCAAACTGGGTGCGGTTGGTGGCGTGTTCCACCTGGGGGGCAGGGGGGTCAGGGGGGGTTGGGGGTTCATGGGGGGGTCTGGGGGGGTTGGGGGCCAGGGCGGTATGGGGGGTCCTTGGGGGGTTTGGGGGTTCATGGGGGGTCAGGGGGATCTGGGGGGTCTGGGGGTCAGGGGGGTATGGGGGGTCCTTGGGGGGTTTGGGGGTTCATGGGGGGTCTGGGGGATCTGGGGGGCCCTGGGGGGGTTTGGGGGGGCCCTGGGGGGGTTTTGGGGGTTCATGGGGGGTCTGGGGGGATTTGGGGGGTCAGAGGTGTATGGGGGGGTTTGGGGGTCAGGGGGGTATGGGGGGGCCCTGGGGGGGTTTGGGGGTTCATGGGGGATCAGGGGATTTGGGGGGGTTTGGGGGGTCAGGGGGGTCTGGGGGGGTTTGGGGGTCATGGGGGTATGGGGGGGTCCTGGGGGGGTTTGGGGGTTCATGGGGGGTCTGGAGGGGTTTGGGGGGTCTGGGGGGGCCCTGGGGGCTTTGGGGGGTCAGGGGGAGTCTGGGGGGGGCCCTGGGGGGTTCAGGGGGCTTTGGGGGGTTCTGGGGGGTTTTGGGGTCCCCCACTCATGGCCTTGTCCAGCACCCCCCGCATGGTCCCCGCCATGGGGGCTCGGGGTGCATTGGGGTGCATTGGGGTCCATTGGGGTGCATTGGGGTGCATTGGGGTGCATTGGGGTGCATTGGGCTGTGTTGGGGTTTGGGGGGCTCAGGGAGGTTTGGGGGTTCCCGGGGGGGGTTTTTGGGGTTCGGGGGGGTCCCCACTCACGGCCTTGTCCAGCACCCCCCGCATGGTCCCCGCCATGGGGGCTCGGGGTGCATTGGGGTGCATTGGGGTGCATTGGGGTGCATTGGGCTGTGTTGGGGTTTGGGGGGCTCAGGGGGGTTTGGGGGTTCCGGGGGGGGGTTTTTGGGGTTCGGGGGGGTCCCCACTCACAGCCTTGTCCAGCACCCCCCGCATGGTCCCCGCCATGGGGGCTCGGGGTGCATTGGGGTCCATTGGGGTGCATTGGGGTGCATTGGGGTGCATTGGGCTGTGTTGGGGTTTGGGGGGCTCAGGGGGGTTTGGGGGTTCCCGGGGGGGGTTTTTGGGGTCCGGGGTTCCCCACTCACGGCCTTGTCCAGCACCCCCCGCATGGTCCCCGCCATGGGGGCTCGGGGTGCATTGGGGTGCATTGGGGTGCATTGGGCTGTGTTGGGGTTTGGGGGGCTCAGGGGGGTTTGGGGGTTCCCGGGGGGGGTTTTTGGGGTCGGGGGGTCCCCACTCACGGCCTTGTCCAGCACCCCCCGCATGGTCCCCGCCATGGGGGCTCGGGGTGCATTGGGGTGCATTGGGGTGCATTGGGCTGTGTTGGGGTTTGGGGGGCTCAGGGGGGTTTGGGGGTTCCCGGGGGGGGTTTTTGGGGTCCCCCCACTCACGGCCTTGTCCAGCACCCCCCGCATGGTCCCCGCCATGGCCGCCGCCATCCCGAAGCGCCCGTTGTTCAGGATGTTCATGGCCACCTTGAAGCCCCCCCCGGGGGTCCCCAGCACGTTCTCGGCCGGGACGCGCACCCCCTCGAAATGAACCTCGGCCGTGTTGGACGCGCGGATGCCCAGCTTCTTCTCGGGGGGGCCGCTGGGGGGCGCCCAAACCGTGGGGACCCCCCCAAACCGAGGGGCCACCCCCCAAAACCGAGGGGACCCCCCCAAAACCGAGGGGACCCCCCCCAAAACCACGGGGACACCCCAAACCACGGGGACACCCCAAAACCGTGGGGACACCCCAAACCGTGGGGACACCCCAAAACCACGGGGACACCCCAAACCACGGGGACACCCCAAACCGTGGGGACACCCCAAAACCCCCCCTGAGCCCCCCAACCCCCCTCGAGTCCACAGGGACCGCCCCAAACCACAGAGACCTCCCCTGAGCCCCCCAAAACCCCCCTGAGCCCCCCGGGCCACAGGGCCCCCCCCCAAGGCCCCCCCCTCACTGTGACCCCTCCCCCACTCACTGCGTGACCCCCCCGAACGCCCGGTGACCCCCCCCGGGTGCCCCCCCCCACTCACTGCGTGACCCCCCCGAACGCCCGCTCCACCACGAACGCCCCCCCCCCACTGGGTGACCCCCCCCCGGGTGACCCCCCCCCCCCCCGGACCCCCCCACTCACTGCGTGACCCCCCCGAACGCCCCCCCCCACTCACTGCGTGACCCCCCCGAACGCCCGCTCCACCACGAACGCCCCCCCCACATTGTGACCCCCCCCACTCACTGCGTGACCCCCCCGAACGCCCGGTGACCCCCCCCGGGTGCCCCCCCCCACTCACTGTGTGACCCCCCCGAACGCCCGCTCCACCACGAACGCCCCCCCCCCACTGGGTGACCCCCCCCCCGGGTGACCCCCCCCCCGGACCCCCCCACTCACTGCGTGACCCCCCCTCACTGTGACCCCTCCCCCACTCACTGCGTGACCCCCCCGAACGCCCGGTGACCCCCCCCCGGGTGCCCCCCCCCACTCACTGCGTGACCCCCCCCGGGTGCCCCCCCACTCACTGCGTGACCCCCCCGAACGCCCGCTCCACCACGAACGCCCCCCCCACATTGTGACCCCCCCACCCACATTGGGTGCCCCCCCCACATCGGGTGCCCCCCCCGGACCCCCCCACTCACTGCGTGACCCCCCCGAACGCCCGCTCCACCACGAACGCCCCCCCCACATTGGGTGCCCCCCCCCACATCGGGTGCCCCCCCCGGACCCGCCCACTCACTGCGTGACCCCCCCGAACGCCCGCTCCACCACGAACGCCCCCCCAACACTGGGTGACCCCCCCCCCCGGACCCCCCCACTCACTGCGTGACCCCCCCGAACGCCCCCCCCCCCACTCACTGCGTGACCCCCCCGAACGCCCCCCCCCCCCACTCACTGCGTGACCCCCCCGAACGCCCGCTCCACCACGAACGCCGTCACCCGCTCCCTGCTCTCCCCGCTCTGCTCGTCCGGCAGCGCCGTTTTGGCGAAAACCGTGAAGATTTCGGCCAAACCGCCGTTACTGGGGGGGGGGGGCGGGGGTGAGACCCCTGAGCCCCCCCCGGGATCCCCAAAACCCCCCCGGGACCCCCAAAACCCCCCCGGCCCCCACAAAACCCACCCGGGTCCCCCCAAACCCCCCCCTTTCCCCATCTTGGTTCGGTCCAGGACGCAGAAGCCGCTGCACCGGGACCCCCCAAAACCCCCCCAAATGCCCCAAAACCGCCCCAAAAATCCCCCCCAGGACCCCCCCAAACCCTCAGGGACCCCCCAGGACCCCCCCAACCTTTGGGGACCCCCCCAACCTTCAGGGATCCCCCCAAACCCAGAGCCCCCCCCAGGACCCCCAACTTGGTTCGGTCCGGGGTGCAGAAGCCGCTGCAGGGGCTGCACCGGGAGCCCCAAAACCCCCCAAAACACCCTAAACCCCCCCCAAACCCCCCAAACCCAGCCCCCAGGACCCCCCAAAACCCTCGGGGAACCCCCCCAGGACCCCTCCACCTTTGGGGACCCCCCCCGCCCCCCTCCCCAGTTCTCGATCCCATCCAGGGTGCAGAAGCCGCTGCCGGGGCTGCACCAGGACCCCCAGAACCCCCCAAAACGCCCTAAAAACTCCCCCAAAATTCCCCCCAGGACCCCCCAAAACGCTCAGGGACCCCCCAGGAACCCCCCAACCTTTGGGGATCCCCCCAACCTCCAGGGATCCCCCCAGACCCCAGAGCCCCCTCCAGGACCCCCCCAAACCCCCAACTTGGTTCAGTCCGGGGTGCAGAAGCCGCTGCAGGGGCTGCACCAGGAGCCCCAAAACCCCCAAAAACCGCCCCAAAATGCCCCAAATTCCCCCCCAGGTCCCCCCCAAACCCTCGGGGAACACCCCCAGGACCCCCCCAACCTTTGGGGCCCCCCCCCGTCCCCCCTCCCCTGTTCTTGGTCCCATCCAGGGTGCAGAAGCGGCCGCAGGGGCTGCGCCAGGACCCCCCAGCCCCCCAGCCCCCCCAGGACCCCCCAGACCCCCCCAGGACCCCCCATGCCCCCCCAGCCCCCCCACCTGATCCAGAGCTTGTTCCCGTGCAGGGTGTAGAAGCGGCCGCAGGGGCTGCGCTCGGCCCGGCTCCGGATGGACGCGGCGTCGGAGCCGCTGCCCGGCTCCGTCAGGCAGAACGCGGCCACCGCCTCGCCTGGGTCAGGGGTCACGGGGGTCAGGGGGTCACGGGGTCATGGGGTCAGGGGGTCACGGGGGTCAGGGGGTCACAGGGTCAGGGGGGTCACGGGGGTCAGGGGGTCATGGGGGTCCCAGGGTCATGGGGGTCAGGAGGGTTGGGGGGGCACAGGGTCACTGGGGGGGCACAGGGGTCAGGGGGTCATGGGGGTCATGGGGGTCACAGGGGTCAGGGGGTCATGGGGGTCAAGGGGGTCCCAGGGTCATGGGGGTCAGGGGGGTTGGGGGGGGCACAGGGTCACTGGGGGGGCACAGGGGTCAGGGGGTCATGGGGGTCAGGGGGTCATGGGGGTCATGGGGGTCAAGGGGGTCCCAGGGTCATGGGGGTCAGGGGGGTTGGGGGGGGCACAGGGTCACTGGGGGGGCACAGGGGTCAGGGGGTCATGGGGGTCACAGGGGTCAGGGGGTCATGGGGGTCAAGGGGGTCCCAGGGTCATGGGGGTCAGGAGGGTTGGGGGGGCACAGGGTCACTGGGGGGGCACAGGGGTCAGGGGGTCATGGGGGTCACAGGGGTCAGGGGGTCATGGGGGTCAAGGGGGTCCCAGGGTCATGGGGGTCAGGGGGGTTGGGGGGGGCACAGGGTCACTGGGGGGGCACAGGGGTCAGGGGGTCATGGGGGTCACAGGGGTCAGGGGGTCAGGGGTTCATGGGGGTCACAGGGGTTGGGGGGGCACAGGGGCCAGGGGCTCAGGGGGGTTGGGGCAGTTTGGGGGTGTCTGGGGGGGTTTGGGGGCTCTGGGGGCAGTTTGGGGGTGTCCAGGGGGGGTTGGGGGCTTGGGGCAGTTTGGGAGTGGCCAGGAGGAATTTGGGGGTGTCCAGGGGGGTTCGGGGGGATGCGGGGGGGTTCAGGGGGTTTCAGGGGTGGTTCAGGGGGGTTTTGGGGTGCAGGGGGTTTTGGGGGTCCAGGTACCCCTGGCCAGGCGGGGCAGGTTCTTCTCCCTCTGGGCGGGGGTCCCTGGGGTCTGCGGGGTCTCAGGGGGTTCGGGGGTGTCGGGGTGGGTTCGGGGGGCTCAGGGGGGCTCGGGGGTGGTTTAGGGGTGCGGGGGGTTTTGGGGTGCGGGGGGGTTTGGGGCCCCGCGTTACCGCTGGCCAGGCGGGGCAGGTACTTCTCCTTCTGGGCGGGGGTCCCGTAGAGCAGCAGCCCCTTGAACCCAATGCTCTGGTGGGCGCCCAGGGTGATCCCGACCCCCAGGTCGTGCTGCCCCACGATCTGAACCAGGCGCGCGTACTGGGGACAATGGGGGGACAGGGGGGGACATGGGGGACATCAGTGGGGTCACATCCATGGGGGGACAGGGGGGGACAGGGGGGGACAATGGGGTCACAATGGGGGGACAATGGGGACACAATGGGGGGACAGGGTGATCCTGACCCCCAGGTCGTGCTGCCCCACGATCTGAACCAGGCGGGCGTACTGGGGACAATGGGGGTACAATGGGGTCACAATGGGGGGACAATGGGGGGACACGGGGTCCCGACCCCCAGGTCGTGCTGCCCCACGATCTGAACCAGGCGCACGTACTGGGGGGGACAGGGGGGACAATGGGGTCACAATGGGGGGACAATGGGGGGACAATGGGGTCACAATGGGGGGACAGGGGGTCCCCACCCCCAGGTCGTGCTGCCCCACGATCTGAACCAGGCGCGCGTACTGGGGACAATGGGGGAACAGGGGGGGACATGGGGGACATCAGTGGGGTCACATCCATGGGGGGACAGGGGGGGACAGGGGGGGACAATGGGGTCACAATGGGGGGACAATGGGGGGACAATGGGGTCACAATGGGGGGACACGGGGTCCCCACCCCCAGGTCGTGCTGCCCCACGATCTGAACCAGGCGGGCATACTGGGGGGGACAGGGGGGGACAATGGGGTCACAATGGGGGGACAGGGTGATCCCCACCCCCAGGTCGTGCTGCCCCACGATCTGAACCAGGCGCGCGTACTGGGGACAATGGGGGGACAATGGGGACACAATGGGGGGACAATGGGGTCACAATGGGGGGACACGGTGATCCCGACCCCCAGGTCGTGCTGCCCCACGATCTGAACCAGGCGCGCGTACTGGGGGGGACAGGGGGGGACAATGGGGTCACAATGGGGGGACAATGGGGGGACAATGGGGTCACAATGGGGGGACACGGGGTCCCGACCCCCAGGTCGTGCTGCCCCACGATCTGAACCAGGCGCGCGTACTGGGGACAATGGGGGGACAGGGGGGGACATGGGGGACATCAGTGGGGTCACATCCATGGGGGGACAGGGGGGGACATGGGGGACATCAATGGGGGGACATGGGGGGACAGGGTGATCCTGCCCCACAATCTGAACCAGCCGGGCGTACTGGGGGGGACACAATGGGGACACAATGGGGGGACATGGGGGTGACATGAATGGGGGGACATGGGGGACATGAATGGGGGGACATGGGGGACATGAATGGGGTGACATCAGCGGGGGGACAGGGGGGACACGGGGGTCCCCCCCCCCAGGTTGTGCTGCCCCACGATCTGAACCAGGCAGGGACATGGGGGGACATGGGGGGCATCAGTGGGGGGACAGGGGGGACATCAATGGGGGGACATGGGGGACATCAATGGGGGGACATCCATGGGGTGGGAAATCAATGGGGGGGCATCAATGGGGGGGCATCAATGGGGGGGCATTAACGGGGACATCAATGGGGGATGAATGGGGTGACATCAATGGGGGGGCATCAATGTGGGGCTGGGGGGTAAATGGGGGTGGGGGTTCAAGGGGCTCCCTGGGGCGTCCCCCCCCCCAACCTGGGTGTTGCTGAGCCCCAGGCCCCCATTCCGGGTCCCCCCCCATTCCAGGTCCCCCCCCATTCCGGGTCCCCCCCCATTCCAGGTCCCCCCCCATTCCGGGTCCCCCCCCATTCCGGGGTCCCCCCCATTTCGGGTCCCCCCCCATTTCAGGCTCCCCCCCCCCCATTCCGGGTCCCCCTCCCCCATTCCGGGGTCCCCCCCATTTCGGGTCCCCCCCCATTTCAGGCTCCCCCCCCCATTCCGGGTCCCCCCTCCATTCTGGATTCCCCCCCTCATTCCAGGGTCCCCCCCATTCCAGGGTCCCCCCCATTCTGGGGTCCCCCCCACTTCAGGGTATTCCACCCCCTCATTTTGTGGTCTCTCCTATTTTGGGGTCCCCCCCCCATTCCGGGGTATTTCACCCCCCCATTTCAGGGTCCCCCCCCATTCCGGGTCCCCCCCCATTCCGGGTCCCCCCCATTTCAGGGTCCCCCCCACTTCAGTGTATTCCACCCCCCCATTTCGGGTCCCCCCCTATTTTGGGGTCCCCCCCCATTCCGGGGTCCCCTCACCTGGGTGTTGCTGAGCCCCAGCCCCCCCAGCTCGGGGGGCACCTGCAGCCCGAACGCCCCCAGCTCCTTCAGCCCCCGCATGGTTTTCTCCTCCACCTCCCCCAGGGCGTCGTTCCGCGCCGCGTCGTTCACCTCCTGGGGGGCCGCGGCGTTGGGGGGACCCCAAAACCACCCCCGGGGCGCCCCGGCCCCCCCGGACACGGGGAGCCCCGAAAACGGGGGGTTGGGGGGGTCCCTGGGGCGTTTCGGGGGGATTTGGGGGGGAGTTGGGAGTTCAGCCATCAGTAGGGACCAGAGTGAACAACATGTAATGTGTTAGAGGGGAGGTCAGGGGGTTCCTGGTGGGGGGAAATGGGGGTCAGGGGGGGCCTGGGGGGGTCCCTGGGGCATTTTGGGGGGTCCCAAGGGGATTTGGGGGGAGTTCTGAATGTAGCTATCAGTAGGGACCAGAGTGAACAACCCACAGTGTGTTACAGGAGGGGTCTGGGGATGCCTGGGGGGGTCCCTGGGGGGTCCCTGGGGCGTTTTGGGGGGATCTGGGGGGTCCCAGGGGGGTTTGGGGGGGAGTTGGGAGTTCAGCCATCAGTAGGGACCAGAGTGAACAACATGTAATGTGTTAGAGGGGAGGCCAAGGGGTTCCTGGTGGGGGGAAATGGGGGTCAGGGGGGGCCTGGGGGGGGTCCCTGGGGCATTTGGGGGGTCCCAAGGGGTTTTGGGGGGGAGTTGGGAGTTCAGCCATCAGTAGGGACCAGAGTGAACAAGCCATAGTGAGAGAGAGGAAGGGTCTGGGGGGTCCCTGGGGGGGTCCCTGGGGCGTTTTGGGGGGATCTGGGGGGTCCCAAGGGGTTTTGGGGGGGAGTTGGGAGTTCAGCCATCAGTAGGGACCAGAGTGAACAACATGTAATGTGTTAGAGGGGAGGTCAGGGGGTTCCTGGTGGGGGGAAATGGGGGTCAGAGGGGGCCTGGGGGGGTCCCTGGGGCATTTCGGGGGGGTCCCAAGGGGTTTTGGGGGGGAGTTGGGAGTTCAGCCATCAGTAGGGACCAGAGTGAACAAGCCATAGTGAGAGAGAGGAAGGGTCTGGGGGGTCCCTGGGGGGGTCCCTGGGGCGTTTTGGGGGATCTGGGGGGTCCCAGGGGGGTCTGGGGGGAAGTTGGGAGTTCAGCCATCAGTAGGGACCAGAGTGAACAACATGTAATGTGTTAGAGGGGAGGTCAGGGGGTTCCTGGTGGGGGGAAATGGGGGTCAGGGGGGGCCTGGGGGGGTCCCTGGGGCATTTTGGGGGGTCCCAAGGGGATTTGGGGGGAGTTCTGAATGTAGCTATCAGTAGGGACCAGAGTGAACAACCCACAGTGTGTTACAGGAGGGGTCTGGGGATGCCTGGGGGGGTCCCTGGGGGGTCCCTGGGGCGTTTTGGGGGGATCTGGGGGGTCCCAGGGGGGTTTGGGGGGGATTTGGGAGTTCAGCCATCAGTAGGGACCAGAGTGAACAACATGTAATGTGTTAGAGGGGAGGTCAGGGGGTTCCTGGTGGGGGGAAATGGGGGTCAGGGGGGCCTGGGGGGGTCCCTGGGGCATTTCGGGGGGGTCCCAAGGGGTTTTGGGTGGGAGTTGGGAGTTCAGCCATCAGTAGGGACCAGAGTGAACAACCCATAGTGTGTTAGAGGGGAGGTTGGGGGGGGTCTTGGGGGGAAAAGGGGGGGTCAGGGGGTCCTGGGGGGGGTCAGGGGGTTCCTTGGGGGGGTCGGGGGGGGTCAGGGGGTTCCTTTTGGGGGGGGGGACACCCCAAAACCCCCATTTTACCTGGAAGAAGCGGCTGACGGGGCCCACGAGCTGCTGCAGGGTCTGCTCCTGCTCCTCGCTCAGCGCTGGGGGCACCCCCGTGATTAACGGGACCCCAGTAATTAACGGGACCCCAATAATTAACGGGGCACCCCAATAATTAACGGGGACCCCAATAATTAACGGGGACCCCAATAATTAACAGGACCCCAATAATTAACGGGGCACCCCAACATTAACGGGGCACCCCCACATTAACAGGGCATCCCCAAAATTAATGGGGCACCCCCATAATTAACAGGGAACCCCAATAATTAATAGGGCACCCCCAAAATTCGGGGTCCCCCCCCATATTTCGGGATCCCCCCCGTTTCAGGGTCCCCTCCCATTTCAGGGTCCCCCTCATTTCAGGGTCCCCCCCATATTTCGGGGTCCCCCCCACAACATTTCAGGGTCCTCCCCAACATTTCAGGCCCCCCCCACATTTCAGGCCCCCCCCCCCCATATTTCGGGGACCCCCCAACATTTCAGCCCCACCCCCCCCCATATTTCGGGGTCCCCCCCCAACATTTCAGGGTCCTCCCCAACATTTCAGCCCCCCCACATTTCAACCCCCACCCCCCCATATTTCGGGGTCCCCCCCATTTCGGGGTCCCCCCCATATTTTGGGGTCCCCCCCATATTTCGGGGTCCCCCCCCCATTTCGGGGTCCCCCTCACCTGAGGGGTAGGGGAACACCTGCTCCGTGTTGAGTCTCCCCAGGAACATCCCCACGGCAAAGGACCCGGACACCTGGGGGGGTCCCCAAAACTGACCCCCCCCCCCGGACCCCCCAGACCCCCCCAAAACCTCCGGGGTTCCCCCCAAATCCCATTAAACCCCGCCCCCCCCCCCCCCCCGTCACCTTTCCCCCAGTTTCTGCCACGTGACCTTTGCTCCAGTTCTGACGTCACGGGCGGGTGGGCGGGGCTGGGGGAATCCCGGGGGGTTCTGGGGATCCCCGGGGTGATTTTGGGGGGTAATTGGGGCTCCCGGGGGTGGATTTGGGGGTCCTGTGGGTGATTTGGGGGGAATTTGGGGTAACTGGGGATCCCGGGGGGGATTTTGGGGGTGAATTTGGGGTATTTGGGGGTCACGGGGGGGATTTTGGGGGTCTTGGGGGGTTTCTGGGAGTGATTTTGGGGGTCCCAGGGGGTATTTGGGGGTGAATTTGGGGGTCTCAGGGGGTGAATTTGGGGGTGAATTTGGGGACAATTTGGGGGGTCCCAGGGGGTACTTGGGGGTGATTTTGGGGACTATTTGGGGGGTCCCAGGGGGTGATTTTGGGGGTCCCGGGGGTGATTTGCGGCTGAATTTGGGGGTGATTTTGGGGTCCCAGGGGGTGATTTTGGGGGTCCCGGGGGTGATTTGGGGCTGAATTTGGGGGTGATTTTGGGGTCCCGGGGGTGATTTCGGAGGCGATTTTAGGGGTGACTTCGGGGATGATTTGGGGGGGTCCCAGGGGCTGATTTGGGGTGCGTTTGGGGGTCCCGGTACCTCAGGCTGGTTCGTGCTCTGCAGCCGCGTCCCCCCGAGCCTGCGCATGTCGGGGGGGTCACATTGGGGACCCCCCCAAATCCTCTGACCCCCCCCAATCCTCACCACCCCCCCCCCGCCCCGGGACCCCCCAAAACCCCCCGGGTCCCCCAGCCCCCCCCAAACCCCCCGTTCCCTTTAAGCCCCGGGACCCCCCCAATACCCCTGGGACCCCCCCTCCCCGTTCCCGCCTCACCCCGGCGCCCCCCGGCGGAGCAACCGCAGCCCCAGCGCCATCCCGGCCGCTCCCCGCATGGCCCCGCGGTGCCGGTGTCCCCGTGTCCGTCCGGTGTCCCGGTGTCCGTCCGGTGTCCCCGTGTCCGTCCGGTGTCCCCGTGTCCCCCCGCCCCGGTCCGTCCCGGCCCGCCCAAGGTCGCGCAGGGGCCGCTGGGAAACGTAGTGCGCGCCCTTTATGCTAATGAACCCTCAGAGCCCCGCCCGGGAGGCGGTGCCAGTCGCTATGGCGACGCCGAGGCCACGCCCCCCCAGCACCGCCTCGCCTCGTCGCTATGGTAACGCCGCTCGCCACGCCCACGGAGCGCGGGCACCACCCCCCGTCGCCATGGAGACGGCTCAGACCCCGCCCCCGAGATGATCCCGCCCGCGTCACCATGGAAACGGCTCGGACCCCGCCCCCGCCGCCATGGAAACGCCCCCGGCTGCGGCCCCGCCCTCATGGAAACGCCTGAGACCCCGCCCCCGGGCTGGCCCCGCCCCCTCCCTCATGGAAACGCCTCAGCCCCCGCCCCCGGGCTGGCCCCGCCCCCGGCGCCATGGAAACGCCCCCCGTGTCACCATGGGGACCCCACGGGGGGGGTGCAGACGGACAGACGGACACCGACCCCCCCCGTACGAAGGACGCGACGCCGTTTATTTACAGGGTGGGATGGGGGGGGGGGAGGAGCGGCCCCCCCTGAACTCCAAAATATTCCTAAAACGGGGGGGGGGGGCGATTCCCCCCCCAACCCCCCCGGGCCCGTTTTGGGGGGAAAAAGGGGCTTTTGGGCAAAACCAAAGTTAAAAAAATACCAGGCGGAAAAGCCCCCCCCCAATATTTACAGCCGGACTCTACGGGGGGGGGGTCCCCAATAACCCCCCCTTTGGGTGAGGGGGGGACCCCAAAAGCCCCCTGAGCCCTCCCTGGGTCACCCCATGAGCACCCCCTGGGTGGGGGGGACCCTAAGTGTTCCCCCCCCCACCTTTGGGAGACTCAGGGGGGGCTCAGGGGACCCATTGGGGGGTCCCAGAGGGCCCGATCCCCTATGAGCCTCCCCCAGCTTGGGGGTGACCCCCATGGACTTGGGGGTCCCGGGGGGGTGGGGCCATTCCTAGGAGTCCCCCCCAGGCCAGAAGACTCAGGGGGGGTCCCTAAGTGCCCCCCCCAACTTTGTGGCCCCATTGGGGGGTCCCAGAGGGCCCGATCCCCTATGAGCCTCCCCCAGCTTGGGGGTGACCCCCATGGACTTGGGGGTCCCAGGAGGGGTCCCTAAGTGTCCCCCCATGTTGTGGCCCCATTGGGGGGTCCCAGAGGGCCCGATCCCCTATGAGCCTCCCCCAGCTTGGGGGTGACCCCCATGGACTTGGGGGTCCGGCAGGGGTCCTGGGGGGGCTGGGCTGTCCCTAAGTGACCCCCCCAGGCCGAGAGACTCAGGGGGGGCTCAAGGTGTCCCCCCCACTTTGTGGCCCCATTGGGGGGTCCCAGAGGGCCCGATCCCCTACGAGCCTCCCCCAGCTCAGGGGTGACCCCCATGGACTTGGGGGTCCCGGGGGGGGTCCTGGGGGGGCTGGGCTGTCCCTAAGTGACCCCCCCGGGCCAGAAGACTCAGGGGGGGGCTCAGGGCGTCCCCCCCACTTTAGGGACCCACTGGGGGGGTCAGAGAGTGGGGGACAATGCCCTGACCCCAATGAGCCTCCCCCAGCTCGGGGGTGACCCCCATGGATTTGGGGGTCCGGGGGGGGTCCCGGGGGGGCGGGGCCGTCCCTAGGAGTCCCCCCCGGGGCGGGGGGCGCGGGGGGGCGGGGGCGGCCCCCCCCGGCAGCGCTGGCAGGTGAAGACGTCGGGGACGTTGTTCCTGCGCACGCGGGCGCACGACAGATGGACCCAGGTCCCGCAGCCGCTGCACTCGATCATGGGCCGGCCCGCGAACGGCTTCCCGCAGTAACACGTGATCAGGTCCCACGAGTCGTCCCCTGGGGGGCGGGGACACGGGGGGGTCAGCGGGGGGGGGCACGAAGCGGGGGGACCCCAAAGTGGGGGGGTGGGGGAGCACGGGGTCACTGGGTGCTTCATTCATCCATTGATTGATTGATTCATTCATCCCTATGGGGGCACGGGGTGCCTCAATCATCCATTGACCCATTCATTGATCCATTGACCCATTCATTCATCCCTATGGGGTCAGTGGGTGCTTCATTCATTGATTCATTGACTCATTCATTGATCCATTGATCCATTCATTGATTCATTCCCTATGGGGTCAGTGGGTGCCTCATTCATTCATTGACCCATCCATTGATCCACTGACCCATTCATTCATCCCTATGGGGGCAGTGGGGATGGGGACATGGGGGTCATGGGGGTCCCGCAGTAACACGTGATCAGGTCCCACGAGTCGTCCCCTGGGGGGCGGGGACACGGGGGGGTCAGCGGGGGGGGGGGCACGAAGCGGGGGGACCCCAAAGTGGGGGGGTGGGGGAGCACGGGGTCACTGGGTGCTTCATTCATCCATTGACCCATTGATCCATTCATTCATCCATTGATCCATTCATTGATCCATTGACCCATTCATTCATCCCTATGGGGGCACTGGGTGCTTCATTCATCCATTGACCCATTGACCCATCCATTGACCCATTCATTGATCCATTGACCCATTCATTCATGACCCCACGACCCCTGCCCCCGTGACCCCTGACCCCCCGTGCCCCCTACCCAACTCCACCATGATGTCCCATCCATGACCCCTGACCCACGACCCCGTGACCCCCGTGCCCCCTACCCGACTCCACCATGATGTCCCCATGACCCCTGACCCCACGACCCCTGACCCCCCGACCCCTGACCCCCCATGCCCCCTACCCGACTCAAACATGATGTCCCCATGACCCCTGACCCCGTGAACCCTGACCCCCGCCCCTACCCGACTCCACCATGATGTCCCCATGACCCCTGACCCCACAACCCCTGACCCCCCGACCCCTGACCCCCCGTGCCCCCTACCCGACTCAAACATGATGTCCCCATGACCCCTGACCCCGTGAACCCTGACCCCCGCCCCTACCCGACTCCACCATGATGTCCCCATGACCCCTGACCCCGTGACCCCTACGCGACTCCACCATGATGTCCCATCCATGACCCCTGACCCCATTGACCCCCCATGACCCCTGACCCCTACCCGACTCCACCATGATGTCCCCATGACCCCTGACCCCGTGACCCCTACCCGACTCCACCATGATGTCCCATCCATGACCCCTGACCCCATTGACCCCCCCATGACCCCTGACCCCTACCCGACTCCACCATGATGTCCCCATGACCCCTGACCCCGTGACCCCCGCCCCTACCCGACTCCACCATGATGTCCCCATGACCCCTGACCCCTACCCGACTCCACCATGATGTCCCCATGACCCCTGACCCCGTGACCCCTGACCCTACCCGACTCCACCATGATGTCCTCGTCCCTGGCGCGCGCGTCCCCGTCGCTGGAGCTCCCGCCGTCCCCGTCGTCCCCGTCCCTGCTGCTCTCGGTGCTGCCCCCCCCCTCCTTGCCCCCCCCTCCCCCCGCCTCGCCGGGGGGGGGCGGGGGGGCGGCTTCGTCCTCCGAGTCCGTGTCGCTGGGGGGGGGCGGCCGCCCCGCCCCCTCCCCCTTTTTCCACCGCCGCTTTTTGCTCCTTTTGACCCCCCCGCCCCGGGGGGGCTCCCCCCGCCGGTTCCGCCGCCGGTTGGGGTGCGGGGGGGGCGGGGTGGCGGGGGGGGGCAGCTCGAACAAGGAGTCCTTGAGGCGCATCTTGTCCAGCAGGGCGGGCTCGGGGGAGGCGAGGCGGGCTAGAGCGGCCCCGCCCCCCGCCCCTCCAGCGCCGCCCTTCTTGCCGCTCTTGGCCTTCCGGACGAACGTCTCGATGGTGCGCAGGGCGGCGGGGGCGCCCCAGCCCGCCGAGCCCCCCCCGTCCGCGCCCCCCCCCGGCGAGCTGGGGCCCGACGGCGGCCACGCGCTGTCCTGGAGGGGCAAACGGAACCGGGGGGGGGCGTTAAAGGGGCTCGGGGAGCGCGGGAATTGCGGAGGGGGCGCCACAACGCCCCCGATCCCCACTGCCCCCCCCAACATGGCGGCGCCGCCGCGCGGGGGCCGCCGGGAGTTGTAGTTTCACCCACCAATCACAACGCGCGGCGCCTACAGCTCCCAGCGTGCCCCGCGCGTAACGCTGCGTGCACGGCGGCGCCGCGCGGGGGTTGCCGGGAGTTGTAGTTTCGCCCACCAATCACAACGCGCGGCGCCTATAACTCCCAGCGTGCCCCGCGGCGCGGGGAAGGGGGGGGGCGCGCAAGGCATGCCGGGAGCTGTAGGCCGCGCCGGGGCGGTGGCGGGAAAGGGGGGGGGGCGCGGGAAAACGGCCCCGGGAAGCGCGAATTGAACGGGAAACGGCGCGGAAAGGCGGGAAAAGGGGCCCCGGGACCCCCCCCGGCCCCCCGGCCCTCACCTCGGCGGGCGCCGGGATGTAGCCCGCGTAGGCCAGCACGAAGCTGCAGAACTTGTTGAAATCCTCGATCGTCCGCCGCCGCTTCTCCGGGGGCTGCGGGAACCGGGGGGGGGCGGGGAGGACCGGGGGGGCGGGGGCGTCACACCGGGAACCCCCTCCCCGCCCCACACCCCCCGGTTCCCCTCCCCCTCACCTGTGTCTCCGCCTTCAGGCTCGGCAGCGGCTCTGGGGGGAGGGGCGGTCACACGGGGGCCCCCGAAACGACCCCACCCCCATCCCCCCCCCCCACCTCCGGTTGTGGTCCCGGGACCCCCCTTCCCCCCCCACCCCGCGCCGCTTCCCCCCGGTCCCCCCCGAACCCCCAGCGCTCCCGGACCCCCCCGGCGCTCCGGTTCCCCCCCCCCGGTTCCGTGTCCCCCCCGGAGCTCCCGTTCTCCCCCGGGCTCCGTGTCCCCCCCCTCCGGGACCCCCCGGTGCTCCCGTTCTCCCCCCGGCTCCGTGTGCCCCCCTCCGGGACCCCCCGGTGCTCCCGTTCTCCCGGTACCGGAACCCCCCCCGGTGCCCCCGGGGCTCCGGTTCCCCCCCCGGTTCCGTGGGTCCCCCCGAACCCCCAGCGCTCCCGGGATCCCCCCCACCCGGTGCCCCCGGGGCTCCGGTTCCCCCCCCCGGTTCCCCCGGTTCCCGGCGCTGGGGACCCCGCGCTGCTCCGGTTCCCCCCGGGTACCGTGACCCCCCGGTGCTCCCGTTCTCCCGGTACCGGGCCCCCCGCGTCCCGGTTCCCCCGGGGCTCCGGTTCCCCCCGCCCGGTTCCCCCGGTTCCCGGCGCTGAGGCTCCGGTTCCCCCCGAACCCCCAGGGCTCCCGGGATCCCCCCGCCCGGTTCCCCCGGTTCCGGGACCCCGCGCTGCTCCGGGACCCCCGGACCCCCCCCCACGGCGGTTCCCCCACCTCCGGGCCCCGGCTCGGCCATCGCGGCGGCCCCGCCGAGCGGGATGGGGCTCGGGCCCCCGGCTCCGTCCGTCGTTCCGTCCGGTGCCGCCTCGGTCCAGCCCGGCCACGCCCCCCACCCGCCAAAGCCACGCCCCCAACCCCCACCCCCCCCCACACCCCGCTCCACGCACGCGCCAACCCCGCCCACCACCGCAACCCCGCCCGCGGCTCACAAACCACGCCCAGCAACCCGGCACCGCCCAAACCCCGCCCACCGCGCCGGGACCCCGCCCACCGCGCCGGAACCACGCCCACCGCCCCGCCCGGAGGCGCCGCCGCGGGGCACGCTGGGAGTTGTAGTCCCGTCGCCATTCGGGGTCCGCTCGCCCCCCCCCCCCCCCCCCCCATTAAAAAAGTCCCCGAGGCGGCTCCGTCGCGTTTATTGGGGCCCCGGGGGGGCGGGGGGGCCCGGGATGGGGGGCTCAGGCCCCATAGACGCTCTCGTCGCTGTAGGCGATGTACAGGAAGAAATCCTCCTCGTGGTGCTCCTGGGGGCACGCGGTCAGACCCATAGCAGGGGGGGGACATGGGGGTCAGACCCATAGGGGTGGGGGGGACATGGGGTCAGACCCATAGCGGGGGGGGAGATGGGGGTCAGACCCATAGGGGTGGGGGTACATGGGGTCAGACCCATAGGGGTGGGGGTACATGGGGGTCAGACCCATAGGGACCCAGAGTGGGGGGGACATGGGGGAGACCCCGAGACCCCCTCCATGGTTCTCACCCCATAGACCCCCATAGACCCCCCGTACCCCCACAGACCCTCATGTACCCCCCTGTACCCCCATAGACCCTCATGTACCCCCCTGTACCCCCATGTCCCGGCCCCCCCCGGCTCGGGGACCCCCCAGGACCCCCCCGGCCCCCCCACCTGGTAGAGCTGCCCCATGGTGGCGCTGGTGGGGGGGACGACGAGTGACCCCATAGACCCCCATAGACCCCCCTGTACCCCCATGTCCTGGCCCCCCCCGGCTCGGGGACCCCCCCAGGACCCCCCCGGCCCCCCCACCTGGTAGAGCTGCCCCATGGTGGCGCTGGTGGGGGGGATGACGAGTGACCCCATAGACCCCCATAGACCCCCCTGTACCCCCATAGACCCCCCTGTACCCCCCTGTACCCCCATGTCCTGGCCCCCCCCGGCTCGGGGACCCCCCCAGGACCCCCCCACCTGGTAGAGCTGCCCCATGGTGGCGCTGGTGGGGGGGATGACGTTGTTGACGAAGAAGAACAGCGCGTCCTCCGCCCGCAGGTGGATCCGCTTCCGGATCAGGAAATAGAACTGACCCACTGGGGGGGGGGCACACATTGGGGGGGGGTCACGGGGTCACGTGACCCCCAGGGACCCCCCCCCAAACCCCCCCGGGCCCCCCCAAACCTGTGAGGTCCGAGGGCACCAGGTATTTCTTCTTATCCAGGTCCCCAATGCGGGCCTTGGGCGCCTTCTCCACGATCACCTGGGGGCAAGGGGGGTTTTGGGGACCCCCCCGGGGGGAGTGAGGGGGGGGGCAGCGGAAATGATGGGGGGAGGGGGATAATGGGGGGACCTGGGGGTCCCGGGGGGGTCTCAGGGTCCACAAGGGGGTCCTGGTTGGATCTGGGGGGTCCAGGGGGTTTCATGGGGGGTCCCAGGGCTCTTGGGGTCCCCAGGGGGGGACCCGGTTGGTTCTGGGGGGTCCCAGGGTGACCTGGGGGGGTCCTGGTTGGTTCTGGGGGGTCCCGGGGGCTCTTGGGGTCCCCAGGGGGGATCCTGATTGGTTCTGGGGTTCCCAGGGGGTTTCATGGGGGGGTCCTGGGGGTCTTAGGGTCCTGAGCAGGGGTCTCAGTTGGTTCTGGGGGGTCCTGGTTGGTTTTGGGGGGTCCTGGGGGTCTCACGGGGGGGTCCTGGGGTCCCCAGGGGGGTGTCCCGGGGGTTCCGGGGTTGGTTTTGGGGTTCCCAGGGGGGTGTCCCAGGGTTCTTGGGTCCCCAGGGGGGTCCCCATGGGCTTTCCCGGTGGGTTCCGGGGGTCCCAGGGTCGGTTTTGGGTCCCCCGGGGGTTCCGGGGTTGGTTTTGGGGTGTCCCGGGGGTCCCCAGGGGGTTTCCTGGGGGTTCTTGGGTCCCCAGGGGGGTCCCCATGGGGTTTCCCGGTGGGTTCCGGGGGGTCCCGAGGGGTCCCGGGGTCCCCACGGGGTTTCCAGGGGGTTCCGGGGTCGGTTTTGGGTCCCAGGGTCGGTTTTGGGGTTCCCGGGGTTCCCGGTGGGTCCGGGGGTGTCCCGGGGTTCTTGGGTCCCCAGGGGGGTCCCCAGGGGGTTTCCAGGGGGTTCCGGGGTCGGTTTTGGGTCCCCCGGGGGGTCCCGGTGGGTCCGGGTGGGTTCCGGTGGGTCCCGGGGGCTGTCCCGGGGGGTCCCGGTGGTCCCGGGGGTGTCCCGGGGGTCCCGGTGGGTCCGGGGGTGTCCCGCGGTCGGTTCTGGGGTTCCCGGTGGGTCCGGGGGTGTCCCGGGGTCGGTTCTGGGGTTCCCGGTGGGTCCCGGGGGGTCCGGGGGTGTCCCGGTGGGTCCCCCGGGGGTCCCCCGGGTGCCCCGGTCCCCGCGCTCACCGGGACCCGGTCCGGGTACTTCTTGCGGATCTTCTCGCCCTCGCAGCGCCGCTTCTCGAACGCGTGCTCCTCCTTGTACGCGAACTTCATGGCGGCGGCGGCACCGGAACCGGGGACGGGAACCGGGGGGGACCGGAACCGGGAAGTGAAGCGGCTGGGGGGTGGGGGGGGACGCGCACACAACGCGCGGAGGCGGCCCCGCCCCTCACCCCTCCCCCGCCCGCCACGACAACACCGGAAGCGGCCGCGCCCTCCTCCCCACCCCACCCCACCCCCCCGTTAACGGCGCGGTGGGGGGGAAGGGGTCCCGGTAACGGGGGTTTTTTTGGGGGGGTTGGGCGGAAGGATTCGGGGGGCGCGGAGGGATCCGCGCGCGGGTGATGCGGAGGTCATGTGACTTACGTCACCGGGCGGGGTGCGGAGGGGAGGGGGGGAAGGAGCCGGGAGGTAAACAGTGAGGCCACGTGACCGCGAGGGGGCGTGGCCAGCGGGGAAGTGGAGGCGGGGCCAGCGCGGGCGGAACCACCGCGAGGGGAAATGGGGGGGGAAAGGGGGGTGACCCAAGAGCTTGGGGGGGGATCCAGGAGGTCGGGAGGGGGACCCAGGAGTTCGGGAGGGACCCAGGCGTTCAGGGAGGGGACCCAGGAGTCCGGGAGGGACCCAGGCGTCCGGGGAGGGACCCCAGAATTGTGGGGGGGGGCACCGGGGGGGACCCCAAAGCACAGAGAGGGCGGAGCCTCGGCAGGTGGGACCAAGGTGTCATTTAAAAACAGCGAGGGCGGGGCCGGCGGCGCCCGTCTGTCCGCGTCCGTGGGTCCGCGTCCGTGGGTCCGCGTGTCCGCGTCCGTGTGTCCGTCCGTGCCCCCCCGGCGCGGGGAGCAGCTCCGTGTGCCCCCCCGGGCGCACAGTCCGACCCTGGGGGGGGTGGGGGTCCCCGAGGCCCCGGTGCTGCCCCGGTTGGGGGTCCTGGGGGTCCCGGGGGGTCCCGGGGTCCCGGTGCCGTCACCACAGGCGGTGCTGGTGCAAATTGCGGCTCAGCACCGATCGCACGTCGGCCGTGAACCTGGGGGGGCACAACCGAGGTCACCCCCTCTGACCCCCCCAGGACCCCCAAAATAACCCTGGGACCCCCAGGACCATCCAGACCCCCCAAGGACCCCCAGACCCCCCAGGACCCCTTGGGACCCCCAGTTCCCCCCAGACCCCCCAAGGACCCTTAGACCCCCCAGGGACCCCCAGGACCCCCCAGACCCTCCACGAACCCCCAGTTCCCCTCTGGGACCCCCCAGACCCTCCTGGGACCCCCAGTTCCCCCCTGGGACCCCCCCAGAGCCCCCAGGACCTCCCAAACACCCCAATTCTCCCTGGGACCTCCCTGGGATCCTCAGGATCCCCAGACCCCCCGAGACCCCCAGGACACCCCGGGATCCTCAGGAGCCCCCAGTTCCTCCCTGGGATCCCCAGTCCCTCCCAGAACCCCCAGGACCCCCCAGGGACCCCCAGGACCTCCCAGTTCCCCCTGGGACTCCCAGTTCCCTTTAGGACCCCCCAGACCCCTCCAGTCCCCTTCCAGGACCCCCAGGACCCCCCGGGACCCCCAGAATCCCCCAGGACCCTCAGGACCCCCCCAGGACCCCCCAGACATCCCAGGACCTCCCAGCTCCCCCTGGGACTCCCAGTTCCCTTTAGGACCCCCCAGACCCCTCCAGTTCCCTTCCAGGACCCCCCCAGGACCCCCGGGACCCCCAGTCCCTCGCAGGACCCCCAGGGACCCCCAGAACCCCCCAGGAGCCCCAGGGACCCCCCAGACCCCCCAAAGATCCTCAGGACCCCTCAGTTCCCCCAGGGATCCCCAGTCCCTCCCAGGACCCCCCAGACCCCCCAGGACCCCCCAGGGACCCCCAGGACCTCCCAGTTCCCCCTGGGACTCCCAGTTCCCTTTAGGACCTCCCAGACCTCCCCAGTTCCCTTCCAGGACGCCCAGGACCCTCAGGACCCCCCCAGGACCCCTCAGACCCCCCAGTTCCCCCTGGGACTCCCAGTTCCCTTTAGGATCCCCCAGACCTCCCCAGTTCCCTTCCAGGACCCCCAGGACCCCCCGGGACCCCCCCAGGACCCCCAGTCCCTCCCAGGACCCCCAGGGACCCCCAAACCCCCCAGGACCCTCAGGACCCCCCCAGGACCCCCCCAGGACCCCCAGGACCCCCCGGGACCCCCCCAGGACACCCCCAGGACCCCCAGGACCCCCCCAGGACACCCCCAGGACCCCCAGGACCCCCCCAGGACCCCCAGGACCCCCCGGGACCCCCCCAGGACCCCCGGGACCCCCCAAATCCCGGCCCCCACCTGAGCGCGTCCAGCATGGGCAGCAGGTTGAGCAGCGCGGTGTCGCTGGGGTCGCTGAACCACGACTTGATGGGGATGGCGTTGTCTGGGGGGCGAAACGGGGGTCACGGGGGGTGTGGGGGTCCCGGGGGGGTCCGGGGCACCGGGGGGGTCACGGGGGGGGCTCCTATGGGGGTTTGGGGGTCCCAGGGGGGGTTCCTATGGGGGTTTGGGGGTCCCAGGGGGGGTTCCTATGGAGGTTTGGGGGTCCCAGGGGGGGTTCCTATGGAGGTTTGGGGGTCCCAGGGGGGGTTCCTATGGGGGTTTGGGGGTCACAGGGGGGTCCTAGGAGAGTTTGGGGTTCACAGGAGCATTCCTATGGGGGTTTGGGGGTCCCATTGGGGGTTCCTATGGGGGTGTGGGGGACCTGGGGGGGTCCGGGGCACCGGGGGGGTCACAGGGGGGGCTCCTATGGGGGTTTGGGGGTCCCACGGGGGGTTCCTATGGAGGTTTGGGGGTCCCAGGGGGGGTTCCTATGGGGATTTGGGGGTCACAGGGGGGTCCTAGGAGGGTTTGGGGTTCACAGGAGCATTCCTATGGGGGTTTGGGGGTCCCATTGGGGGTTCCTATGGGGGTTTGGGGGTCCCGGGGGGTCCCAGGGCACCGGGGGGGTCACAGGGGGGGCTCCTATGGGGATTTGGGGGTCACAGGGGGGTCCTAGGGGGGTTTGGGGGTCCCAGGGGGGGTTCCTATGGGGGTTTGGGGGTTCCAGGGGGGTTCCTATGGGGGTTTGGGGGTCACAGGAGGGTCCTAGGGGGGTTTGGGGGTCACAGGAGCATTCCTATGGGGGTTTGGGGGTCCCATTGGGGGTTCCTATGGGGGTTTGGGGGTCCCATTGGGGGTTCCTATGGGGGTTTGGGGGTCCCGGGGGGTCCCAGGGGGGGCTCCTATGGGGGTTTGCGGGTCCTGGGGGGTCCCAGGGCACTGGGAGGGGGTCACAGGGGGGGTTCCTATGGGGGTTTGGGGGTCCCAGGGGGGGCTCCTATGGGGGTTTGCGGGTCCTGGGGGGTCCCAGGGCACTGGGAGGGGGTCACAAGGGGGGTTCCTATGGGGATTTGGGGGTCACAGAGGGGTCCTAGGGGGGTTTGCGGGTCACAGGGGGGGTTCCTATGGCGGTTTGGGGGTCACAGGGGGGTCCTAGGGGGGTTTGGGGGTCACAAGGGGGGTTCCTATGGGGATTTGGGGGTCACAGAGGGGTCCTAGGGGGGTTTGCGGGTCACAGGGGGGGTTCCTATGGCGGTTTGGGGGTCCCAGGGGGGTCCTAGGGGGGTTTGGGGGTCCCAGGGGGGATCCTATGGGGGTTTGGGGGTCCCAGGGGGGTCCCAGGGGGTTTCCTATGGGGGTTTGGGGGTCATGGGGGGGTCCCCATGGGGCTTTAGGGGTCCCAGGGCACCAGGGGGGGTCACAGGGGGGTTTGGGGGGGGTCCCAGGGTGGTCTGGAGGGGTCCTAGGGGGGGTTCCTATAGCAGATTGCGGGTCACAGGGAGGTTTGGGGGGGGTCCCAGGTGGTTCAGGGGGGTTTGGGGGTCATAGGGGGGTCCCCATAGGCTTCTGGGGGTCCCAGGGGGTTCAGGGGGGTCCGGGGGGGTCCTGTGGTCCACACCGGGGTGGCTGCGGTGGGTGCTGGGTGAATTGTCCAGGATGACAATGGAGGAGCAGGGGGAGTTCGGGGGGTCCCATGGGGTTCAGGGGGGTCAGTGGGGGTTTGGGGGGTCCCATGGGGTTCAGGGGGGTCCCATGGGGTTCTGGGGGACCCGGGGGGTCCTGCGTCCCGTACCGGGGTGGCTGCGGTAGGCGCCGGGCGAGTTGTCCAGGATGACGATGGAGGAGAGGTCGCTGTGAACCACCGACAGGTCCTTGATGTAGCTGCCCAGCTCCAGCGTGCAGTGCTGGGGGGCGGGGCCAGGTCAGGACACGCCCCCCGCGGGGGGACACGCCCCCTCGGTGGACACGCCCACCCCAAGGCCGAGGCTCCACCCACACAGCCAGAGATGGGGAAGAGCAGCAGCAGCCCCAGGGGGCTTGGCCCCGCCATCCGGAGGCCACGCCCCTCAGAAGTGGCTCCGCCCTTGCCCCATCGGCCACGCCCCTGGGGCGGGGACTTCCCCGAAGGGACACGCCCCCAGGTGATTGGCCACGCCCCTAACATCCAGCACGCAAAGCCCCGCCCCTGCCAGAGGTCCCGCCCATCTGCACAGGCTCCACCCCCTCCCGCGGCCCCGCCCACCATTCTGCAGCTCAGGATGCTGCGGTTGTTGTCCAGTCCTGGCCCCGCCCCTCCCGTGACCCCGCCCCCCCGGGGCTCCACCCCCTGAAGCCCCGCCCCCCGGAGGCCCCACCCACCTGTCAGTAGTAACCAGCCACTCAAGACGCTGCAGTTGTTGTCCAGCCTTGGCCCCTCCCCTCCTGTAGCCCCGCCCCTCCCTAGGCTCCACCCTCCGGGCGCCCCGCCCCCCCGAGGCCCCGCTCCCCCCCCCCCCAAAGGCCCCACCCATCCGTCAGAAGTAACCAGCAGCTCAAGATGCTGCGGTTGTTGTCCATCCCTGGCCCCGCCCCTCCTGTGACCCCGCCCATCCCGAGCCTCCTCCCCCTGAAGCCCCACCCCCCCGAAGCCCCGCCCCTCCCCGGAGGCCCCGCCCACCTGTCGGTTGTACCAGTGGCTCAGGATGCTGCAGTTCTTGTCCACCCGTGGCCCCTCCCCTCCCGTAGCCCCTCCCCTCCCGAGGCCCCACCCCCCGAAGCCCCGCCCCCCGGAGGCCCCGCCCACCCGTCGGAAGTACCGGCGGCTCAGGATGCTGCGGTTGTCGTCCATCCCTTGTCCCCGCCCCTCCTGTAACCCCGCCCCTCCCCAGGCTCCGCCCTCCCGAAGCCCCGCCCCCCCCGGAGGCCCCGCCCACCTGCCGGTAGTACCAGCGGCTCAGGATGCTGCGGTTGTTGTCCATCCCCTGTCCCCACCTCTCCTCTAACCCCGCCCCTCCCGAGGCTCCGCCCCCCGAAGCCCCGCCCCCCGGAGGCCCCGCCCCTGCCCGGAGGCCCCGCCCACCTGCCGGTAGTACCGGCGGCTCAGGATGCTGCGGTTGTTGTCCAGCCGGTCGGCCACGGCGCACCCGTAGATCTCCATGCTGGCCGTGAACACCACCAGCTCGTACCACTGGCTCACCTGGGGGGGCAACACGCAACGGCTCGGACCACCGGCTCACCAAGGGGGGGAGAATATGGGGGGGTCACACAGCACCGGCTCAGACCACTGGGTCACCATGGGGGGGACAACATGGGGCGTCAATGGAGCCTGGGGGGGATCACACAGCACCGGGCTGTACCACCGGGTCACCAAGTGGCGGACGGATAATATGGGGGGGTCACACAGCACCGGCTCAGACCACCGGCTCACCAAGGGGGGGACAAAACGGGGGGTCAGTGGAGTCTGGGGGGCATCAAACAGCACCAGGTTGTACCACTGGATCACCAAGGGGGGGACAAAATGGGGCGTTAATGGAGTCTGGGGGGATCACACAGCACCGGGTTGTACCACTGGGTCACCAAGGCGGGGGGGATAATATGGGGGGGTCACACAGCGCTGGCTCGGACCACTGGATCACCATGGGGGGGACAAAATGGGGCGTTAATGGAGTCTGGGGAGCATCAAACAGCACCGGGTTGTACCACTGCGTCACCAAGTGGGGGATGGATAATATGGGGGGGTCACACAGCACTGGCTCGGACCACTGGGTCACCATGGGGGGCACAAGACAGGGGGTACAGGGGAGCTTGGGGGGGTCAAACAGCACTGGTCGTACCACTGGCTCACTGGGGGGGGAACAGATAAAATGGGCGGTTCAAGGGAGTTTTGGGGGTCCCAGAGGGGTCTGGGGGATCATGGGGGGGTCTGGGGGTCACAGGGGGGTCAGGGGCGTTTTGGGGTCCTGGGGGGGTCTGGGGAATCATGGGGGGGTCTGGGGGTCACAGGGGAGTCGGGGGGGGTTTGGGGGTCCCGGGGGGGTCTGGGGGTCACAGGGGGGGTCAGGGGGGTTTTGGGGGTCCCGGGGTGTCTGGGGGTCACAGGGGGGTCAGGGGGGTTTGGGGGTCCCGGGGGGGTCTGGGGGTCACAGGGGGGGTCAGGGGGGTTTGGGGGTCCCGGGGGGGTCTGGGGGTCACAGGGGGGTCGGGGGGGGTTTGGGGGTCCCGGGGGGGTCACTCACCACCTCCAGGAAGAAGTCGACGTGCGGCCGCTTGTGCACGAAGAACCGCACGGGGTGTTTGTCAATGACAACCTGGGGGGGCGGGGGGGTCAGGGGGCCCCCAAACCCCCCTCAGGACCCCCAGACCCCCCCAAACACCCCCAGGACCCCCCCACCTTGAGCTCAAAGTTTGGGGGTTCCCAGGCCGCACCGTGGGCCTCAGGACCCCTAAAGCCCCCAGGAACCCCCCAGATCCCCCCAGGACCCCCAAACACCTCCAGGACCCCCCCACCTTGAGCACAAAGTCGGGGGGGGTCCCGGGCTGCACCATGGGCCTCAGGACCCCAAACCCCCCCAGGACCCCCAAAGCCCCCCAGGACCCCCAAAGCCCCCCAGGAACCCCATCAGGACCCCCCCAGGATCCCCCAGAACCTCCCCCCAGACCCCCCCAGGACCCCCAAACCCCCCCAGGATCCCCCAGACCCCCCCAGGACCTCCCCCCAGGACCCCCAAACCGTCCCAGGACCCCCCCCGGACTCCCCCCAAACCCCCCCCAGGACCCCCCCAAATCCCCCCCAGACCCCCCCGGCCCCCCCACCTTGAGCACGAAGTCGGGGGGGGTCCCGGGCCGCACCGTGGGCCTCAGGACCCCGTCGTGGTGCGAATGGATCAGCGTCTCGTCCAGGTCCAGCACCAGGATTTTCCGCTTCACCTGCGCTGGGGGGGGGTCAGGGGGCGCAAACCCCCCCCCGGGGCCCCCAAAACCTCCAGGGTCCCCAAACCCCCCCCCGGGACCCCCCAAAACCTCCAGGGTCCCCAAACCCCCAGCACCCCCCCCAAACCACCAGGACCCCCCCAAAACCAACAGGGGGCCCCCAAATCACCAGCACCCCCCCCCCAAACCACCAGGGGGCACAAAACACCCCCAGGATCCCCCCAAAACCACCAGGGGGGCCTCAAACCACCAGGACCCCCCCAAACCACCAGGGGGCACAAAACACCCCCAACCCCCCCAAACACACAGGGGGGTCCCCAATCCCCCCCAGGACCCCCCAAAACCCACGGGGGGTCCCCAAAATCCCAAAGGGGTCCCCCAAACCCCCCCCAAAACCCATGGGGGTCCCCAAAACCCCAAAGGGGTCCCCAACCCCCCCCGAGGACCCCCCAAACCCACAGGGGGTCCCCAAAACCCCAACAGAGTCCCCCAAACGCCCCCAAAACCCCAAAGGGTCCCCAACCCCCCCCCAGGACCCCTCAAAAACCCCCAGGGGGTCCCCAAACCCCCCCAAACCCCTCTGGTCTCTCTCCCCCTCCCCCCACTTCAGGGGCTCCCCCATCCCCCCCATTTTAGGGACCCCCCCCATTTTAGGGACCCCCCCCCATTTCAGGGAGCCCCCACCATTGTGGGGACCCCCCCCCAGATTTGGGGACCCCCCCCCAGATTTGGGGCTCACCGAGGCGGTTTCGGGACAGGGGGGACAGGGGCAGCACGTCGTAGCGCACCGTCTGGTACTGGATCACCTGGGGGGGACCCCAAAAATGGGGGGGACCGCAACGGGGGGGACCCCAAAGTGGGGGGGACCCCAAAGTGGGGGGGCACCCCGAAAACGGAGAGAAACGGGGCCAAAATGGGGGGAAATGGACCCAAAATGGGGGGAAACGGAACCAAAGTGGGGGGAATGGACCCAAAAATGGGGGGGAATGGAATGGGGGGGACCCCAAAGTGGGGGGGACCCCCAAAAATGGGGAGAAATGGACCCAAAATGGGGGGAAACGGAACCAAAATGGGAGGAAATGGACCCAAAAATTAGGGGAAATGGACCCAAAAATGGGGGGGAATGGAACCAAAAATGGGGGGAATGGAATGGGGGGGACCCCAAAGTTGGGGGGACCCCAAAAATGGGGAGAAATAGACCCAAAATGGGGGGAAACGAAACCAGAATAGGAGGGGACGGGGGAACCCCAACCACCCCCCACCCTGAGGCCCAGAAAAGGACCCAGGCGTCCGGGCTGCCCCCCCCATCCCGAAATAACCATCACCTGCTGCTCCTCGTCACCACCCCCCCCCCCGCCCGGTCCCCCCCCACTCCCGGTGCCCCCCCCGCTCCCGGTGCCCCCCCCGCCCCCACTCACGGTCCGCGCCTGCCTCCTGAGCACGTAGAGCACGAAGCTCCAGAGCCGGGCGGCCAGGGCCAGGACGGCGCGGAGCCCCAGGGCGCAGTGCCCGCGCATCCCGGCCCCGCCGGCGGCGCCGCCCGGCCCCGGCCCCGGCCCCAGCCCCGGGACCCCCGGGCCCCCCGGCCCCCCGGGCCCCGCTGCGCCCGCCGGCCCGGGCTGGGGAAAAGCGGCTCCGGGCCCAACGGCGCCTGCGGGCCCAGCGGGACGGACCGAGCGCGGCCCCCGCGGAGCAGTGAGGGCGCTTCCGGGGCGGGCGCTTCCGGTGAGGGAGCTTCCGGTGAAGGAGCTTCCGGAGCGCGCCGCCTGACGGGCGGGAGGGCGCGGGGTGGAGGTGGCGGGGAGGGGTGGGAGAGCATGGGGGCGGGGTTTGAGCCAAGGGGGCGGGGTTTGGGCAAAGTGGGGCGTGCTCTGCGCCTAGGGGGCGTGGATTGCGGCTAGGGGGCGGGGTTTGCGGCTAGAGGGCGGGGTTTGCGCCTAGGGGGCGGGGTTTGCGCCTAGGGGGCGGGGTTTGCGTCTAGGGGGGCGGGGTTTGTGCCTAGGGGGCGTGGACTGCGGCTAGGGGGGCGGGGTTTGCTCACAGAAGGCGTGCTCTGCGCCTAGGGGGCGCGGTTTGCGCATGGGGGCGTGGTTTGCGCCTAGGGGGCGGGGTCTGCGTCTAGGGGGGCGGGGTTTGTGTCTAGGGGGCGTGGATTGCGGCTCTGGGGGCGGGGTTTGCTCACAGAAGGCGTGCTCTGCGCCGAGGGGGCGTGGTTTGCGCCTAGGAGGGCGGGGTTTGCGCCTAGGGGGCGGGGTTTGCACTCCCAGCGCTGCCCCGGGTCCTAAAGTCCGCCCGCCCCCCCAGGACTGCGGATCCCACCCCCCCACATTGAGGGGCGTGTCCCCCCCACATTGGGGGTCCCCCCCCACATTGAGGGTGCCCCCCCCACATTGAGGGTGCCCCCCCACATTGAGAGGTGTCCCCCCCCCCAATGACCACAGAGGTGGGGGTGGGGTGGTGCAGCCGCTTTATTGGGGGGGGGGTCACACGTCCAGGTCGTCATCGGGGTCCTCGGGGTCCTCATCGGGGGTCCCCAAACTGTGGGAATTGGGGGGGGGTGGGGGTTACTGGGGGGGTGGGGGCTGGGAATGATGGGGGGGGGGGGATGGGGGGATTGGGGGGGGAGGGTTCACCTGTGGGGCCCGATCCGGAACGGGGGGGGCAGGGCCGCTCGCGCCGCCCTCTCGGCCGCCGACAGCGCCAGGCGGAAGGGGACGCCCCCCGGGGACCCAGGCGTCCGGGGGGGCCCCTTCACATCCCCCGGGGACCCAGGCGTCCGGGCAGTGGGGGGGGCCCCCCCTACATCCCCCATGGACCCAGGCGTCCGGGCGGTGGGGGGGGGCGGCCCCAGGGTCCCATCGGGTAGGAGGGTGAAGGTCTCATCCTATGGGGGGGGTGCGGAATTGGTTGGGGGGGGGGGTGTCCAGCTGACCCCCCCCATTCCCCCCCCCCAAACCCACCTTCAGGCGGGGGGGGCGGGCGATGACGCGGGCAAGGGGGGGGGCGCCGTTCCGGGGGGGGGGGTGCAGGAGCAGCTGGGTGCTGGCGCCCCCCCCCAGGGCCCGCAGCAGCGGGGGGGGGTGCAGGTCCTCGTGCAGCAGCGCCAGCACGCGGGGGGGGGCTGGGGGGGCGGGGGGGGTCAGGGGGGGTTGACCCCCCCATCCCACACCCCCCAACCCCCCCCCCCCCTTCCTTACCGCGGTGGGGGGGGCCCAGCAGCCCCCCCAGGGCCTGCAGGACGCGGGGGGGGGGCAGGCGCAGCAGGAGCCAACTCAGCGAGTCCAGCACCAGCGTCTGGGGGGGGGGCGGCGGCCCCAGGAGCCCCGCCAGGGGAAAGGCCCCGCCCCCCGGGGTGAAGGCCCCGCCCCCCGGGGTGAAGGCCCCGCCTCCCAGCGTAAAGGCTCCGCCCCCCATCCAGCCCAGCGGGTCCTGGAAGGCGTCGAGGAATTCGAGCCTGGGGGGGACATGGGGGACATGGGGGGGTCAGGGGGGGACATGGGGGGTCAGGGGGGACATGGGGGGGTCGGGGGGTGTCAGGGGGGACATGGGGGACATGGGGGGGCCAGGGGGGTATGGGGGGGATATGGGGGTTCAGGGGGGACATGGGGGACACGGGGGTCAGGGGGGACGTGGTGGTTCAGAGGGGTCAGGGGGGACATGGGGGGTCAGGGGGGGTATGGGGGGTCATGGGGGACATGGGGGACATGGGGGACCAGGGGGGGTATGGGGGGTCAGGGGGGACATGGGGGACATGGTGGGCCAGGGGGGGTATGGGGGGTCAGGGGGGACATGGGGGACATGGGGGGCTCAGGGGGGGTATGGGGGGTCAGGGGGGACATGGGGGACATGGGGGGCTCAGGGGGGGTATGGGGGGTCAGGGGGGACATGGGGGACATGGTGGGCCAGGGGGGGTATGGGGGGTCAGGGGGGACATGGGGGGCTCAGGGGGGGTATGGGGGGTCAGGGGGGACATGGGGGGCTCAGGGGGGGGATATGGGGGGTCAGGGGGGACATGGGGGGGACATGGGGGACATGAGGGGGTCAGGGGGGCTGGAGGAGTATGGGGGTCAGGGGGGATGGGGGTCAGGGGGGACAGGGGGGTTGGGGGGGACATGGGGGGGTCAGTGGGGCTGGGGGGGTCAGTGAGGGTCGGGGGGATGGGGGGCCGGGGGGGTCAGGGGGGGTATGGGGGTCGGGGGGGACAGGGGGGGCAGGGGGGAACATGGGGGGTTCAGGGGGTTTTGGGGTCCAGAGGGGTTTAGGGGGGTCAAGGGGTTTTGGGGTGCTCAGGGGGTTTTGGGGTGCTGAGGTTTGGGGGTACAGGGGCCGTTTCGGGGGCTGAGGGGAGCGGGGCCGTTTCGGGGTGCTAAGGTTTTGGGGGGCGGGGCTGTTTTGGGGGGCGGGGCCGTTTCGGGGGCGGGGCCGTTTCGGGGGCTGAGGGGGGCGGGGCTGTTTTGGGGGGCGGGGCTGTTGTGGGGGCGGGGCCGTTTCGGGGGCCGAGGGGGGCGGGGCTGTTTTGGGGGCGGGGCCGTTTCGGGGGCTGAGGGGGGCGGGGCTGTTTTGGGGGCGGGGCCGTTTCAGGGGCCGTGGGGGGCGGGGCTCTCACCGGCGCGCGACCTCGGGGCTCAGCCCCCGCTCGAAGCGCTCCCGGGGGGCATCGAGCAGCAGAACCCGGACCCGCTCGGACCTGGGGCCAAAAGAGACCCCCTGGGACCCCCAAACCCCCCTGGGACCCCAAACCCCCTGGGACCCCAAACCCCCTGAAACCCCTGGGACCCCCAAACCCCCTGGGACCCCAAACCCCCTGGGACCCCCTGGGACCCCCAAACCCCCCTGGGACCCCAACACCCCCTGAGACCCCTGGGACCCCAAACCCCCTGAAACCCCTGGGACCCCCAAACCCCCCTGGGACCCCAAAACCCCCTGAGACTCCCTGGGACCCCCAAACCCCCCTGGGACCCCAAACCCCCTGAGAGAGACCCCCTGGGACCCCCAAACCCCCTGGGACCCCAAAACCCAGTGACCCCAAACCCAGTGACCCCCAAACCCAGAGACCCCAAACCCCCCGTGACCCCCAAACCCAGAGACCCCCCCAGACCCCCCGTGACCCCCAAACCCCAGTGACACCCAAACCCCCCAGTGACCCCAAACCCCCTGTGACCCCCAAACCCCCCTGTGATCCCCCCAGTGACCCCAAACCCCCCCTGACCCCCCCAAACCCCCCGACCCCCACTCCCCCTGACCCCTCCGAGCCCCCCAAACCCCCCAGTGGCTCCAAACCCCCCCAGTGACTCCCAGACCCCAGTAACCCCAAAACCCCCAGACCCCCCCAGTGACCCCAAACCCCCCCCAACCCCCTCACCCCCCCCAAACCCCCCGGGACCCCCAAACCCCCCGCCCCCCCCAATCCCCCGTGACCCCCAAATCCCCCCCAGCCCCCGTGACCCCCCCGTCCCCCCCACCTCCTGACGGCCGCGGTCACCAGGGCCCTGAGGACGCTGCGCCCCTCGCAGGAGGCCCCGTCTGGGGGGGCAGGGTCACCCCAAATCCGCCCCTCGCCCCAAAACCCCCTGACCCCCCCAAACCCCCCTGACCCCCCAAACCCCTCACCCCCCCCAAACCCCTCAAACCCCCCCAAACCCCCCTGACCCCCAAGTCCGCCCCACAGCCCCCCCTGACCCCCCAGACCCCCCCAGCCCCCCTGACCCCCTCAACCCCACCCCACATCCCCCCCAAACCCCCGACCACCCTGACCCCCCAAACCCCTCAAACCCCCCCAAACCCCCCTGACCCCCCAAACCCCGCCTCCCAGCCCCCCAACCCCCCTGACCCCCCCCAAACCCCGCCCCCCGCCCCCCCCAAAACCCCTGACCCCCCAAACCCCTCAAACCCCCCCAAAACCCCCCTGACCCCCAAGTCCGCCCCACAGCCCCCCCGACCCCCCCCAACCCCCTGACCCCTCCAACCCCTCCCCCCATCCCCCCCATCCCCCCACAACCCCAAACCCCGCCCCCCCAACCCCCCAGACCCCCCCGACCCCCAAATCCACCCCCTGACCCCCCAACCCCGCCCCACATCCCCCCCACACCCCCCAAACCCCGCCCCCCTGACCCCCCAAACCCCGCCCCACCCCCCCACCCCCCAAACCCCGCCCCCCGCCCCCCCCGCACCCCTCACGAGCACGAGCCCCCCCAGCGGCTCCTCCAGCATGGCCGGCGCGCACCGATGACGTCACCACCGCCGCGCCCGCCCCGCCCCTCCCCTCTTCTCTCTCCCCGGGGTGGGGGGGATGTGACGTCACCGTACGGACACGGCCGCCGCCATGTTGGCGGGGGGGGGTGGTGGAAACCCCACGTGACCAAAAAACCACGCCCCCAATTAAACGAACGAGGGTTTTATTTGGCGGGAAACGACGCGGAACGGCGCGCGCGCCTCGTGGGTTCATTAACGAGCGGCGCTTAATTAACGGCGGCGGGAGCGGCGGGGGGGGCGGCGGGAGGGGCGGGGCTCGGGGGGGCTGGGGGAGGGGCGCGGGGGGGCGGGGGGCGGAGGGGGAGGGGGCGCCCCCCCTTTGTAGAGCAGCTGGAACAGGAAGGCGTTGGCGAACCTGGGGGGAGGTGGCGGGGTCAAGGTCAAGGTCAGGGTGGGGTCAAGGTCAAGGTCAGGGTCAGGTCACTCACCAGGGGAGGTTGTTGTCCAATCCCGGGCGGCGCAGGGGGCACCGGAAGGGGTTGAGAACGGGGGGGCCCGCGCCCCCCCCCGCCGCCGCCCCCGCGGCCGCGCCCGCCAGGGGGACCCCGAGAGCTGAGCCCACCGAGAAGAACGCGGGGACCCGCTGGGCCTGGGGGGGCGGTCATGTGACCCCCGTGTGACCCCCGTGTGACCCCGACCCCCCCCGAGAGCTGAGCCCACCGAGAAGAACGCGGGGACCCGCTGGGCCTGGGGGGGCGGTCATGTGACCCCCATGGGACCCCCCCATGTGACCCCCATGGGACCCCCGTGTGACCCCGACCTCCCCCGAGAGCTGAGCCCACCGAGAAGAACGCGGGGACCCGCTGGGCCTGGGGGGGCGTGGGGTCATGTGACACCTGTGGGACCCCCCCGTGGGACCCCCATGGGACCCCGACCCCCCCATCTGACCCCTGTGGGACCCCCGTGGGACCCCCCATGTGACCCCCCCCATGGGACCCCCCATGTGACCCTGACCCCCCATGGGGACATTGAGACCCTCAGGGACCCCCATGGGACCCAAACCCCCCATGGGACCCCCATGTGACCCCGACCCCCCCATGGGGACACTGAGACCCCCCAGGGACCCCCATGTGACCCCTATGGGACCCCCCCATGTGACCCCAACCCCCCCCATGGGGACAACGAGACCCCCAGGGACCCCCATGTGACCCCAAACCCCCCATGTGACCCCGACCCCCCCATGTGACCTCGACCCCCCCATGTGACCCTGACCCCCCCATGTGACCCCTATGGGACCCCCCCATGTGACCCCGACCCCCCCAGGCACCTGCAGGCGGGGGAGGGCGCTGACCCACGGCTCCTGCAGCGCGAACCCCGCGTTGAACCCTGGGACAGACGGACGGACGTGACCTCTGACCCCGTGCCCCCTGACCCCGTGACCCCTGACCCCACACACCCCCTTTAACACCCCCCCCCCCCCCCAAAACCTTCACAGAACCCCTGGGAACCCCCAGCTCCCCTTGGCCCCGCCCCCTCCTTTAGCCCCCGCCCCTTTTTCCTGAGTCCCCACCCCCTCCATTGGCCCCGCCCCCTGTCCCTGAATCCCCGCCCCCTCGCGTGGCCCCGCCCCTTGTCCCCGAGACCCCGCCCCCTCCCTTGGCCCCATCCTCCAAGTCCCCTTGCCCCGCCCCCTCTATTGGCCACGCCCTTTGACCGTGAGACCTCGCCCCCTCCTTGCCCCGCCCCTTGTTCCTGAGTCCCCGCCCCCTCTCGTGGCCCCGCCCCTTGGCCCCGAGACTCCGCCTCCTCCCTTGGCCCCGCCCTCCCAGTCCCTTGGTCCCTCCCCCTCCCTTGCCCCCGAGACCCCGCCCCCTCCTTGGCCCCGCCCCTTGTTCCTGAGTCCCCACCCCCTTCTTTGGCCCCGAGACCCCGCCCCCTCCCTTGGCCCCGCCCTCCCAGTCCCTTGGCCCCGCCCCTTGTCCCTGCGTCCCCGCCCCCTCCCTTGGCCCCGCCCCTTGTCCCTGAGTCCCCGCCCCCTCCCTTGGCCCCACCCACCGATCACGAGGTCCGGGCGCGTCCCGGGTGGGGGGCGGGCGCTGAAGGTCACGTGGACTCCGCCCCGCCCCCCTCCTCCCCCCTCGGCGCTCGGGCGGGAACCCGGAAACAGCTCCAGCACTTCCTGGGGTCACGGGGGCGGGGGGGTGTCACGGGGGGGGTCACCACCCCCCAGCCCCTCCCCCCCCCCCCCCCCCCCCCCCCACATCCGGGTACTTCCGGGTACGCCGCGGTACTTCCGGCCCCGCCCGCACCGTGCGCTGCAGCCGGAAGCGCCGCCCGTGGAGCGGGGGGGGCACCGAACCGCCCAGGAACAGCAGCTCCAGGGTCACGTGGGGCAGCAGCACCGAGAGCTCCTGCGGGAACCCGGAAGTCACCAAAAACACCCAGAAAACACCCAAAAACACCCAAAAAACACCCAAAAAACACCCCAAATCACCCAAAACCACCACAAAATACCCCCAAATCACCCTAAAACACCCAAAAACACCCCAAAAACACCCAAAAACACCCAAAATCACCCCAAAATCACCCCAAATCGCCCCAAAACCACCCCAAAATCACCCAAAACCACCCCAAAATACTCCCAAATCACCCTAAAACACCCAAAAACACCCCAAAAACACCCAAAAACACCCCAAATCACCCAAAATCACCCCAAAATACCCCAAAATCACCCCAAATCACCACAAATAACCCCAAAATCACCCAAATTCACCCCAAATCACCCAAATTCACCCCAAATCCCCCCAAAACCACCCCAAATCCCCCAAAATCACCCAAATTCACCCAAAATCCCCCAAATCCCCCCAGATAACCCCACCAGCCCCTCCCCCATCCCCCTCTCCATCCCCATTTCCCCACTTTCCCCCATTTTTGCCCAATTTCCCGTGTTTCTCACCCAAAACGTCCCCATCCCCCTCAGCTCCATCCGCATTTCCCCATTTTCCCCATTTTTCCCCCATTTTTCCCCATTTTTCCCCCATTTTTGCCCATTTTCTCCCATTTCTCACCCAAAACGTCCCCATCCCCCCCACCTCCATCCCCATTTCCCCATCTTTCCCCATTTTCCCCATTTTTAACCATTTCTTTGCCCGATTTCCCGGGTTTCTCACCCAGAACAGGCCCAGCAGGCCCAGCTCGGCCCCGCCTGCCCGTTTTTGCCCGTTTTTGCCCGTTTTTGTCCGATTTCCCGGGTTTCTCACCCAGAACAGGCCCAGCAGGCCCAGCTCGGCCCCGCCTGCCCGTTTTTGCCCGTTTTTGCCCGTTTTTGCCCGATTTCCCGGGTTTCTCACCCAGAACAGGCCCAGCAGGCCCAGCTCGGCCCCGCCTGCCCGTTTTTGCCCGTTTTTGCCCGTTTTTGCCCGATTTCCCGGGTTTCTCACCCAGAACAGGCCCAGCAGGCCCAGCTCGGCCCCGCCTGCCCGTTTTTGCCCGTTTTTGCCCGTTTTTGCCCGATTTCCCGGGTTTCTCACCCAGAACAGGCCCAGCAGGCCCAGCTCGGCCCTGCCTGCCCGTTTTTGCCCGTTTTTGCCCGTTTTTGCCCGATTTCCCGGGTTTCTCACCCAGAACAGGCCCAGCAGGCCCAGCTCGGCCCCGCCTGCCCGTTTTTGCCCGTTTTTGCCCGTTTTGCCCGATTTCCCGGGTTTCTCACCCAGAACAGGCCCAGCAGGCCCAGCTCGGCCCCGCCTGCCCGTTTGTGCCCGTTTTTGCCCGTTTTTGCCCGATTTCCCGGGTTTCTCACCCAGAACAGGCCCAGCAGGCCCAGCTCGGCCCCGCCTGCCCGTTTTTGCCCGTTTTTGCCCGTTTTTGTCCGATTTCCCGGGTTTCTCACCCAGAACAGGCCCAGCAGGCCCAGCTCGGCCCCGCCTGCCCGTTTTTGCCCGTTTTTGCCCGTTTTTGCCCGATTTCCCGGGTTTCTCACCCAGAACAGGCCCAGCAGGCCCAGCTCGGCCCCGCCTGCCCGTTTTTGCCCGTTTTTGCCCGTTTTTGCCCGATTTCCCGGGTTTCTCACCCAGAACAGGCCCAGCAGGCCCAGCTCGGCCCCGCCTGCCCGTTTTTGCCCGTTTTTGCCCGTTTTTGCCCGTTTTCCCCCGTTTCTCACCCAGAACAGGCCCAGCAGGCCCAGCTCGGCCCCGCCTGCCCGTTTGTGCCCGTTTTTGCCCGTTTTTGCCCGATTTCCCGGGTTTCTCACCCAGAACAGGCCCAGCAGGCCCAGCTCGGCCCCGCTCTCCTCCACCTCCACCCGCAGGCGGCGCCGCCGCAGGAGCCGCAGCTCCGGGACTGAGGGACCGCGACCTCTGACCCCTGACCTCTGACCCCTGACCCCATGACCTCGCCCCCCCATCCCCCACCCCCATCCCCCACCCCCCTCCCCATCCCCCCTTTCCCCATCCCATCCCCTCCCCCGTTCCCCCCATTTCCCCCACTCCCATCCCCCACCCCCATTCCCCCCATCCCCCACCCCCCCATTGTCCCACATCCCCCCACCCCCATCCCCCACCCCCCCTCCCCATCCCCCCTTTCCCCCTCCCCCATTCCCATCCCCCACCCCCATCCCATCCCCCCCATCCCCCCAATTATCCCCCATCCCCCCTCCGCCATTCCCCACATTCCCCCCACCCCCCATCCTCCCACCCCCCACCCCCATCCCCCATCCCCCATCCCCCATCCCATCCCCCCACCCCCCCATTCCCATCCCCCACCCCCATCCCCATTCCCCCCATTTCCCCCCATTCCCACCCCCCATCCCCTCCCCCACCCCCATCCCCCCATTCCCCCCCCCACCCCCCCTCCCCCCCCGGACCCACAGCTCTGGGGCAGCAGCCGGGTGAGCACGTAGAACAGGGTCAGGGGGTACGAGAGCAGCGCGGCCAACGGGGAGCTGAGGGGCAGCCCCCGCCACGCGTAGTACTGGGCCCAGGAATCTGTGGGGCAGCCCCATAGCGACCCATGGAGACCCATAGAGATCCATAGAGACCCATAGAAACCCACCAGAACCACATAGAGACCCATAGAGACCCATAGCCTGACCCACAGCACCCAGGGGCAGCCCCCGCCACGCGTAGTACTGGGCCCAGGAGTCTGTGGGGCAGCCCCATAGTGACCCATGGAGACCCATAGAGATCCATAGAGACCCATAGAAACCCACCAGAACCACACAGAGACCCATAGAGACCCATAGCCTGACCCACAGCACCCAGGGGCAGCCCACACCAGGCATAGTATGGGGCCCAGGAATCTGTGGGGCAGCCCCATAGCGACCCATGGAGACCCATAGAGATCCATAGAAACCCACCAGAACCACACAGAGACCCATAGAGACCCATAGAGACCCATAGAGACCCATAGCCTGACCCACAGCACCCAGCAGCAGCCCCCGCCACGCGTAGTACTGGGCCCAGGAATCTGTGGGGCAGCCCCATAGCGACCCATGGAGACCCATAGAGATCCATAGAAACCCACCAGAACCACACAGAGACCCATAGAGACCCATAGAGACCCATAGCCTGACCCACAGCACCCAGGGGCAGCCCACACCAGGCATAGTATGGGGCCCAGGAATCTGTGGGGCAGCCCCATAGCGACCCATGGAGACACCCACAGAGACCCATAGAGACCCATAGAGACCCATAGCCTGACCCACAGCACCCAGGGGTAGCCCCCACCAGGCATAGTATGGGGCCCAGGAATCTGTGGGGCAGCCCCATAGCGACCCATGGAGACCCACAGAACCACATAGAGACCCACAGAGACCCATAGAGCCACATAGAGACCCACGGGCTGACCCACAGCACCGGGCCCATGGATGTGTGGGGCAGCCCCACAGCGCCCCACGGCGCCCCATAGCGCTCACCGAAGCCGTCGGCCGGGGGGGGCTCTGGGGGGGCGGGGGGCAGCGCCACCTCCCCCGCCGGCTGCAGCCCCTCGAACGGGACGGCTGGGGACGGGGGTCAGGGACCCGAACCACGGGGACCCCAACCCCCAAATCCCCCGGGACCCCAAACCCCGCCCAGGACCCCAAAACCCCCCAGGAAACCAAACCCCCTGGGACCCCAAACCCCCCCGGGACCCCAAACCCCCCCGGGACCCCAAAACCCCCCAGGGACTCCCAACCCCCCACTGCCCCCCATTGCTCCCCCATTGCCCCCAACCCCCATTGCCCCCCAATCCCCCATTGCCCCCAACCCCCATTGCCCCCCATTAATCCCCATTGCCCCCATATCCCCCATTGCCCCCAACCCCCATTGCCCCCCATTGACCCCAAGCCCCCCATTGCCCATTGCCCCCATTGCCCCCCACCCCCCATGGCCCCCCAACCCCCCCATTACTCATTGCCCCCCATTGCCCCCATTGCCCCCAACCCCCATTGCCCCCATTGCCCCCCAACCCCCATTGCCCTTCATTGCCCCCATTGCCCCCCAACCCCCATTGCCCTTCATTGCCCCCCATTGCCCCCCACCCCCCCATTGCCCCCCATTGCCCCCCACCCCCCCATTGCCCCCCATTGCCCCCAACCCCCATTGCCCCCCATTGCCCCCCAATCCCCCATTGCCCCCAACCCCCATTGCCCCCCATTGCCCCCAACCCCCATTGCCCCCCATTGACCCCCAATCCCCCATTGCCCCCAACCCCCATTGCCCCCCATTGCCCCCCAATCCCCCATTGCCCCCAACCCCCATTGCCCCCCACCCCCCATTGCCCCCCAACCCCCCCATTACTCATTGCCCCCCATTGCCCCCATTGCCCCCATTGTCCCCCCATTGCCCCCCAACCCCCATTGCCCCCATTGCCCCCCACCCCCCCATTGCCCCCATTGCCCCCATTGTCCCCCCCGTTGCCCCCCAACCCCCATTCCCCCCCATTGCCCCCATTGCCCCCATTGACCCCCACCCCCCATTGCCCCCATTGCCCCCCACCCCCCATTGCCCCCATTGCCCCCATTGCCCCCCACCCCCCATTGACCCCCATTGCCCCCCAGCCCCCATTGCCCCCATTGCCCCCCATTGCCCCCCAGCCCCCATTGCCCCCATGGCCCCCATGGCCCCCATTGCCCCCCACCCCCCATTGCCCCCATGGCCCCCATGGCCCCCACGGCCCCCCACCCCCCATTGCCCCCATGGCCCCCACGGCCCCCCACCCCCCATTGCCCCCATGGCCCCCATGGCCCCCCACCCCCCATTGCCCCCATTGCCCCATGGCCCCCATTGCCCCCACGGCCCCCCACCCCCCATTGCCCCCATGGCCCCCATGGCCCCCCACCCCCCATTGCCCCCATTGCCCCATGGCCCCCATTGCCCCCACGGCCCCCCACCCCCCATTGCCCCCATGGCCCCCACAGCCCCCCACCCCACGGCCCCACTCACCGCGGGGGGGTCCCGGGTGTGGGGCGCCCCCCCCCAGCCCCACGCCGTAGTCCGGGGGTCGCACCCACATGCTGAGGGCGGCCCAGCCCCCCCCGGACAGCCCCCGCGCCCCCAGGAAGCGCTGGAGGGCGAAGCTCTCGCCGGTCACCTCTGTGGGACCCACGGAGACCATAGGGACCCATAGGGACCGTAGGGACCATAGAGACCATAGAGACCATAGAGACCCATAGATACCCCATAGGGACCATAGAGACCCATAGATACCCCATAGGGACCATACAGACCCACAGAGACCCATAGACACCCATAGAACCCCAGGAAGCGCTGGAGGGCGAAGCTCTCGCTGGTCACCTCTGTGGGACCCACAGAGACCATAGGGACCCATAGATACCCCATAGGGACCATAGAGACCATACAGACCCATAGAGACCCATAGGGACCCATAGAGACCGTAGAGACCCATAGAGACCCATAGAACCCCAGGAAGCGCTGGAGGGCGAAGCTCTCGCTGTCACCTCTGTGGGACCCACGGAGACCATAGGGACCCATAGGGACCCATAGGGACCATAGAGACCCATAGATACCCCATAGGGACCATAGAGACCATAGAGACCATAGATACCCCATAGAGACCATAGAGACCATAGAGACCATAGAGACCCATAGACACCCATAGAACCCCAGGAAGCGCTGGAGGGCGAAGCTCTTGCTGTCACCTCTGTGGGACCCACAGAGACCATAAGGACCATAGAGACCATAGAGACCCATAGAGACCATAGAGACCCATAGAGACCATAGAGACCCGTAGAGACCCATAGAGACCCATAGAGACCATAGAGACCCATAGAGACCCATAGATACCCCATAGAGACCATAGAGACCCATAGAGACCCATAGGGACCCATAGAGAGCCATAGAGACCCACAGATAACCACACAGACCCATAGAGACCCATAGAGACCATAGAGACCCACGCAAACCCATAGAGACCCCATCCCCCGTGGCCCCCCCACCCCCCATATCCCCCCACCCCCCATTCCCCCCCATATCCCCCACTCCCCCCACCCCCCATTATCCCCCCATATCCCCCATGTCCCCCCACCCCCCATATCCCCCCAACCCCCCACCCCCCCACATCCCCCCACCCCCCATTATTCCCCCCATATCCCCCATGTCCCCCCACCCCCCATTTCCCCCCACATCCCCCACCCCCCATATCCCCCCATGTCCCCCCACCCCCCATGACCCCCACATCCCCCACCCCCATGCCCCTCCCCCCCACCCCCCATGCCCCTCCCCCCCATGCCCCCCCCCGCCCCCCGCCCCTCCCCCACCTGGGGTGAAGTGGAACGGCAGCTCCTGCAGCGCGCGGGCCCCGCCCATGAGCGCGCGCAGCTGGCGGCAGCGCCCCCGGTGCCCCCCCCGCAGCGCGAGGGCGGCGCAGCGCGCGGAGCAGAACAGCACGGCCCGGCACGCGGCGCTGGGGGCGGGGTCAGAGCCGCGCGACGCCGAGCGAACCCCCCACGGCGACCCACGGCGACCCACGGCGACCCATAGCGACCCATAGCGACCCATAGCGACCCATAGGGAACACCCCATAGCAAACACCCCATAGGAACCCATAGCGACCCATAGCGACCCATAGCGACCCACGGCGACCCACGGCGACCCACGGCGACCCATAGCGAACACCCCATAGCGACCCACAGCAACCCATAGTGACCCATAGCGACCCATAGCGACCCATAGGGACCCACAGCGACCCATAGCAAACACCCCATAGGAACCCAGAGCGACCCATAGGGACCCATAGCGACCCATAGCGACCCATAGCGACCCACAGCGACCCATAGCGAACACCCCATAGGAACCCATAGCGACCCATAGGGACCCATAGCGACCCATAGCGAACACCCCATAGGAACCCATAGCGACCCATAGGGACCCACAGCGACCCATAGCAAACACCCCATAGGAACCCAGAGCGACCCATAGGGACCCATAGCGACCCATAGCGACCCATAGGGACCCACAGCGACCCATAGCGACCCATAGGGACCCACAGCGACCCATAGGGACCCATAGGGACCCATAGCGACCCATAGGGACCCATAGCAAACACCCCATAGGAACCCACGGCGACCCATAGCGACCCATAGGGACCCACAGCGACCCAGAGCGACCCATAGGGACCCATAGCGAACACCCCATAACCCTCACAACCCCCCATAGCAAACACCCCATAACCCCCCATAGCAAACCCCCAATAACTCCCATAACCCCCCATAGCAAACACCCCATAGCCCCCCATAGCGCCCCATAACCCCCCATAGCAAACACCCCATAGCCCCCCATAGCGCCCCATAACCCCCCATAGCAAACACCCCATAACCCCCCATAGCAAACACCCCATAACCCCCCATAGCGCCCCATAACCCCCCAGCCCCCCCTGCGCACCCCCAGTCCCCCCTGAACCCCCAGAGCACAACGGCCCCGCCCAGGGGCCCGCGGTGATTGGACGAGCGGGGACCAATGAATGAACGGGGACCAATGAATGAATGGGACTCAATGAATGAATGGGAACCAGTGAATGGGCGGGAACCAATGAATGGGCGGGAACCAATGAATGAATGGACGGGAACCAATGAATGAACCCCCAGGTCCCCCCATCTCCCCAGGTTCGGGATCCCCACGTCTCCCCAGTTTCGGGGTCCCCCCCCATCTCCCCAGTCTTGGGGTCCCCCCCATGTCTCCCCACATTTAGGGTCCCCATGTCTCACCAGGTCTGGGGTCCCCCCCCCATCTCCCCACATTGGGGTCCCCCCCATCCCCACACTGGGGTCCCCCCATCCCCACACTGGGGTCCCCCCGTGTCTCCCCACTTTCGGGGTCCCCCCCCCATCCCCACACTGGGGTCCCCCCATCCCCACACTGGGGTCCCCCCGTGTCTCCCCACTTTCGGGGTCCCCCCCCCATCCCCACACTGGGGTCCCCCCATCCCCACACTGGGCCCCCCCCGTGTCTCCCCAGTTTCGGGGTCCCCATCCCCACACTGGGGTCCCCCCCATCCCCACGTTGGGGTCCCCGTGTCTCCCCAGTTTCGGGGTCCCCATCCCCACACTGGGGTCCCCCCCATCCCCACATTGGGGTCCCCGTGTCTCCCCAGTTTCGGGGTCCCCCCCATCCCCACACTGGGGTCCCCCCCGTGTCTCCCCAGTTTCGGGGTCCCCCCATCCCCACACTGGGGTCCCCCCGTGTCTCCCCAGTTTCGGGGTCCCCCCCATCCCCACCCTGGGGTCCCCCCCGTGTCTCCCCAGTTTCGGGGTCCCCCCATCCCCACACTGGGGTCCCCCCGTGTCTCCCCACTTTAGGGGTCCCCATCCCCACCCCGGGGTCCCCGTGTCTCCCCAGTTTCGGGGTCCCCCCATCCCCACACTGGGGTCCCCCCGTGTCTCCCCAGTTTCGGGGTCCCCCCATCCCCACCCTGGGGTCCCCGTGTCTCACCACGGCTGGGGGGTCCCCGCCAGGCCCCCGCATTGGTGGCAAAGCCGCGACGTCAGCGCGGGGGGGTCCAGGGTGGGGGGGGGGCCCCAGCCCCACTTTGGGGTCCCCACCAGCGCCACCCCCAGCCGGGCGACCAATGGGGCCAGGGCCCTGGGGGCAGGGGGCAGGGGTCAGGGGGTCATGGGGGGGTCATGGGGGGGTCAGGGGGGTCACAGGGGGTCAGGGGGTCATGGGGGGTCAGGGGGGTCACAGGGGGTCAGGGGGTCATGGGGGGGTCAGGGGGGTCATGGGGGGTCAGGGGGTCATGGGGTGCAATGGGGGTCAGGGGGTTCAATGGGGGTCAGGGGGTTCAATGGGGGTCAATGGGGGTCCCAGGGGGTCGGGGGGGTCCTAGGGCAGTCAGGGGTTCAATGGGGGTCAATGGGGGTCCCAGGGGGTCCCGGGGGTTCAATGGGGGTCAGGGGGTTCAATGGGGGTCCCGGGGGATCCCAGGGGGTCGGGGGGGTCCTAGGGCAGTCAGGGGTTCAATGGGGGTCAATGGGGGTCCCAGGGGGTCCCAGGGGTTCAAGGGGGGTCAGGGGGTTCAATGGGGGTCCCAGGGGTCCCGGGGGTTTCGATGGGGGAGATTTGGGGGTCCCAGGGGGTTCAATGGGGGGATGTGGGGGTCCCGGGGGGTTCGATGGGGTGGATGTGGGGGTCGGGGGGTCGATGTGGGGATCTCTGGGGGTGGATGTGGGGGTCCGGGGGTCGATGTGGGGGTCCCTGGGGGTGGATGTGTGGGTCCGGGGGGTTCAATGGGGTGGATGTGGGGGTCCGGGGGGTTGATGTGGGGGTCCATGGGGTGGATGTGTGGGTCCGGGGGTGGATGTGTGGGTCCCTGGGGGTGGATGTGTGGGTCCGGGGGTGGATGTGTGGGTCCCTGGGGGTGGATGTGTGGGTCCGGGGGTGGATGTGGGGGTCCCTGGGGGTGGATGTGTGGGTCCCTGGGGGTGGATGTGGGGGTCCATGGGGTGGATGTGTGGGTCCGGGGGTGGATGTGTGGGTCCGGGGGTGGATGTGGGGGTCCCGGGGGGTCCATGGGGTGGATGTGGGGCGCGGGCGACTCACGCGCGCAGGCCGGCGTCCCCCACGGCGAGCAGGCGGGGGCGGCGGGGGGGCCCCCCGGCCATGGGGCGCCCCATAGCGCGGCACAGCAGCCCCAGCGCGCGGGGGGCGGGGGGCGGCGCGGGGGGCGCGCGGGGGGACCCCAGCTCGTAATCCAGGCCCAGGGGGAGCCCCCGCGCGTCCGCCAGCAGCAGCACCCAGCGAACCACCAGGAGGCGCCCTGGGGGGCACGGGGGCGGGGTCAAGGTCACCCCCGGGGGGCAGATTGGGGTCGCACGGGGTCAAGTTCAGGGTGAAGCTGGGGAGAGGTTGGGGGGGCTTGGGGTCCCTAGGGGGGTAATGGGGGTGTCCTTGGGGTCCCTGGGGCTCACATTGGGGTCCCTTGGGGTGATATTGGGGTCCCTGGGGTGTAATGGGGGTGTAATTGGGGTCCCTGGGGGTCACATTGGGGGTCCTGGGGTGATATTGGGGTCCCTGGGGGTCACATTTGGGGTCCCTGGGGGTCACACTGGGGGTCCCATTGGGGTCCCTTGGGGTGTTATTGGGGTCCCTGTGGTGTAATGGGGGTGTAATTGGGGTCCCTGGGGGTCACATTGGGGGTCCTGGGGTGATATTGGGGTCCCTGTGGTGTAATGGGGGTGTCATTGGGGTCCCTGGGGGTCACATTGGGGGTCCTGGGGTGATATTGGGGTCCCTGGGGGGTCACATTTGGGGTCCCTGGGGGTCACATTGGGGGTCCTGGGGTGATATTGGGGGTCCTGGGGTGCTATTGGGGTCCCTGGGGGTCACATTTGGGGTCCCTGGGGGTCACACTGGGGGTCCCATTGGGGTCCCTTGGGGTGCTATTGGGGTCCCTGGGGATGTAATGGGGGTGTCATTGGGGTCCCTCGGGGTCCCATTGGGGTCCCATTGGGGTCCCTGGGGGTGATATTGGGGGAGTCCTGAGGTCCCATTGGGGTCCCTGGGGTGTCCCTGGGGGTCCCATTGGGGGTGTCCTGGGGTGTTATTGGGGTCCCTGGGGGGTCACATCGGGGGTCCCTGGGGGTGATATTGGGGGTCCCTGGGGGGTCACATTGGGGGGTCCTGGGGAGTCCCTGGGGGGGTCACATTGGGGGGGTCCTGGGGTGCTATTGGGGTCCCTGGGGGTCACATCGGGGGTCCCTGGGGGTGATATTGGGGGTCCCTGGGGGTCCCATTGGGGGTGCCGGGGGGTCCCTGGGGGTCCCATCGGGGGTGCCGGGGGGGTCACATTGGGGGGTCCCTGGGGGTCCCTGGGGGTTGATATTGGGGGTCCCTGGGGGTCACATTGGGGATCCCATTGGGGGGTCTCTGGGGGTCCCATTGGGGGTGCCGGGGGGTCCCTGGGGGTCCCATTGGGGGTCCCGTGGGGGTCACATTGGGGGTCCCTGGGGGTCACATTGGGGGGTCCCGGAGGGTCCCTGGGGGTCACATTGGGGATCCCATTGGGGGGTCCCTGGGGGTCACATTGGGGATCCCATTGGGGGGTCTCTGGGGGTCCCATCGGGGGTGCCGGGGGGGCCCGGTTACCCGGGGGCGCCGCCCCCTCCTCCTCCTCCTCGTCCTCGTCCTCCAGGCTGACGAAGGTCAGGGTCCGGCGGAGGTCACCCAAGGTCAAGGCCACGTCCGCCCCCAGGGGGTCCCCGCAGGGCCCCGCCCCCCCCGCGGGCAGCGCCACCCCGAGGCGCGCGTTGGGCAGCGCGTGCAGCACCCAGGGCCCCGCCCCCCCGGGCTCGCGGGGGGGGAGGGGGGGCGGGGACCCCCCCCGCTCCCATTTCGGGGGGGTGGGGGGGGGGTCCCAGGCTCCGCCCCCCCGGCGCCACCCCCGCACCAGCGCCGCCAACTCCAGCAGCTCCGCCCGGTGACCGCTCAGGAGCTCCATGGCCTGGGGGGGCACCCCGGAAATGGAGACCCCCGGCCCCCCCAAAACCCACCCGACCCCCCCGGGTCCCCCCAAACCGCCCCGGTCCCCCCAGACCCCCCCAACCGCCCTTGACCCCCCAAAACCGCCCCGGTGCCCCCAGACCCCCCCAAACCGCCCTGAGCCCTCCCGCCCCCCCAAAACCCCCCTGGTCTCCCCAGACCCCCCCAATCCCCATTGACCCCCCCAAACCGCCCCGGTCCCCCCCAGGTCCCCCAACCCCCCATTGACCCCCCCAAAACCGCCCCGGTGCCCCCAGACCCCCCCAAACCGCCCTTGACCCCCCCAAAACCGCCCCGGTGCCCCCAGACCCCCCCAATCCCCATTGACCCCCCCAAACCGCCCTGGTGCCCCCAGACCCCCCCAATCCCCATTGACCCCCCCAAAACCGCCCCGGTCCCCCCAGACCCCCCCAAACCCCCCCTGGTCCCCCCCAGACCCCCCCAACGCCCCCCAAACCGCCCTGGTCCCCCCAGACCCCCCCAAACCGCCCCGGTGCCCCCAGACCCCCCCAATCCCCATTGACCCCCCCAAACCGCCCCGGTCCCCCCAGACCCCCCCAAACCGCCCTGCGCCCTCCCGCCCCCCCCAAACCCCCCCTGGTCTCCCCAGACCCCCCCGATTCCCCCCCACCCCCCAGACCCCCCCAACGCCCCCCAACCCCCCTAAAACCCCCCCGGTCTCCCCAACCCCCCCCAGACCACCCAACCCCCCTGGGTCTCCCCAAACCCTCCCTGACCCCCCCCCCCCTTCCCGAACCCCCCAACCCCCCCCCCGACCCCCCGGGTCCCCCCAAACCCCCCCAAACCCCCCCGGGTCCCCCCAGCCCCCCCCCCCCACCTCCTGGCGGCCGTTCCAAAGTAAACACCGCCCGCTGACGTCACCGCGCCCCGCCCCCGGCGCCGCTGATTGGCTGGAGCGCGCGGGGCGGAGCCAACGCGCGGCCGGGGGTTGAGCGCCCAACGCGGGGATCCCGCGCGGTGACGTTACGCGTGACGTCACGGGGAAACCCCCCCCCCCCCCCCCCCCTTCCCCTTCCCCAACCCGAAACGGCGGCTTTTCAGCCCAAAAACGTGCGGGACAGACACACGGACACGCGGGTTGGGTCACGGGGTCACAGGGGTCACCCCCCCCGTTATTTGGGGTGGCCGGGGGGGTCACAGCCGTGTCCCCATTGTCCCTGGGGGTGCTGTTCCTGGTGGCCCCGCTGTCCCCTCGATGATGTCACCACCGTCCCCTCGATGATGTCACCATTGTCCCCTCGATGATGTCACCATTGTCCCCTCGATGATGTCACTGTTGTCCCCTCATTGGTGTCACCGTTGTCCCCTCATTGGTGTCACCGTTGTCCCCTCGATGGTGTCACCGTTGTCCCCTCAATGATGTCGCCATTGTCCCCTCATTGGTGTCACCATTGTCCCCTCATTGGTGTCACCGTTGTCCCCTCAATGATGTCGCCATTGTCCCCTCATTGGTGTCACCGTTGTCCCCTCGTTGGTGTCACTGCTGTTGTCCCCTCTGGTGTCCCCTTGTTGTCCTTGGTGTCCCCCGATGCCTCCACATTGGCCCCATTGATGTCCCCACGGTGTCCCCATTGTCCTCCCTGTCCCATTATTGTCCCCATTGTCCCCTCACCGTCCCCATGGTGTCCCCATTGTCCCCCCATTGCCCCCCTTGTCCCCCCATTGTCCCCATTGCCCCATCATTGCCCCCATCACCCCCATTGTCCTCCCTGTCCCCGTTGCCCCATCATTGTCCCCATTGTCCTCTGTCCCCAATGACCCCCATGGCCCCAATGACCCCCATGGCCCTGTGACCCCCATGGTCCAAATGACCCCCATGTCCCCAGTGCCTCTCTGATGTCCCCATGTCCCCATTACCCCCAATGTCCCATGACCCCCATTACCCCCAATGTCCCCCTGATGTCCCCATGTCCCCAGTGCCTCTCTGATGTCCCCATGTCCTCATTACCCCCAATGTCCCATGACCCCCATTACCCCCAATGTCCCCCTGATGTCCCCATGTCCCCAGTGACTCTCTGATGTCCCCATGTCCCCATTACCCCCAATGTCCCCCTGATGTCCCCATGTCCCCATTACCCCCAATGTCCCCCTGATGTCCCCATGTCCCCCATTACCCCCAATGTCCCCATTACCCCCAATGTCCCATGTCCCCCATTACCCCCAATGTCCCCATTACCCCCAATGTCCCATGTCCCCCATGACCCTCTATGTCCCCATGACCCCCGATGTCCCCATGACCCTCTATGTCCCCATGACCCCCGATGTCCCCCATGACCCTCTATGTCCCCATGACCCCCGATGTCCCCACGACCCCCAATGTCCCCGTGTCCCCAAGGTCAGGGTCACGGCTCCAGCAGCTGCTCGCAGGCCCGGACCAGCTCCGCCAGCCTCGTGTGCTGCAGTGTCCCCATGTCCCCCGATGTCCCCATGTCCCCCAATGTCCCATGTCCCCCATGACCCCCGATGTCCCCATGACCCCCGATGTCCCCAAGGTCGGGGTCACGGCTCCAGCAGCTGCTCGCAGGCCCGGACCAGCTCCGCCAGCCTCGTGTGCTGCAGTGTCCCTATGTCCCCCAATGTCCCCATTACCCCCATGACCCCCGATGTCCCCACGACCCCCGATGTCCCCATGACCCCCATGACCCCCGATGTCCCCATGACCCCCGATGTCCCCGATGTCCCCAAGGTCGGGGTCAGGGCTCCAGCAGCTGCTCGCAGGCCCGGACCAGCTCCGCCAGCCTCAGCCGCGCGTACTCCAGCCGGTTCAGCGCCATCTGCCCCCCCTTCCTGGCCGCGTAGCTCGAGCCCTCGTGCGGTTGCCCCGTGGCCACCTACGGGGTCAGAGGTCATTGGGGAGGGGGGGGTGACTCCCCCCAAATCCACTGTGCCCCTCACAGGTGACCCCCCCAGACCCCATTGACTCCCAAACCCCCCCAAACCCCTGTGCCCCCCCAGGAACCCCCAAACCTCCCCCCCCAAACCCCCTGTGCCCCCCCATGTGACCCCCCCAGACCCCATTGACCCCCAATGCCCCCCCAGGTGTCCCCCCAAACCCCATTGGCCCCCAATCCCCCCCCATGTGACCCCCCCAGACCCCACTGACCCCCAACCCCCCCCCACCAACCCCCCTGTGCCCCCCCCAGGTGACCCCCGCAGACCCCATTGACCCCCAAACCCCCTCCCAAACCCCCCGTGCCCCCCCAGGAACCCCTAAACCCCCCCCTCAAACCCCCTGTGCCCCCCCAGGTGTCCCCCCAGACCCCATTGACCCCCAAACCCTCCCCACAAACCCCCTGTGCCCCCCCCCCCCAGGAACCCCCAGACCCCATTGACCCCCAAACCCCCCCCCAAACCCCCCCCCAAACCCCCTCCAGGTGACCCCCCCAGCCCCCCTGGGACCCCCAAACCCCCCCCAGGTGACCCCCCCATCCACCCCAGGACCCCCCAACCCCCCCCAGGTGACCCCCCCATCCCCCCCACCCCCCCCCGCGCCCCCCACCTGTGTGAGGTAGCGGATCTGCGCCGACAGCTCGGCCTCCACCTTGAGCACGGCGGCGCTGAACTGGGCGGCCTGGCGCTCCAGCAGCCGCTCGGCCGCCTTGTCCTTGGACAGCTCCAGGATCACCGACCCTGCCCGTGAACTTGACCCTCAGCCCGGCCCGGGGCCCCGGGCGCCACCCCCAGAGCCCCCAGACCGGGTTTGAATGGGGCTCAGGGACTGGGAGCCCTGGCCACGCCCCCTGGGCTGCCCAGTCAAGCCCCGCCCGCACGGAGGCCACGCCCACACGCCCATCAAGATGCCCCACCCAGAGCCCCCGCCACTGGAGGCCCCGCCTACTCAGAAGCACCACCCGCAAGTCCCCCAAGCCCCGCCCATTCAGAGGCCCCGCCCACCCAAATGCCCCACCCAGAGCCTCCACTCAAGGCCCCGCCTACTCAGAAGCACCACCCACAAGTCCCTCAAGCCCCGCCCATGTAGAGGCCACGCCCACACGCCCATCAAGATGCCCCACCCAGAGCCCCCGCCACTGGAGGCCCCGCCTACTCAGAAGCACCACCCACAAGTCCCTCAAGCCCCACCCATTCAGAGGCCCCGCCCACCCAGATACCCCACCCAGAGCCTCTCCCACTGGAGGCCCCGCCTACTCAGAAGTACCACCCACAAATCCCTCAAGCCCCGCCCACACAGAGGTCCCGCCCATGCAGAGGCCACGCCCACACGCCCATCAAGATGCCCCACCCAGAGCCCTCGCCACTGGAGGCCCCGCCTACACAGAAGCTCCACCCACAAGCCCCCAAGCCCCGCCCATTCAGAGGCCCCACCCACCCAGATACCCCACCCAGAGCCTCTCCCACTGGAGGCCCCGCCTACTCAGAAGCCCCGCCCATCCAGAGTCTACGCCCACAAGTCTGTCAAGCCACGCCCATCAAGATGCCCCACCCAGAGCCCCTGCTACTGGAGGCCCCGCCTACTCAGAAGCTCCACCCACAAATTCTTCAAGCCCCCACCCACCCAGAGGCCCCGCCCATGCAGAGGCCACGCCCACACGCACATCAAGATGCCCCACCCACAGCCCCCGCTACTGGAGGCCCCGCCTACCCAGAAGCGCCACCCACAAGTCCCTCAAGCCCCGCCCATCCAGACACCCCACTCCCGAGGCCCCGCCCCTCAGAGCCCTCACCCACCCCAGGCCCCGCCTACCCAGAAACTCCATCCCACCCACAACTCCCTCAAGCCACGCCCACCCATAGGCCCCGCCCACAAACTCAACCCAGAGGGTCCGGCCCCTCAATCACCCCCCAGCCCCCACCCACAACTCAAACCCCGCCCACCCCGAGCCCCCGCCCTCCCCAAGCCCCCACCCACCCCGAGGCCCCGCCCACCCCCGAAGCCCCGCCCACCCCGAGGCCCCGCCCACCCGCGCTCTGCAGCGAGGCCCCGATCTCGCGCTCCAGCTCCTCCAGCACCCGCAGGCGCTCGTTGGCCACAGCGAACCCGGCCATGGGCACCTGGGGGCGAACCGGGACCCCCCCGGACCCACTGAGCCCTGGGACCCCCCCTGGGACCCCCCCTGACCCCGCAAACCCGGCCATGGGGACCTGGGGGCGAACTGGGACCCCCCCGGACCCACTGAGCCCTGGGACCCCCCCCGGGACCCCCCCTGGGACCCCAAACCCGGCCATGGGCACCTGGGGGCGAACTGGGACCCCCCCGGACCCACTGAGCCCTGGGACCCCCCCCGGGACCCCCCCTGGGACCCCAAACCCGGCCATGGGCACCTGGGGGCGAACCGGGACCCCCCCGACCCACTGAGCCCCGGGACTCCCCCTGGGACCCCAAACCCGGCCATGGGCACCTGGGGGCGAACCGGGACCCCCCGGACCCACTGAGCCCTGGGACCCCCCCTGACCCCCCCAGACCCATTGAGCCCTGGGACCCCCCCTGACCCCCTGGAACCTCCCCCAGAGCCCCAAAACCCCCCCAAATCCACTGTGCCCCCCCAACCACCCCGTTCCCCCCCCCAGCTGCGCCCCCCAGACCCCATTGACCCCCAATCCCCAGTGACCACCCCAGGAACCCCCAAACCCCCCCAAACCCTCCCCAAACCCCCCGTGCCCCCCCAGGTGACACCCCCAGACCCCATTGACCCCCAGACCCCCTCCAAACCCCTTGTGCCCTCCCAGGTGACCCCCCCAGAACCCCCAGGAACCCCCAGACCCCCCAAACCCCCCCAAACCCCCCGTGCCCCCCCAACCCCTCCCCGGCCGCACCAACTCACCCCGCGCCGCGGCCCCGCCCTCAGCGGAAGTGACGCCATCCGGCGGCGCCGCGGGCGCGAAGGGCGGGAAGAAGGGGCCCACACGATGGCGGCGGCGGCGGCCGCTTGGGCTCCGGGGTCCCCGGCGGGGTCTCCGGTGCTGGAGGCGCTGGGGGCGCTGCCCCCCCCGCGAAGGGCGCTCCCCGGGCTCGTGAGGGCGCTGAGGGACAGCGCGGGGCTGCAGGTGAGAGGGGGGCAGCGGGACACCCCCCCACCCCCAAAACGGGGCACCCCCCCCCCCCCCCCCCCAAAACGGGGCACCCCCCCCCACCCCCCCAAAACGGGGCACCCCCCCACATTGGGGCACCCCCCCCACCCCCAAAACGGGGCACCCCCCCACACCCCCAAAACGGGGCACCCCCCCCACACCGGGACACCTCCCCACCCCCAAAACGGGGCACCCCCCCACATTGGGGCACCCCCCCCTCCTCCAAAACGGGGCACCCCCCCTCACCGGGACACCCCCCCCACCCCCAGAACGGGGCACCCCCCCCCCCATTGGGGCACCCCCCCACCCAAAACGGGGCAACCCCCAACATTGGGGCACCCCCCCCCCCCCCCCCAAAACCGGGACACTCCCGCCCATTGGGGCACCCCCCCACCCACAAGGACAGCCCCCCCCAAACCGGGACACCCCCACCCATTGGGACCCCCCCCCCCCACATTGGGACACCCCCCAATCTCCCAAATCGGGACACCCCCCCCACATTGGGACATCCCCCCCAGCCCATTGGGACACCCCCCCACCCACAAGGACCCCCCCCCCCAAACTGGGACACCCCCCCGCCATTGGGACACCACCCCCCCAAACCGGGACACCCCCGCCCATTGGGACACCCCCCCTACATTGGGGCACCCCCACACCCATTGGGACACCCCCCACCCTCCCAAAACGGGACCCCCCCCCCAAACTTGGACACCCACACCCCCCATTGGGACACCCCCCCACCCACAAGGACACCCCCCCACCCCCCCATCTCCCCCCCCCCAAACCGGGACACCCCCCGGGACAACCCCCCTAGGACACGCCCACACAGCCCCTGGCCACGCCCCCCGGGACACCCACCCCCTCCCCTCCCCCCCCCCCACCGGGACACCCCCCTGGCCACACCCCCTGGGACACCCCCCAGGGGACACGCCCACACAGCCCCTGACCACGCCCCTGGGATCCCCACCTCCCCATGGCCACGCCCCCGGTGTCCCCGCCCCTCCCCTTGGCCACGCCTCCCGGGAATCGCGCTTCCCCATGGCCACTCCCCCCCAGCATCCCCGCCCCTCCCTTTGGCCATGCCCCCTGGTATCCCTGCCCCTCTCCTTAGCCACGCCCCTCCTGGGATTCCCACCCTCTCCCATTGGCCATGCCCATGAGGTCCCCACCTCCCCATGGCCACACCCCCAATGTCCCCACCCCCTTCCTTTGGCCACACCCCCCCGTGTCACGGCTCCTCCCATCTCCTCCCCTTGGCCACGCCCCCTGATCATCACCCCCACTTGGCCACTCCCCCAACCCACACCCCCTGCTGTTGGCCACGCCCCCTGACCCTCCACTGACCTTTGACCCCTGACCCCAGGGCGCCCTGTCTGGGCTGGTGGGCGTGGCCAGCGCCCGCCTCGCCTCCATGAAGACCCGGTGAGTGGCCAATCAGAGCACGTGGGGTGGGCGGGGCCTCCCTGATGATTGATGGCTGCATTGGGGAGGGGCGGGGTTGAAAAACTTCAAGCCAATGGGCAGCTGCAGTTTAGTCACATGACTGGCGGACTGACCAATGGCAGCGCAGCTGCGAATCGCTGTGTTGCTATTGGGTGATTGTTTTCAATGGGGTGGGATCAGCCAATCACAAGGGGTTTTGTTTCCTGGGGGTGGGGCTGTGTGGACAGCCAGCCAATGAGAGGGTGGCTTGTTGCATGTGTCACACCCACATTACCTTGTCTCTGATTGGTTGTCTCATTATGAGAGGTTGGACAACCAACCGATCAAAACCCACACTGCTGCCAAACCCCGTGAGTTCTGCTTCCCATTGGCTCAGCAGAGCAGCCAATCAGAGCGCACATCCCATCCCACAGCCTCTTATCTCCCATTTACTCTGGGTGGGGCAGCACGGACCAATGGGGCTTCACCTCCCCAGCGGGTGTGGCAGCCAATCAGGCCTCAACTTTTGTGCCATGCCCCGCTTCCCATTGGTGGGCGGGCTCTCTCCCCATTGGTGGGCGGTCTCTCCCCCCATTGGTGGGCAGGTGGGCGGGCTCTCTTCTCATTGGCGGATGGGGGGGTGGTCTCTCCCCCCATTGGTGGGTGATCTCTTTCCCCATTGGTGGGCGGGCTCTTCCCTCATTGGCAGGCGGCTGGGTGTTCTCTCTTCTCATTGGTGGGTGGGTCAGCAGGCTGTGCCCCCATTGGTGGGTGGGCGTTCCCTCCCCCATGGGTGGGCGGTCTCTCCCCCCATGGGCGGTTGGGTGGGCGTGTCCCGGCTCAGCCAATGGCGTTGCAGGGTGGAGGGGCTGTGTCTGCTGGCTCTGCTGGTGAGCGAGAGCCCCAGCGAGACCCTGGGGCAGCACGGGCTGGGGTGGCTGAGGGCGCTGCAGCAGCTCCTGCAGGTACGGGGGGGTCCCCAAGGGGGGGGGACATGGGGGGGGCACGGGGGGGTCCCCAAAGGGGTCCCCAAGGGGGTGGGGGGGGTACTGGGGGGGCTTGGGGGGGATTGAGGGGTCCCAGGGGTTGGGGGGCTGGGGTGGCTGAGGGCGCTGCAGCAGCTCCTGCAGGTACGGGGGGGTCCCCAAGGGGGGGGGACATGGGGGGGGCACGGGGGGGTCCCCAAAGGGGTCCCCAAGGGGGTGGGGGGGTCACTGGGGGGGTTTGGGGGGGATCAGGGGGGGATTGGGGGGTCCCAGGGGTTGGGGGGCTGGGGTGGCTGAGGGCGCTGCAGCAGCTCCTGCAGGTACGGGGGGGTCCCCAAGTGGGGGGGGGGGTCCTGGGGGGGTCATAGGGGTTGGGGGGGTCCCCAAATTACTGGGGTGTCCTGGGGACTCCCCAAGGACCTCAGGGGGTCCTGGGGGGTTCATAGCGGTTGGGGGTCCCCAAGGGTCTGGGGGGGTCCTGGGTGGGGTTCTCAAGGGTCTGGGGGGGTCACCAAGGACCTGGGGGGGTCATAGAGGCTGGGGGGTTCCCAAGGGTCTGGGGGGGTCCTGCGGGGTCCCCAAAGTGCTGGGGAGTGCTGGGGGGGTCATGAAGGACCTGGGGGGGTCCTGGGGGGGTCATAGGGCTTGGGGGTCCCCAAGGGTCTGGGGGGTTCCTGGGGGGTCCCCAAAGCACTGGGGAGTCCTGGGGGGGTCACCAAGCACCTGGGGGGTTCCTGGGGGGGCCATTGGACTTGGGGGTCCCCAAGGGTCTGGGGGGGTCCTGGGGGGTCCCCAAAGTGCTGGGGAGTCCTGGGGGGTCCCCAAGGACCTGGGGGTGTCCTGGGGGGGTCATAGGGCTTGGGGGTCCCAGGGGTCTGGGGGGGGTCCCCAAGAGTCTGGGTTGTTCTGGGGGGGTCCTGGGGGGTCATAGGAACTGAGGGGTTCCCAAGGATCTGGGAGGGTCCTGGGGGGTCCCCCAAGTGCTGGGAAGTGCTGGGGGGGTCTCCAAGGACCTGGGGGGGTCCTGGGGGGGCCATAGGAGTTGGGAGTTCCCAAGAGTTTGGGGGGGTCCCCAAGGACCTGGGGGTGTCGTGGGGGTCCCCAGAGGGACAGGGTGTCCTGGGGGGGGTCCCCAAGGGTCTGTTCGGGGGTCCCAGCTCTGTGCCCCCCCCAGTCGCAGGACCCCCCCCCCACCATGGCCCTGGGGGTCTCCGTGCTGCACGAGCTGCTCCTGTTCTCGGTGCAGCTGCCCGAGCTGGCCCGGGACATCGGCACCGACCACGTCCCCGGGCTGCTGACGTCACTGTTGTCACTGCGACCCGAGGTGGGGACACCGGGGGGGTCACCTGGGGTCACCTGGGGGGGTTACAGTGGGGTACGGGGGGGTTGCAGGGGGGTTACAATGGGGTACGGGGGGGTTTGGGGTCCCAATGGGGCGAGGGGACATCGGCACCGACCACGTCCCCAGGCTGCTGACGTCGTTATTGTCACTGAGACCCGAGGTGGGGACACCGGGGGGGTCACCTGGGGGGGTCACAGGGGGGTTACAATGGGGTACGGGGGGGTTTGGAGTCCCAATGGGGCGAGGGGACATCGGCACCGCCCACGTCCCCGGGCTGCTGACGTCGTTATTGTCACTGAGACCCGAGGTGGGGACACCGGGGGGTCACCTAGGGTCACCTGGGGGGTTCACAATGGGGTACGGGGGGGTTACAATGGGGTACGGGGGGGTTACAGTGGGGTCTGGGGGGGTTACAATGGGGTACGGGGGGGTTACAGTGGGGTCTGGGGGGGTTACAATGGGGTATGGGGGGGTTACAGTGGGGTCTGGGGGGGTTACAATGGGGTACGGGGGGGTTACAGTGGGGTCTGGGGGGGTTACAATGGGTACGGGGGGGTTACAGTGGGGTCTGGGGGGGTTACAATGGGTACGGGGGGGTTACAGTGGGGTCTGGGGGGGTTACAATGGGGTACGGGGGGGTTACAGTGGGGTCTGGGGGGGTTACAATGGGGTACGGGGGGGTTACAGTGGGGTCTGGGGGGGTTACAATGGGGTACGGGGGGGTTACAGTGGGGTCTGGGGGGGTTACAATGGGTACGGGGGGGTTTGGGGTCCCAACGGGGCAAGGGGACGTTGGTCCCAGTGCTGTGTTTGGTATCATTGATGACGTTATTGGGGTTCAAAGCTGAATTTGGGGGGTCTGGGGGGGTCATTGGGGTCTGGGGGGTCCCCTGGGGGGTCATAGGGCTCTGGGGGGGGTCCCATCCCTATGGCCCCCCCAGCACGAGCTGTTTGTGCTGGTGGAGATTTGGGGGGTTCTGGGGGTTCTTGGGGGGTCCCAGGGGGTTTGGGGGGGTCACAGGAGGTCTGGGGGGGTCCCATAGGGTCCCAGGGGGCCTGGGGGGTGGTCCTGGGGGGTTTTGGGGGGATCCCAGGGGGTTTGGGGAGTTTGGGGGGGTCTGGGCATTCTTGGGGGATTTGGGGGGGGGGCCCAAAGGGTCTGGGGTGTCCTAGGGGGTCCCAGGGGGGTCTTGGGGGGTCCCAGGAGGACCAGGGGGGTCCCAGGGGGTTTGGGGGGACCTGGGGGTTTCCAGGGGGTTTGGGGGGGTACCCAGGGGGGTCCCAGAGGGTCTGGGGTGTCCTGGGGGGTCCTGGAGGTCTGGGGGGGTCCCAGGGGCCTGGGGGGTCCCGGGGGGTTTGGGGGGTTCTGGGGGTCCCAGGGGGTCCCCAGGAAGTCCAGGGGGTCCCAGGGATCTGTGGGGGTCCCAGAGGGTCTGGGGGTCCCAGGGGGTCCCCAGGGGGGTCTTGGAGGTCTGGGGGGGTCCCAGGGGGTCTGGGGGTGTCCCAGGGAGTCTTGGGGGGTCCTAGGGAGTCTGAAGGGGTCCCAGGGTGTTTGGGGGGGTCCTATGGGGTCTGAGGGGGTCCCAGAGGATCTGGGGGTGTCCTAGGGAGGCCGGGGGGTCCTAGGGAGTCTGGGGGGGTCCCAGGGGGGTCCTGGAGGTCTGGGGGGGTCCCCGGAGGTCTGGGGGGGTCCCAGGGGGTCTGGAGGGGTCCCAAGGGGTCTGGGGTGTTCCGGTGGGTCCCAGGGTGTCTGGGGGGGTCTGGAGGGATCCTGGGGATCCCAGGGGGCCTGGGGGTGTCCCAGGGGATCCGGGGGTGTCCCAGGGGATCCGGGGGGGTCCCAGGGGGTGTCCTGGGGGTTTTGGGGTCCCGGGGGTCTCAGTTTGTGCCCCCCCAGTGTGAGCTCTCAGCGCTGGCCGGGATCCGCTCCTGCCTGCTCTTCTACCCCCGCGCCTGCGGCTCCATGCGGGTCAGTGGGGGCTGGGGGCCCGGGGGGGTTTTGGGGGGCCCGGGGGGGTCTGGGGGGCCCGGGGGGGTCAGGGGGGGTCTGGGGGGTGTTGGGGTCCCCCCCTCACCCCGTTTCCCCCCCCCAGGGTAAACTGGCCGCGTATTTCCTGGCCCGGATCGACTCGGAGTCCCCGCAGCTGCAGCAGGTGGGGGGGACCCCGAAATCGGGGGGGACCCCAAAATATGGGGGGGACCCTGAAATGTGGGGGGGACCCCGGAATGGGGGGGGGACCCCGGAATGGGGGGGGACCCCGAAATATGGGGGGGACCCTGAAATGTGGGGGGGACCCCGGAATGGGGGGGGGACCCCGAAATGGGGGGGGGATCCCAGAATGTGGGGGGACCCCGGAATGGGGGGGACACCCTGAAATGTGGGGGGGATCCCAGAATGGGGGGGGACCCCGAAATGTGGGGGGACCCCGGAATGGGGGGGGGGCCCCAAAATATGGGGGGGACCCTGGAATATGGGGGGGGGAGCCTTTAAACCTGGGGGGGATCCAGAAACATGGGGGGGACTTCAAAACCGGGGTTGGGTTGTCAATGGGGTCAATGGGAACATTGGGGTGGGTTTCGGGGGTTCTGGGTGGGTTTTGGGGGACTGGGGGTGTCCGGGGGGTTTTGGGGGGGTTCGGGGGGTTTTTGGGGTCCCCGGATCCATTTTTGGGGTCCCTGGGGGGGTTACAGGGTCTGGGGGGGGTCTTGGGGGTGTTTTTGGGGCTCACAGGCTCTGGGGCATCAATGGGGTCACTGGGAACATGGGGATGGGTTTAGGGGGGTCTGGGTGGGTTTTGGGGGGCTGGGGGTGTCCGGGGGGTTTTGGGGGGGGTTCAGGGGGGTTTTTGGGGTCCCCGGATCCATTTTTGGGGTCCCCGGGGGGTTTTGGGGTCCCTGGGGGGGGTTACAGGGACTTTAGGGGGGGTCCTGGGGGTGCAGGGGAACTGGGTTGTCCATGGGGTCAATGGGAACATTGGGGTGGGTTTAGGGGGTTCTGGGTGGGTTTTGGGGGGCTGGGGGTGTCCGGGGGGTTTTGGGGGGGGTTCGGGGGGGTTTTTGTGGTCCCCGGATCCATTTTCGGGGTCCCTGACCCCCGTTTCGGCCCCGTTTCCCCCCCAGCTGGCCTGCGAGTGCTACGCGCTGCTCCCGGCCCTGGGCAGGGGCTTCGCCCAGGGGCTGCGGCACCGGGAGAGTTGGGGCCAGGAGCTGCTGGGGGCCCTGGGGGCGCTGCACGCGCTGCTGGGGGCGCTGCTCCCGGGGGGGGGCGCGGGTGCGTGCGGGGGGGGCACCGGGGGGTGCGGGGGGGGCTGGGGGGGGGGCTGGGGGGGTTTGGGGGGGTCATGGGGGGTTATGGGGAGGTTAATGGGGGGCTCAGGGGGGATTTGGAGGAGCTCTGGGGGGTTTATGGGGAGGGTTTATGGGGGTTTGGGGGTCCTGGGGGCGCTGCTCCCGGGGGGGGGCGCGGGTGCGTGCGGGGGGGCACCGGGGGGTGCGGGGGGGGCTGGGGGGGGGGGCTGGGGGGGTTTGGGGGGGTCATGGGGGGTTATGGGGAGGTTAATGGGGGGCTCAGGGGGGATTTGGAGGAGCTCTGGGGGGGTTTATGGGGGTTTGGGGGGATTTGGGGGTCCTGGGGGGGTGTTTTTTGGGGGGGGCACTGGGGGGTGGGGGGGGGGGCACCGGGGGGTGGGGGGGCCCTGGGGTGTGGGGCTGGGGGGGTTTTGGGGGGGTTCATGGGGGGTTATGGGGAGGTTAATGGGGGGCTCAGGGGATTTGGAGGAGCTCTGGGGGGGTTTATGGGGAGGGTTTATGGGGGTTTGGGGGTCCTGGGGGCGCTGCTCCCGGGGGGGGGCGCGGGTGGGTGCGGGGGGGCCCTGGGGTGGGGGGGGGGCTGAGGGGGGGGGCTGGGGGGGTTTGGGGGGGTTCATGGGGGGTTATGGGGAGGTTAATGGGGGGCTCAGGGGGGATTTGGAGGAGCTCTGGGGGGGGGTATGGGGAGGGTTTATGGGGGTTTGGGGGGATTTGGGGGTCCTGGGGGGGTGTTTTTGGGGGGGGGGACACACTGGGGGGTGGGGGGGGGGCACCGGGGGGTGGAGGGGTTGCTGGGGTGGGGGGCTGGGGGGGTTTTGGGGGGGTTCATGGGGGGTTATGGGGAGGTTAATGGGGGGCTCAGGGGATTTGGAGGAGCTCTGGGGGGGTTTATGGGGAGGGTTTATGGGGGTTTGGGGGTCCTGGGGGCGCTGCTCCCGGGGGGGGGCGCGGGTGGGTGCGGGGGGGGCACCGGGGGGTGCGGGGGGGGCTGGGGGGGGGGCTGGGGGGGTTTGGGGGGGTTCATGGGGGGCTATGGGGAGGTTAATGGGGGGCTCAGGGGGGATTTGGAGGAGCTCTGGGGGGGGGTATGGGGAGGGTTTATGGGGGTTTGGGGGGATTTGGGGGTCCTGGGGGGGTGTTTTTTGGGGGGGGCACTGGGGGGTGGGGGGGGGGCACCGGGGGGTGGAGGGGGTGCTGGGGTGGGGGGCTGGGGGGGTTTTGGGGGGGTTCATGGGGGTTATGGGGGCTTTGGGGGAGGTTTATGGGGTGATTTGGGGGAGCTTTGGGGGGTTTTGGGGGTCCTGGGTGGTTTGGGGGGGTCAGGGGAGTTTTCGGGGGTCCTGGGGGGTCATGATGGTTTGGGGGGGTCAGGGTGGTTTGGGGGGGTCTGGAGGGGTCCTGGGGGGGTCAGGGTGGTTTGGGGGGGGTCCCATGGGGTTTGGGGGCTCAGGGCGGTTTGAGGGGTCTGGGGGGGTCAGGGGGTTTTGGGGGGGTCAGGGTGGTTTGGGGGGGTCTGGAGGGGTCCTGGGGGGTGTCAGGGTGGTTTGGGGGGGTCTGGAGGGGTCCTGGGGGGTGTCAGGGTGGTTTGGGGGGGGTCCCATGGGGTCTGGGGGGTCAGGGTGGTTTTGGGCGGTCCCATGGGGTCTGGGGGGTCACGGTGGTTTGGGGGGGTCTGGGGGGGTCCCACGGGGTCTGGGGGGGTCAGGGTAGTTTGGGGGGGGTCCCATGGGGTCTGGGGGGTCAGGGTGGTTTGGGGGGGTCTGGAGGGGTCCTGGGGGGTGTCAGGGTGGTTTGGGGGGGGTCCCATGGGGTCTGGGGGGTCAGGGTGGTTTTGGGCGGTCCCATGGGGTCTGGGGGGTCACGGTGGTTTGGGGGGGTCTGGGGGGGTCCCACGGGGTCTGGGGGGGTCAGGGTAGTTTGGGGGGGGTCCCATGGGGTCTGGGGGGTCAGGGTGGTTTGGGGGGGGTCCCATGGGGTTTGGGGGGTCAGGGTGGTTTTGGGCGGTTCCATGGGGTCTGGGGGGTCAGGGTAGTTTGGGGGGGGTCCCATGGAGTCTGGGGGGTTTTGGGGGGGGGGGGTCCCAACCCTCCCCCTCCCCCCCCCCAGAGGCGCTGCCGGCGGAGCCTGCGGGGGTGGAGCTGCTGCTGCCGCCCCCCCCGGGCGGGGCCGCGGGGCTGACGCTGACGCTGCGCAGCCGCTTTGGGGGGCTGGCGCGGGTGCTGGCGCTGCTGCTGCGGTACGGACCCGGAACACCCCAAAAACACCCCGAAACACCCCAAAATAACCCCAAAACCCCCCCAAAACACCCCAAAATACCCCCGAAACCCCCCCAAAACACCCCAAAATACCCCCAAACCCCCCCTGAACCCCCAAACCCCCCGGGGCTGATGCTGCGGAGCCTTCGGGGCGCTGGCCAGGGTGCTGATGCTGCTGCGGGGGTACGGACCCAAACCGCCCCAAAACCACCCCAAAATAGCCCCCAAACCCCCGCATAACCCCTCCTGAGCCCCCCCAAACCCCCCTGAACACCCCCTGGGACCCCCAAACCCACCCTGAACCCCCAAACCCCCCCTGAACCCCCAAACCCCCGGGGCTGATGCTGCGGGGCCTTCGGGGCGCTGGCCAGGGTGCTGATGCTGCTGCTGCACTACGGACCCAAACCACCCCAAAAATGCCCCAAAATGGCCCCAAAACACCCCCTGAACCCCCCCCAAACCCCCCTGAACACCCCTTGGGACCCCCAAAGCCACCCTGGGATCCCCTGAACCCCCAAACCCCCCTGAACCCCCAAATCCCCAAACTGCCCCAAACCCCCTGAACCTCCAGGATCCCCTGAATCCCCCAAACCCCCCTGAACCCCCCACACCCTCCTGACCCCCCAAACCCCCCTGACCCCCCAAACCCCCCTGAGCCCCCAACCCCCCCTGAACCCCCAGGATCCCCTGACCCCCCAAACCCCCCTGAACCCCCAAACCCCCCTGAACCCCCAGGATCCCCTGACCCCCCAAACCCCCCTGAACCCCCAAACCCCCCTCAACCCCCAAACCCCCCTGAGCCCCCAAACCCCCCTGAACCTCCAGGATCCCCTGACCCCCCAAACCCCCCTGAACCCCCAAACCCCCCTGAACCCCCCAAACCCCCCTGAACCCCCCTGACCCCCCAAACCCCCCTGAACCCCCCTGAACCCCCCTGACCCCCCAAACCCTCCTGACCCCTCAAACCCCCCTGAGCCCCCAAACCCCCTGAACCCCCCAAACCCCCCTGACCCCCCAAACCCCCCTGACCCCCCCAAACCCCCTGAACCCCCAAACCCCCCTGAACCCCCAGGATCCCCTGACCCCCAAACCCCCCTGAACCCTCAAACCCCCCTGAACCCTCAAACCCCCCTGAACCCCCCAAACCCCCCAAAACCCCCCTGAACCCCAAAACCCCCCCGAACCCCCAACCCCCTGAACCCCAAAACCCCCCCGAACCCCCAAACCCCCTGAACCCCCAGGATCCCCTGAATCCCCCAAACCCCCCTGAACCCCCCAAACCCCCCAAACCCCCTGAACCCCCCAAACCCCCCTGAACCCCCAAACCCCCCTGACCCCCCCTGACCCCCCAAACCCCGCTGAGCCCCCAAACCCCCCTGAACCCCCCTGACCCCCCAAACCCCGCTGAGCCCCCAAACCCCCCTGAGCCCCCAAACCCCCCTGAACCCCCCTGACCCCCCAAACCCTCCTGACCCCCCCAAACCCCCCTGACCCCCCAAACCCCCCTGAGCCCCCAACCCCCCCTGAACCCCCAGGATCCCCTGACCCCCCAAACCCCCCTGAACCCCCAAACCCCCCTGAACCCCCAGGATCCCCTGAATCCCCCAAACCCCCCTGAACCCCCCAAACCCCCTGAACCCCCCAAACCCCCCTGAACCCCCAAACCCCCCTGAACCCCCCTGACCCCCCAAACCCCGCTGAGCCCCCAAACCCCCCTGAACCCCCCTGACCCCCCAAACCCCGCTGAGCCCCCAAACCCCCCTGAACCCCCCTGACCCCTCAAACCCCCCTGACCCCCCAAACCCCCCTGACCCCCCAAACCCCCCTGAACCCCCCTGACCCCCCAAACCCTCCTGACCCCCCCAAACCCCCCTGACCCCCCAAACCCCCCTGAGCCCCCAACCCCCCCTGAACCCCCAGGATCCCCTGACCCCCCAAGCCCCCCTGAGCCCCCAAACCCCCCTGAACCCCTGAACCCCCAGGATCCCTTGACCCCCCAAACCCCCCTGAACCCCCAAACCCCCCTCAACCCCCAAACCTCCCATAACCCCTCAAACCCTCCTGACCCCCCAAACCCCCCTGAACCCCCAAACCCCCCTGACCCCCCAAACCCCCCTGACCCCCCCAAACCCCCTGAACCCCCAAACCCCCCTGAACCCCCAGGATCCCCTGACCCCCAAACCCCCCTGAACCCTCAAACCCCCCTGAACCCTCAAACCCCCCTGAACCCCCCAAACCCCCCAAAACCCCCCTGAACCTCAAAACCCCCCCGAACCCCCAACCCCCTGAACCCCAAAACCCCCCCGAACCCCCAAACCCCCTGAACCCCCAGGATCCCCTGAATCCCCCAAACCCCCCTGAACCCCCCAAACCCCCCAAACCCCCTGAACCCCCCAAACCCCCCTGAACCCCCAAACCCCCCTGACCCCCCCTGACCCCCCAAACCCCGCTGAGCCCCCAAACCCCCCTGAACCCCCCTGACCCCCCAAACCCCGCTGAGCCCCCAAACCCCCCTGAGCCCCCAAACCCCCCTGAACCCCCCTGACCCCCCAAACCCTCCTGACCCCCCCAAACCCCCCTGACCCCCCAAACCCCCCTGAGCCCCCAACCCCCCCTGAACCCCCAGGATCCCCTGACCCCCCAAACCCCCCTGAACCCCCAAACCCCCCTGAACCCCCAGGATCCCCTGAACTCCCAAACCCCCCTGAACCCCCCAAACCCCCCTGACCCCCCAAACCCCCCTGAACCCCCAAACCCCCCTGACCCCCCAAGCCCCCCTGAGCCCCCAAACCCCCCTGAACCCCCAAACCCCCCTGAACCCCCAGGATCCCTTGACCCCCCAAACCCCCCTGAACCCCCAAACCCCCCTGACCCCCCAAACCCTCCTGACCCCCCCAAACCCCCCTGACCCCCCAAACCCCCCTGACCCCCAAACCCCCCTGAACCCCCAAACCCCCCTGAGCCCCCAAACCCCCTGAACCCCCCAAACCCCCCTGAACCCCCAAGCCCCCCTGAACCCCCAGGATCCCCTGACCCCCCAAACCCCCCTGACCCCCCAAACCCCCCTGACCCCCCTGACCCCCAGCCCCGCTGCCCCCCAAACCGCAGGAAGGAGTTCGTGGCCCCGGTGTCGGTGCCGGTGCAGGACGTGCTGGATCTCGTGTGCCGGGTGCTCAACGTCACCAGCAAGAGCATCGTGAGTGGGGGGCTCGGGGGGGTTTGGGGGGGCCCGGGGGGGTTTGGGAGTTCAGGGGGCTTTGGGGGTTCGGGGGGGTTTGAGGGCCCGGGGGTTTTGGGGGTTCGGGGGGGTTTGGGGGGACCCGGGGTGTTTGGGGGTTCGGGGGGGTTTGGGGGGGCCCGGGGGGCTTTGGGAGTTCAGGGGGGTTTGGGGGTTCGGGGGGGTTTGGGGATTAGGGGGGGTTTCGGGGGGCCCGGGGGGGTTTGGGGGTTCAGGGGGGTTTGGGGGTTCGGGGGCGTTTGGGGGCTCGGGGGGGGTTTGGGGGTTCAGGGGGATTTGGGGGGGCCTGGGGGGGTTTGGGGGTTCGGGGGTTTGGGGGGGCCGGGGGGGCTTTGGGGATTCGGGGGGGGGTTTGGGGGGGCCAGGGGGGCTTTGGGGGTTTGGGGGGGGTTTGGGGGGGTTTGGGGGTTCGGGGGGTTTGGGGGTTCAGGGGGCTTTGGGGGTTCGGGGGGGTTTGGAGGGTCCTGGGGGGGTTTGGGAGTTCAGGGAGGTTTGGGGGTTCAGGGGTGTTTTGGGGGGTGTTTTTGGGGTGTTTCTGGGTGTTTTTGGGGTGTTTTTGGGGGGTGTTTCTGGGTGTTTTTGGGGGGTGTTTCTGGGTGTTCTTGGAGTGTTTTTGGGGGGTGTTTTTGGGGTGTTTTGGGTGTTTTCGGGTGTCCGAGGGTCCCGCTGTGCGCAGGGCTGGCGGGGGGAGGGGTGGTTTGTGGTATTTTAGGCCGTTTTTGGGAGTTTTGGGGGGTGTTTTTGGGTGTTTTTGGGGTGTTTCTGGGTGTTTTTGGGGTGTTTCTGGGGTGTTTTTGGGGGTTTTGGGGGGTGTTTCTGGGTGTTTGTGGGGTGTTTCTGGGTGTTTCGGGTGTTTGGGGTGTTCGGGTGTCTGAGGGTCCCGCCGTGCGCAGGGCTGGCGGGGGGAGGGGCTGCAGCTGCTGTTCCTGCCCTCGCTGCACTCGGACGCGCTGGACGTGCTGGAGGCGCTGCTGCTGGCGTAGGGGGAGGGGCGGGGCGGGGGGGGGGGAGGGGGGATGGGAATGGGGGAAGGGGGAAATGGGGGAGGGGGAAAGGGGGGGATGGGGAATGGGGGGATGGGGAATGGGGGAAAAGGGGGGATGGGGGAAATTGGGGGATGGGGAATGGGGGAAGGGGGGAATGGGGAACGGGGAAAATGGGGGGATGGGGAATGGGGGATGGGGTCAGGGGGAATGGGGAACGGGGAAAAGAGGGGGATGGAGTATGGGGGAAATGGGGGATGGGAAATGGGGGGGATGGGGGAAATGGGGGGAGGAGGGAAAGGGGGGGATGGGGGATGGGGGAAATGGGGGGATGGGGAATGGGGGGATGGGGAATGGGGGATGGGGTCAGGGGGAATGGGGAACGGGGAAAAGAGGGGGATGGAGTATGGGGGAAATGGGGGATGGGAAATGGGGGGGATGGGGGAAATGGGGGGAGGAGGAAAAGGGGGGGATGGGGAATGGGGAATGGGGGAGGGGGAAAAGGGGGGGATGGGGAATGGGGAATGGGGGAGGGGGAAAAGGGGGGGATGGGGAATGGGGGCGGGGTTGGGTGTTCGGGGGGGGTTTGGGTGTTTGGGGGGGGTTTTAGGGTTCGGGGGGGGTGGGGTTCAGGGGGGGTTTTGGGTGTTCAGGGGGGGTTTGGGATTCGGGGGGGGGGTTTTAGGGTTCAGGGGGGTTGGGGTTCAGGGGGGGTTTGGGGGTTCGGGGGGGTTTTGGGGTTGGGGGGTTCCGAGTGTGACCCCCCCCCGTTCCCAGGTGCGGCCCCCGCCTGGTGCGCTGGGGGGGGCTCCTGGGGCGCCTGTTCCCCCAGGTCCTGGGCGCCTGGAGCGGGGGGGGGGCCGGGACAGAGCCCCCCCCGCCCGGCCAGGAGAGACCATTCAGGTGGGGGGGGGGGAACGGGGGGGAACCGGGGGGGGGGGGGGGGGGTCCCAGGGGTTGGGGGGAACCATGGGGGGGGGGGGGGGGGTCCCAGGGGTTGGGGGGAACCAGGGGGGGGGTGGGGGGGTCCCAGGGGTTGGGGGGGATTTGGGGGGGACCATGGGGGGGTCCAGGGGGGGTCACAGGGGTTTGGGGGGAACCATTGGGGTGGGATTTGGGGGGGACCATGGGGGGGGTCCATGAGGGGGTCCCAGGGGTTTGGGGGGGGTCACAGGGGTTGGGGGGGAAGTGGAGGGTGGGAAGAACCATGGGGGATGGGGCTGGGGGGTCATAGGGGTTTTGGGGGGTCTGGGGGGTCCAATGGGTTTTGGGGACTCCAGGGAGGATCCCAGGTATTTTGGGGGGTCTGGGGGGTCAGGGGTGTTTTGGGGGGGTCCCTGACCCCGTGCCCCCCCAGTGCGGTGCGGGTTCGCCTGTACCGGGTGCTGGGGGGTCAGGGGTGTTTGGGGGGGGTCCCTGACCCCGTGCCCCCCCAGTGCGGTGCGGGTTCGCCTGTACCGGGTGCTGGGGGGGTCAGGGGTGTTTGGGGGGGGTCCCTGACCCCGTGCCCCCCCAGTGCGGTGCGGGTTCGCCTGTACCGGGTGCTGGGGGGGTCAGGGGTGTTTTGGGGGGGTCCCTGACCCCGTGCCCCCCCAGTGCGGTGCGGGTTCGCCTGTACCGGGTGCTGGAGCTGTGGGCCCAGGTGGGGGGGGCGGCCACGGGGCTGCTCCAGACCCCCGGCCCCCCCACGGAGCAGCTGCTGCAGCACCTGCTGAGCGACATCGGCCCCCCCGCGCCCGCCTGCAAGGTGGGGCCCCCCAACCCCCCCTGACACCCCCAAACCTCCCTGACCCCCCTGAGCCCCCCAAACCTCCCCCAACACCCCCAAACCCCCCCCGACCCCCCTGAGTCCCCCAAACCCCCCCTGACCCCCCTGAGCCCCCCAAACCCCCCCCAACACCCCCAAACCTCCCTGACCCCCCTGAGCCCCCCAAACCCCCCCCAACACCCCCAAACCCCCCCCGACCCCCCTGAGTCCCCCAAACCCCCCCTGACCCCCCTGAGCCCCCCAAACCGCCCCCTGACACCCCCAAACCTCCCTGACCCCCCTGAGCCCCCCAAACCCCCCCCAACACCCCCAAACCCCCCCCGACCCCCCTGAGTCCCCCAAACCCCCCCTGACCCCCCTGAGCCCCCCAAACCCCCCCCGACACCCCCAAACCCCCCCCGACCCCCCTGAGCCCCCCAAACCCCCCTGACCCCCCTGAGCCCCCCAAACCCCCCCCTGACACCCCCAAACCCCCCTGACCCCCCTGACCCCCCAAACCCTCCCCAATTCTCCTGATACCCCCAAACCCCCCCACGCCCCCCTGCAAGGTGGGACCCCCCCAGGGGCCCCCACCCCCCCCACTCCCCCCACTCCCCCCAGCAAGGTTGGACCCCCAACACCCCCCTGACCCCCCCCAGACACCCCCAAACCCCCCAGACACCCCCAAACCCCCCCAGACACCCCCAAACCGCCCAGACACCCCCAAACTGCCCCAAGCCCCTGGACCCCCCCTGGACACCCCCAAACCCCTCAGACACCCCCAAACCACCCTGAGCCCCCAGCCCCCCCCCAGACACCCCCAAACCCCCCAGACACCCCCAAACTGCCCCAAGCCCCCAGACCCCCCCAGACCCCCCCCGGACACCCCCAAACCCCCCTGGACACCCCCAAACCCCCCCTGACCCGCTCTGTCCCCCCCCAGCTCAAAGTGGAGCCCAAGCCCAGCGCCCCCAAACGGCCCAAACTGGGGGACGGGCCGGGGGACGCGCCCCCCCCGCACCGCAAAATGGAACCGGCCGCCAACAGCGACGTCTGCAGGGCCGCGCTGCAAGGTGGGGGGGCCCGGGACCCCCCGGAACCCCGTGGGACCCCCTGGGACCCCCTGGGACCCCCCAGGGCTGTGGGACCCCCCGGGACCCCCCGGGAACCCCATGGGACCCCCTGGGGCTGTGGGACCCCCCAGGACCCCCCGGAACCCCATGGGACCCCCTGGGACCCCCCGGGGCTGTGGGACCCCCCAGGACCCCCCCAGGAACCCCCTGGGACCCCCTGGGACCCCCTGGGGCTGTGGGACCCCCCGGGACCCCATGGGACCCCCTGGGACCCCCCGGGGCTGTGGGACTCCCCAGGACCCCCCGGGAACCCCATGGGAACCCCGGGGCTGTGGGACCCCCCAGGATCCCCCGGGACCCCATGGGACCCCTTGGGACCCCCGGGGGCTGTGGGACCCCCCAGGACCCCCCGGAACCCCATGGGACCCCCTGGGACCCCCCGGGGCTGTGGGACCCCCCAGGACCCCCCCGGAACCCCATGGGACCCCCTGGGACCCCCCGGAACCCCATGGGACCCCCTGGGAGCCCCCAGGGCTGTGGGACCCCCCGGGACCCCCTGGGACCCCCTGGGACCCCCCAGGGCTGTGGGACCCCCCGGGAACCCCCTGGGACCCCCCGGGGCTGTGGGACCCCCCCCCGCCTCGTGACCTTGACCTTCGTGTGACCTTAGTCTTCCCCCATGACCTTGACTCCTTCCTTGTGACCTTGACCTCCCTGTGACCTCAATCCCCTCTGTGATCTCCGCCTGTGATCTTCTTGACCCCTCCCTGTGACCTTGACCCCGTGATCTCTTCCTGTGGCCTTGACCCCCCATGACTTTGACCCCCGTGACCTTGACCCCCTGTGACCTTGACCCCGTCTCCCCCAGCCCTGCGCCGCATCATCCTGACGGGGGGGCCGCTCATCAAGGAGGAGACGCACAAGGTGGGGGGGGACGCCCCAGAATGGGGGGGGGTCAGGGGCATTTTGGGGGGGCTGGGGGGGTCAGGGGTGTTTGGGGGGGTCTGGGGGGGTCAGGGTCACTCATTGGGGATTAGGGATGTTTGGGGGGGTCAGGGTCACTCTGGGGGGGTCTGGGGGGGTCAGGGTCACTTGGGGGGGTCAGGGTCACTTGGGGGGGGTCAAGGTCACTCCGGGGGGGTCTGGGGGTTCAGGGTCACTTCGGGGGTTCACGGTCACTCTGGGGGGGTCTGGGGGGTCAGGGTCACTCTGGGGGGGTCAGGGCTGTTTGGGGGGGTCAGGGTCACTCTGGGGGGTCAGGGATGTTTGGGGGGGTCAGGGTCACTTGGGGGGGTCAGGGTCACTTGGGGGGGGTCAAGGTCACTCCGGGGGGGTCTGGGGGTTCAGGGTCACTTCGGGGGTTCACGGTCACTCTGGGGGGGTCTGGGGGGTCAGGGTCACTCGGGGGGGGTCAGGGCTGTTTGGGGGGGTCAGGGGGGGTCAGGGTCACTCTGGGGGGGTCAGGGCTGTTTGGGGGGTCAGGGGGGGTCAGGGTCACTCGGGGGGGGTCGGGGCCGTTTGGGGGGGTCAGGGGGGGTCGGGCTCCCCCCGGGCTCCCGGGGGGGTCCTGACGGCCGCGTCCCCCCCGCGGGTGCAGCGGCTGCAGGCGCTGGTGGTGCCGCTGCTGCTGCGGCTGCCGCAGCTCGAGGGCCCCCCCGGGGCGCCCCCCCCCGGCTCCCCCTACGCCAGCGCCCCCTGCAGGGCCGCGCTCTACCAGCTGCTGCTGGCGCTGCTGCTCGCGCCCCCCCCCGGATCCGCGCCCCCCCTGCACTGCGCCCTGCGCGCCTTCAGCCAGGGGCTGCGCGACCGCAGCCTGCAGGTGGGACCCCCGGACCCCCCATACCCCCCATAGCCCCCCAGGACCCCCCTGACCCCCCTGACACCCCCAGAACCCCCCTGACCCCCCCCCGCGTCCGCGCCCCCCCCGCACTGCGCCCTGCGCGCCTTCAGCCAGGGGCTGCGCGACCGCAGCCTGCAGGTGGGACCCCCGGACCCCCCATAGCCCCATAGCCCCCCATAGCCCCCCATAGCCCCCTGACACCCCCATAACCCCCCTGACACCACAAACCCCCCATAACCCCCCTGACCCCCCAAACCTCCCCATAACCCCCCTGACACCCCAAACCCCCCATAACCCCCCTGACCCCCCAAACCTCCCCATAACCCCCCTGACACCCCAAACCCCCCCATAACCCCCCTGACACCCCAAACCCCCCCATAACCCCCCTGACCCCCCAAACCTCCCCATAACCCCCCTGACACCCCAAACCCCCCCATAACCCCCATGACACCCCAAAGCCCCCCATAACCCCCCTGACACCCCAAACCTTCCCATAACCCCCCTGACCCCCCAAACCTTCCCATAACCCCCCTGACCCCCCAAACCTTCCCATAACCCCCCTGACACCCCAAACTCCCCTGATACCCCCATAACCCCCCCATAACCCCCCTGACCCCCCAAACCTCCCCATAACCCCCTGACACCCCCATAACCCCCCCGGCACCCCCAATCCCCCATGACCCCCCATAACCCCCTGACCTTCCCCAGCAGCCCCAAACCCTCATGGCCCCTCATAGCCCCCCTGACCCCCCAAGACCCCCCATATCCCCCCATGTCCCCATATCCCCCCATATCCCCATGTCCCCCCATATCCCTGTATCCCCCCGTATCCCCCCATGACCCCCCAATGCCCCATGTCCCCATATCCCCCAATGCCCCCTATGTCCCCATATCTCCCCATACCCCCCCATATCCCCGTATCCCCCCATGCCCCCCATATCCCCCCATGCCCACACACCCCCCACGTCCCCCCATATGCCCCCATGCCCCCCATATCCCCATATCCCCCCATATCCCCCATACCCCCCACATCCCCATATCCCCATATCCCCCCATGTCCCCACATGCTCTCCATATCCCCAGATCCCCCCATATCCCCCATATCCCCCCATATCCCCCATACCCCCCACGTCCCCATATCCCCCCATACCCCCCATACCCCCCATATCCCCATATCCCCCCATACCCCCCACACCCCCCACATCCCCATATTCTCCCATATCCCCATATCCCCCCATATCCCCCATACTCCCCACATCCCCATATCCCCATATCCCCCCGTATCAACCCCATATCCCCCCATATCCCTCCATGACCCCCAATATCCCCCCATGCCCCCCATATCCCCCCATATCCCCCATATCCCCCACACCCCCCACACCCCCCACATCCCCATACCCCCCCATACCACCCCCACCCCCCCCATCCCCACATCCCCACGCCCCCCGTATCAACCCCACGTCCCCCCCAGGTCTCATCCGTGTGCTCGGAGGCTCTGGTCACCCTCAACGCTCTGGCCCGGCCGTGGGTGCCCCCCCTGCGCCCCCCACCCCCCCCACCTCCCCCCCCACCCCCTCCCCCCTCCAACCCCCCCTTCCGCCCCCTCCCCCCGCGCCCCCCCCCCCACCCCTCCCTCCAACCCCCTTTGCCCTCCCCGCCCCCCCCCCGACGACCCCCAGGCCGGGCCCCCCCCTCCCGCCCCCGCGCCGGGGGGGTGCCCGGAGGAGCCGCCCGGGGGGGGGTCCCGGCCGCGCCGCCCCGTGTTCGTCCATTACGAGAAGGAGGAGCCCTCGGACGTGGAGATCTCGCTGGAGAGCGACAGCGACGACAGCGTCGTCATCGTCCCGCGCCGGGGGGGGCCCCCCGCGCCGCCCCCCCCCGCGCCCGCCGCCCCGCACGCCGCGCCCCCCCCGCCCCCCCCGCCCCCGCCGCCCCCCCCGCCGCCGCCCCCGCCCCCCTCCCCCCCCGAGCCGCCCCCGCCGCCCATGAATGAGGAGCCCGGAGCGACCCCCCCGGACCCCCCCGGGGGCGCCGTCATCAACATCAACAGCAGCGAGGAGGAGGAGGAGGAGGAGGAAGAGGAGGAGGAAGAGTTCGGGGAGGAAGAGGAAGAGGAGGAGGAGGAGGAAGAGGAGGAGGAAGAGTTCTTCGAGGAGGAGGAAGAGGAGGAGGAGTTCGAGGAGGAGGAGGAAGAGTTCGAGGAGGAAGAGGAAGAGTTCGAGGAGGAGGGGCTGAGCGAGGAGGAGGAAGAGGAAGAGGAAGGGGGGGCGCCCCCCCCGCCCCCCCCCGCGCCGCTGCTCATGGAGGTGGAGGAAGCCCCGCCCCCCCCGCCGCCCCCCCCCGGCGAGGAAGAGGAGGAGGAGGAAGGGCGGGGGGGGGGCGGCGGCGCCGACCCCCGGCCTGAGGAGGAGGAGGAGGAAGAGGAAGAGCGGGGAGGGGGGGAGGAAGAGCGGGAGCCCCCCCCGGAGCCGCCCCCCCCCCCGCTGCTGGAGCTGCCCCCCCCGCCTCTCATCGACCCCCCCGGGAGCCCCCGCCCCCCGGCGCCGCCCCCCCCCGGGGACCAGGAGCTGCTGCCCCCCCCCGACAACAAGGACGAGGTACCGGGGTGGGGGGGGGGGAATGGGGCATTTTGGGGGGGCGGGGGGGCTGAGGCTCTTTGTGCCCCCCCAGGAAGTGGACGAAACCACCACCATGCTGGCGGATTTCATCGACTGCCCCCCCGACGACGACAAGGCCCCCGAGACCCCCCTGTGACCCCCCCAGCCCGGCCCCCAATGCGATGGAATGGAATAAACCCCCCCACCCCCCCCCAAAATCTCAATGGGTCTCAATGGATCAATGGCTCCCAATGGGTCTCAATGAGTCTCAATGGGTTTCAATGGGTCAATGGGTTCAATGGGTCTCAATGGGTCAATGGGTTCAATGGGTCAATGGGTTCAATGGGTCAATGGGTCTCAATGGGTGTCAATGGGTCAATGGGTCTCATGGGTTCAATGGGTCAATGGGTTCTAATGGGTCTCAGTGGGTCTCAATGGGTCAATGGGTCAATTGGTCTCAATGGGTCAATGGGTTCAATAGGTCTCAATGAGTCAATGGGTCTCAATGGGTCAATGGGTCAATGGGCTCAATGGGTCCCAATGGGTCAATGGGTTCAATGGGTCTCAGTGGTTCTCAATGGGTCTCAGTGGTTCTCAATGGGTCTCAGTGGGTCTCAATGGGTCTCAGTGGGTCTCAGTGCGTCAATGGGTCTCAATGGCTCTCAATGGCTCTCAATGCTTCTCAATGGGCTGAGAACTACAACTCCCAGCATGCCCCGCGGCTCAATGGGGTTCAAGGGGGGGGCGGCGCCGCGGTGACGTCATCAGCGCGCGCCCTCAGCGCCCCTTCCCGCCATGAAGCCGCCGCGGCGCGCGCGCCTGGCCCCGGCGCGCTTCCTCCCGGGCCCGGCGGCGGCGGAAGCGGAAGAGGAAGCGGAAGAGGAGGCGGAAGCGGGGTGGTCGGGGCGCGAGAAGCGCGCGCTGCTGGCGGCGCTGCGCGCGGAGGCCGCGGGGGGGGCCCCGGAACTGCGGGCGGGGGCGCTGAGGGAGCGGCTGCCCCGGCGGAGCGAGCGGCAGGTGGGACCGGAACCGGAAACGGAACCGGAACCGGAAACGGGGCGGCACCGGACGCCTGGGTCCCTTTGGGGGGGGCGGGGGGGGGGTCCTGGAGGTGACACTGGGGGTCCCCGGACGCCTGGGTCCCGTGGGGGGGTTGGGGGGGTCCCTGGGGGGGGTCCCCGGACGCCTGGGTCCCCTGGGGGGATTGGGGGGGTCCCTGGGGGGGGTCCCCGGACGCCTGGGTCCCCTGGGGGGGTTGGGGGGGTCCCTGGGGGGGGGTCCTGGGGGTCCCCGGACGCCTGGGTCCCCTGGGGGGGGTTGGGGGGTCTGGGGGGGTCAGTGGGGTCTGGGGGGCACAGGGGGGTCCGGGGGGGTCAGTGGGGTCAGGGGGGTCTGGGGGGGTCACTGTGGGTCCGGGGGGGTCATTGGGGTCTGGGGGGGTCATTGGGGTCTGGGGGGGTCATTGGGGTCTGGGGGGGGTCACTGTGGGTCTGGGGGGGTCCGGGGGGGTCAGTGGGGTCTGGGGGGGTTACTGGGGTCTGGGGGGGTCACTGTGGGTCTGTGGGGGTCTGGGGGGGTCACTGGGCTCCGCTGTCCCCCAGATCCTGGGGTTCGTGTCCCGGCTGCGGGGCCGCGCGGCGCGGGAGGCGCTGAGCGCCCAGATCCGGCGGGGGGGGCGCCGCCCCGCCCCCATCGAGGTGGGGGGGGGCCCTGGTCTGGGGGTGGGGGTCCTGACCCCGGGGGGGGGCCCTGTTGTGGCGGGGGGGCCTGGTCGGGGGTGGGAGGGGCCCTGCTCGGGGGTGGGGTCCCTGTTTTGGGGGGGGGGTCCTGGTGTGGGGGGGGGTCCTGACCCCGGTGGGGGGGCCCTTGTCGGGGGGGGGGCCCTGACCCCTATAGGGGGCCTGGTTGGGGGTGGGAGGGTCCTGACCCCAGGGGGGGGTCCCTGTTTTGGGGGGGGGGTCCCTGACCCCGAGGGGGCTCCCTGGTTGGGGGGGGGTCCCTGTTTTTGGGGGGGGTCCCAGGAGCTCATTGTCACCCCCATGTGTCCCCCCCCCCCCAGGTGTGGCTGGAACTGGCGCAGACGCTGGGGGGGGCGCTGGAGGGGGCGACGGCGGCCGCGTTCTCACAGGTACGGGGGGGCTTGGGGGGTTTGGGGTGTCCCCCCCCCCATGTGTCACCGCCCCCCCATGTGTCACCGCCCCCCCATGTGTCACCGCCCCCCCATGTGTCATTGTCCCCCCCCAGGTCCTCACGGTCGCAGCCACCGAACCCCTGAACCTCCTGCGCTCCATCCCCCCCCAGCATGGGAATGAGGGGACCCCCCCCCATGGGAAGGAGGGGACCCCCCCCCCCGGGAAGTTGGGGCCCCCCCCGCTCAGCGTCTCCATCCCTCGGCTCTACCAGCACCTGGCGCTGCTCAACCGGGGGGGGACGGGACCCCCCCTGCCCCCCGGCGGTGAGAATGGGGGGACCTGGGGGTCCGGGGGGGGTGACACTGGGGTCCCCGGACGCCTGGGTCCACTGGGGGTGGGTCCTGGGGGGGTGACCAAGGGGTCCCTGGGGGTCCTGGGGGGGTGACCTGGGGGTCCCGGGGGGTTCCCTGGGGTCCCGGGGGGTCCTGACCCCGTGTCCCCCCAGAGTCCGCGGTGCTGCTCTCGCTCCTGGGCGCCCTCCCCCGCCAGCTGGGGGCGCTGGACGTTCCCGCCCTGAGCGGCCACTTCCGGCAGAACTGGGGGGTCCTGAGCGCCCCCCGAGCCCCCCCGGACACCCCCCTGGCAAACGGGGACCCCCCCGCACCGCAGGACCCCCCCCCGGGCGGCTGGAGGGGGGTCGGGATCTGCCCCCTCAACCTGTTCCTGGTGCCCCTGGGGCTGCTGGAGCGCGGGGGGGGCCGGGAAGCCGGGGAGTGACCCCCCCCAAACTGGGGGTGACCCCCCCAAACTCGGACTGACCCACCCAACCCCCAAACTGGGGGCCCCCCCCCCCCAAACTGGCAATAAAGCTGCGATTTGCCCCAAAAATGGGGGTTTCTGGCGTCATTTGGGCGACGGATTCGTGGCGGGGGGGGGAACGGGAGGCGAGGAGGCCACGCCCCCCCAGCGAGGCCACGCCCCCGCCGCGCTCTCTCTGCCAGTGTGGCCACGCCCCCTCCGCGCCAGACCACGCCCCTCGCCCCGCGTACGGCGGCCGCGGAGGGTCAGGCCGAACCAAGATGGCGGCGGCGGCGGGCGGCGCGGCGGCTTCGGGCAGCGGGAGCAACGGGGCGGGCGGGATGGAGGTGGACGTGGCAGGTGAGGCCCGAGGGACCCCCCGGGACCCCCCGGGACACCCCGGGACCCCCCGGGAGCGGCGGCGGGAGCCCCGGGGGCACCGGGAACCCCCCCGAGCGGCCCCGGCTCCGGGAGCCCCCGAGCGGGGCGGCCCCGCCCACGCGCCTGGCGCCGCCCACACGCACCTGGCGGGGGTGCAGCGTGGCCACGCCCACATGTGGGACACGCCCACTTCTGGTTCCGAGCCACGCCCCCTGATTCTCAGCTCCATCCCCTACCTTAAGCCACGCCCCTTTCTCACAGCCCCGCCCGTTTGCCTAAGCCACGCCCCCTGGTTCTCTGCTCCGCCCATGAGTTCCAGGCCACACCCCCTGGTTCTCAGCCGCGCCCCCTGCCCTAAGCCCCTCCCCTTTCAGCCATGCCCTCGACAGCCACGCCCCCTCGTTCTCAGCTCCGCCCCCTCATTCTCAGCCCCGCCCACGGATTACCAGCCCCGCCCCCTGCCCTATACCCCTCCCTGTTCTCTCAGCCCCGCCCCCTCATTCTCAGCCCCGCCTCCTCATTCTCAGCCATGCCCCCTCGTTGTCAGCTCCGCCCCCTCATTCTCAGCCCCACCCACGATTCCCAGCTCCACCCCCTTGGGCCCGCCCTGCTAAGCCCCACCCTGTCTCAACCCCACCCCCTCGTTCTCAGCCCCGCCCATGGGTTTCCAGCCCCACCCCTGCCCTAAGAACCTCCCCTTTCAGCCACGCCCCCGCCAGTCAGCCACGCCTCCTCATTCTCAGCTCCGCCCCCTCATTCTCAGCCCCATCCCACAAAGCCCCTCCCAAGCTCCCAACCCCACCCCCTGGTCCCCAGCCCCCACCCCCGCTAAGCCCCGCCCCTTGTCCCCAGCCCCGCCCCGCAGCCCCGCCATTGGTCCCCAACCCCGCCCCCTTGTCCCCAGCCCCATCCCACAAAGCCCCTCCCCTACTCCCAACCCCGCGCCCTGGGCCCCAACCCCACCCCGCTAAGCCCCGCCCCCCTATCCTCAGCCCCACCCCGCTAAGCCCCGCCCCCACAGCCCCACCCTCTGTCCCCAACCCCACCCCCTGGTCCCCAGCCCTGCCCCTCCAAGCCCCTCCCCTGCTCCCAACCCCGCCCCCTGGTCCCCAGCCCCGCCCCGCTAAGCCCCGCCCCCCTATCCTCAGCCCCGCCCCGCTAAGCCCCGCCCCCCGCCCCGCTAAGCCCCGCCCCCACAGCCCCACCCTCTGTCCCCAACCCCACCCCCTGGTCCCCAGCCCTGCCCCTCTAAGCCCCTCCCCTGCTCCCAACCCCGCCCCCTGGTCCCCAGCCCTACCCCGCTAAGCCCCGCCCCCCGCCCCCAGCCCCGCCCCGCTAAGCCCCGCCCCCGCAGCCCCGCCCTCGGTGATGGCCGGGGGGGTCACGGGCAGCGTGGCCGTCGCGCTGCACCCGCTCGTCATCCTCAACATCTCCGACCACTGGATCCGCATGCGCTCGCAGGAGGGGCGGCCGGGGCAAGGTAACGACCCCCCCAAAACACACGGACCCCCCAAAACCGCACAGACCCCCGGAGACCCCCCCAAAACCGCACAGACCCCCGGAGACCCCCCTGAGCACCCCAAAACCCCACAGACCCCCTGAGCCCAACCTGAGCACCCCCTGAGCCCCCCGAAACCCCACAGACTCCTGAGACCAACCTGAGCACCCCAAAACCCCACAGACCACCTGAGACCCCCCTGGGCCCCCAAAACCCCCACAGACCCCCTGAGACCAACCTGAGCACCCCCTGAGCCCCCCCAAAACCTCCACAGACCCCCTGAGACCCCCCTGAGCCCCCCCCAAACCCCAAAGACCCCCCAAGTCCACCCCTGGGACCCCCTGAATCCCCCCCAGGATCCCCCAGGTTCCCCTCCAATCTCCCCCAGGACCCCCCAGGGACCCCCAAACCCCCATGGGGACCCCCCAAGTCCCCCCAGGACCCCTTGGGACCCCCAAGTCCCCACCAGGACCCCCCAAATCACCCCAGTTCCCCCCCAAATCCCCTCCAGGAACCCCCTGGGACCCCCCCAAACCCACATGGGGACCCCCAAACCCCCCCAGAACACCCCTGGGACCCCCCAAGTCCTTTTCAGGAACCCTCAATGAATCCCCCCAGGACCCCCTACCCCCTCCATAACCCCCCCCAACTCCCCCCCTGGGACCCCCAGACCCCCCCAGGACCCCCCAAACCCCCATGGGGACCCCCAAGCCCCCCAGGACCCCCCAAATCCCCTCCAGGGATGCCCCAAACCCCCATGGGGACCCCCAAACCCCCCCAGAATCCCCCCAAACCCCCCCCGGGACCCCCCAAATCCCTTTCAGGGACCCCCAATGAATCCCCCCAGGACCCCCTAAACCCTCCATAATCCCCCCCAACTCCCCCCCTGGGACCCCCCAAACCCCCCCAGGACCCCCCAAACCCCTATGGGGACCCCCAAACACCCCCAGAACACCCCTGGGACCCCCCAAGTCCCTTTCAGGGACCCCCAATGAATCCCCCCAGGACCCCCTAAACCCTCCATAATCCCCCCCAACTCCCCCCCTGGGACCCCCCAAACCCCCCCAGGACCCCCCCAAACCCCCATGGGGACCCCCAAACCCCCCCAGGACCCCCCAAATCCCCTCCAGGGACCCCCCAAACCCCCATGGGGACCCCCAAACCCCCCCAGGACCCCCCAACCCCCCCCGGGACCCCCCAAATCCCTTTCAGGGACCCTCAATGAATCCCCCCAGGACCCCCTAAACCCTCCATAATCCCCCCCAACTCCCCCCCTGGGACGCCCAAAACCCCCCAGGACCCCCCCAAACCCCCATGGGGACCCCCAAACACCCCCAGAACACCCCTGGGATCCCCCAGGTCCCTTTCAGGGACCCCCAATGAATCCCCCCAGGACCCCCTAAACCCTCCGTAATCCCCCCCAATTCCCCCCCTGGGACCCCCAAAACCCCCCCAGGACCCCCCCAAACCCCCCCCCCCCCCAGACCCCCCCGAATCCTCCCAGGTCTCCCCCCAATCTCCCCCATGACCCCCCCCAGGAACCCCCCAAACCCCCATGGGGACCCCCAAACCCCCCCAGGACCCCCCAAATCCCCTCCAGGAACCCCCTGGGACCCCCCAAACCCCCATGGGGACCCCCAAACACCCCCAGAACACCCTGGGACCCCCCAAGTCCCTTTCAGGGACCCCCAATGAATCCCCCCAGGACCCCCTAAACCCTCCATAATCCCCCCAACTCCCCCCCTGGGACCCCCCAGACCCCCCCAGGCCCCCCCAAACCCCTATGGGGACCCCCAAACCCCCCCAGGACCCCCCAGATCCCCCCCAGGCCCCCCCAAACCCCTATGGGGACCCCCAAACACCCCCAGAACACCCCTGGGACCCCCCAAGTCCCTTTCAGGGACCCCCAATGAATCCCCCCAGGACCCCCTAAACCCTTCATAATCCCCCCCAACTCCCCCCCTGGGACCCCCAAACCCCCCCCGGACCCCCCAAAGCCCCGTGGGGACCCCCCAGGCCCCCCCCAGCCCCGTCTGCCCCCACAGTGATCGGGGCGCTGATCGGGCGCCAGGAGGGGCGCAACATCGAGGTGATGAACTCGTTCGAGCTGCTGGCGCACGCGGTGGACGGGCACGTCCTGATCGACAAGGAGTATTACTACACCAAGGAGGAGCAGTGTGAGCCGGGGGGGCCTGGGGGGTCCCCGTGGGGGTTTGGGGGGTCCCATGGGGGTTTGGGGGGGTCCCATGGGGGTTTGGGGGCTCCCAGGGAGGTCCCAGGGGGCATTGGGAGGGTCCCAGGGGGATCCTGGAGGGGTCCTGGGGGGTCCAAGGGGGGTCCTAATGGGAGTCTGGGGGGTCCCGTGGGGAAATGGGGGTCCCCATGGAGGTTTGGGGGTCCCCACGGGGGTTTGGGGGATCCTCATGGGGGTTTGGGGGGTCCCCGTGGGGGTTTGGGGGGTTCCCATGGGGGTTTGGGGGGGTCCCCGTGGGGGTTTGGGGGGTTCCCATGGGGGTTTGGGGGGTCCCCGTGGGGGTTTGGGGGGTCCGCATGGGGGTTTGGGGGCTCCCAGGGAGGTCCCAGGGGGCATTGGGAGGGTCCCAGGGGGATCCAGGAGGGGTCCTGGGGGGTCCCACCAGGGTCCCCATGGGGGTCTGGGGGGTCCCAGGGGCGTCCTAATGGGGGTTTGAGGGGTCCTCATGGGGGTTTGGGGGTCCCCATGGGGGTTTGAGGGGTCCCCATGGGGGTTTGGGGGGTCCCCATGGGGGTTTGGGGGTCCGCATGGGGGTTTGGGGGCTCCCAGGGGGGTCCCAGGGGGCATTGGGAGGGTCCCAGGGGGATCCTGGAGGGGTCCTGGGGGGTCCAAGGGGGGTCCTAATGTGAGTCTGGGGGGTCCCGTGGGGAAATGGGGGTCCCCATGGAGGTTTGGGGGTCCCCACGGGGGTTTGGGGGTTCCCATGTGGGGTTTGGGGATCCCCATGGGGGTCTGGGGGGTCCCAGGGGGATCCTGGAGGGGTCCTGGGGGGGTCCCAGGGGGGTCCTCATGGGGGTCCTGGGGGTTCCCCATGGGGGTCTGGGGGGTCCCAGGGGCGTCCTAATGGGGGTTTGAGGGGTCCTCATGGGGGTTTGGGGGTCCCCATGGGGGTTTGGGGGCTCCCAGGGGGGTCCCAGGGGGCATTGGGAGGAGTCCCACGGGGGTCCCCATGGGGGTTTGGGGGGGTCTCAGTGGGGGTTTGGGGGTCCCCATGGGGTGTGGGGGGTCCCAGGGGGATCCTGGAGGGGTCCTGGGGGGTCCCAGGGGGGTCCCCATGGGGGTTTGGGGGGGTCCCCATGGGGGTTTGGGGGCTCCCAGGGAGGTCCCAGGGGGCATTGGGAGGGTCCCAGGGGGATCCTGGAGGGGTCCTGGGGGGTCCTAGGGGGGTCCTAATGGGAATTTGGGGGTCCCCATGGGGGTCTGGGGGGTCCCAGGGGGATCCTGGAGGGGTCCTGGGGGGTCCCAGGGGGGTCCTAATGGGGGTCCAGGGGGTCCCATGGGGGTTTGGGGGGTTCCCGTGGGGGTTTGGGGGGTTCCCAGGGGGTTTTGGGGCATCCCAGGGGGGTTTGGGGGCTCCCAGAGGGGTCTCAGGGGGCATTGGGAGGGTCCCCGGGGGATCCTGGGGGCTCCCAGGGGGGTCCCAATGGGGGTTTGGGGGGGTCCTGGGGGTTCCCCATGGGGGTTTGGGGGGTCCCATGGGGTCCTAGGGGGGTCCCAATGAGGGTTTGGGGGGTCCTATGGGGAACTGGGGGGTCCCAGGGGGATCCTGGAGGGGTCCTGGGGGGTCCCAGGGGGGTCCCCATGGGGGTCTGGGGGGTCCCAGGAAGGGTTTGTGGGATCCTAATGGGGGTTTGGGGACCCCGGGGTATTTTGGGGTGTCCTGGGGGGTCCTGGGGGGTTTTGGGGTGTCCAGAGGGTTTTGGGGTCCCCAGGGTGTTCTGGGGTGTCCTGGGGGTTTTGGGGACCCCAGGTTGTTTTGGGGGGTCCTGGGGGGTTTGGGGACCCCAGGGTGCTCTGGGGTGTCCTGGGGGGTCCCAGGAGATTTGGGGACCCCAGGGTGCTCTGGGGTGTCCTGGGGGGTCCCAGGAGATTTGGGGACCCCAGGGTGCTCTGGGGTGTCCTGGGGGGTCCCAGGAGATTTGGGGACCCCAGGGTGCTCTGGGGTGTCCTGGGGGGTCCCAGGAGATTTGGGGACCCCAGGGTGCTCTGGGGTGTCCTGGGGGGTCCCAGGAGATTTGGGGACCCCAGGGTGCTCTGGGGTGTCCTGGGGGGTCCCAGGAGATTTGGGGACCCCAGGGTGCTCTGGGGTGTCCTGGGGGGTCCCAGGGTGCTCTGGGGGGGTCCCAGGGGGCGTCCCGGGCTGTTTTTGGGGGGGTGCGGGGCTGTTTTTGGGGTGACCCCCCCGTACCCCCAGTCAAGCAGGTGTTCAAGGAGCTGGAGTTCCTGGGCTGGTACACGACCGGGGGCCCCCCCGACCCCTCCGACATCCACGTGCACAAGCAGGTGGGGATTTGGGGGTCCCGGGGGGGATTTGGGGGTCCTGGATGGGGGGGTCTGCACCCCCCTGACCCCCCAAACCCCCCCGACCCCCCAAATCCCCCCCCAGGTGTGTGAGATCATCGAGAGCCCCCTGTTCCTCAAGCTGAACCCCATGACCAAGCACACGGATGTGAGTGGGTTTGGGGGGTTTGGGGGGTCAGGACCCCCATGGGGCAGGGGGGGGGGCCAGGGCCCCCCTGCGCCCCCCGAGCGGGGCTGGGCCCCCCCGAACGGTGCTGCCCCCCTTGCAGCTGCCGGTCAGCGTCTTCGAGTCGGTGATCGACATCGTCAGCGGGGAGGTGAGGGACAGCGGCACCCCCCCCGGCACCTCGGGGACCCCAGTGTCCCCTTGTCCCCCTGTCCCCTTGTCCCCATGTCCCCCTGTCCCCTGTGCCTATATCCCCATGTCCCCCTGTCCCCATGTCCCCGTCCCCATGTCCCTTGTCCCCTTGTCTCCCTGTCCCCTTGTCCCCCAGTCCCCATGTCCCCATGTCCCCTTGTCCCCATGTCCCCCTGTCCCCCAGTCCCCATGTCCCCATATCCCCCCTGTCCCCATGTCCCCCTGTCCCCCTGTCCCCCAGTCCCCCAGTCCCCATGTCCCATGTCCTCTTGTCCCCCTGTCCCCCTGTCCCCCTGTCCCCATGTCCCCATGTCCCCCAGTCCCCATGTCCCATGTCCTCTTGTCCCCCTGTCCCCATGTCCCCATGTCCCCCTGTCCCCATGTCCCCATGTCCCCCTGTCCCCTTATCCCCATGTCCCCCTGTCCCCATGTCCCCATGTCCCCCTGTCCCCATGTCCCCCTGTCCCCATGTCCCCCTGTCCCCTTATCCCCATGTCCCCCTGTCCCCATGTCCCCATGTTCCTATGTCCCATGTTCTCTTGTCCCCCTGTCCCCCTGTCCCCATATCCCCCATGTCCCCTGTCCCCATGTCCCCCTGTTCCCATGTCCCCATATCCCATTGTCCCCATATCCCCCTGTGCCCCTGTCCCCTGTCCCCCATCCCCATGTCCCCATATCCCCGATGTCCCCAATGTCCCCAAGGCCACCCTGCTGTTTGTGGGGCAGTACGGGGGTGTCTGTGTGATGTCCCCCGCGGTGTCCCCAATGTCCCCAATGTCCCCAAGGCCACCCTGCTGTTTGTGGGGCGGTATGGGGGTGTCTGTGTGATGTCCCCCACAGTGTCCCCAATGTCCCCAAGGCCACCATGCTGTTTGTGGGGCAGTACGGGGGTGTCTGTGTGATGTCCTCCGCGGTGTCCCCAATGTCCCCAATGTCCCCAGGGCCACCCTGCTGTTTGTGGGGCGGTATGGGGGTGTCTGTGTGATGTCCCCCACAGTGTCCCCAATGTCCCCAATGTCCCCAAGGCCACCCTGCTGTTTGTGGGGCAGTACGGGGGTGTCTGTGTGATGTCCCCCCCGATGTCCCCAATGTCCCCAAGGCCACCCTGCTGTTTGTGGGGCAGTACGGGGGTGTCTGTGTGATGTCCTCCGCGGTGTCCCCAATGTCCCCAATGTCCCCAAGGCCACCCTGCTGTTTGTGGGGCAGTACGGGGGTGTCTGTGTGATGTCCCCCGCGGTGTCCCCAATGTCCCCAAGGCCACCATGCTGTTTGCCGAGCTGCCCTACACGTTGGCCACCGAGGAAGCCGAGCGCATCGGGGTCGACCACGTGGCCAGGATGACGGCGACGGGCGGCGGGGAGAACTCCACCGGTGGGGACATTGGGGACATGGGGGACATGGGGGGGACATGGGGAGAACTCCACCGGTGGGGACATTGGGGACATTGGGGACACTGGGGGGACATGGGGAGAACTCCACTGGTGGGGACATCGGGGACATTGGGGACATGGGGGGGACATGGGGAGAACTCCACCGGTGGGGACATTGGGGACATCGGGGACATGGGGAGAACTCCACCGGTGGGGACATTGGGGACATGGGGGACATGGGGGGGACATGGGGAGAACTCCACCGGTGGGGACATTGGGGACATTGGGGACATTGGGGACATGGGGGGGACATGGGGAGAACTCCACCGGTGGGGACATTGGGGACATGGGGGACATGGGGGGGACATGGGGAGAACTCCACCGGTGGGGACATTGGGGACATGGGGGACATGGGGGGGACATGGGGAGAACTCCACCGGTGGGGACATTGGGGACATGGGGGACATGGGGGGGACATGGGGAGAACTCCACCGGTGGGGACATTGGGGACATTGGGGACATGGGGGGGACATGGGGAGAACTCCACCGGTGGGGACATTGGGGACATTGGGGACATGGGGGACATGGGGAGAACTCCACCGGTGGGGACATTGGGGGCATCGGGGACATGGGGGGGACATGGGGAGAACTCCACCGGTGGGGACATTGGGGACATTGGGGACATGGGGGGGACATGGGGAGAACTCCACCGCTGGGGACATTGGGGACATTGGGGACATTGGGGGGACATGGGGAGAACTCCACCGGTGGGGACATTGGGGACATTGGGGACATTGGGGGGACATGGGGAGAACTCCACCGGTGGGGACATTGGGGACATTGGGGACATTGGGGGGACATGGGGAGAACTCCACCGGTGGGGACATTGGGGACATTGGGGACATTGGGGGGACATGGGGAGAACTCCACCGGTGGGGACATTGGGGACATTGGGGACATTGGGGGGACATGGGGAGAACTCCACCGGTGGGGACATTGGGGACATTGGGGACATGGGGGACATGGGGGGGACATGGGGAGAACTCCACCGGTGGGGACATTGGGGACATTGGGGACATGGGGGGGACATGGGGAGAACTCCACCGGTGGGGACATTGGGGACATTGGGGACATTGGGGGGACATGGGGAGAACTCCACCGGTGGGGACATTGGGGACATTGGGGACATGGGGGGGACATGGGGAGAACTCCACCGGTGGGGACATTGGGGACATGGGGACATGGGGGACATTGGGGACATGGGGGGGACATGGGGAGAACTCCACCGGTGGGGACATTGGGGACATCGGGGGGACATGGGGAGAACTCTACTGGTGGGGACATTGGGGACATGGGGACACAGGGATATGGGGACAGGGGGATATGGGGACACACTGAGGTGACACTGGGGTGACCCAGGGGACACTGAGGGACCCAGGGGTGACACAGGGGACACTGAGGTGACACTGGGGTGACCCAGGGTGACACTGAGGGACCCAGGGGGACACTGAGGGACCCGGGGGTGACCCAGGGGACACTGAGGGACCCATGGTGACCCATGGTGACCCATGGTGACGCGGGTGTCCCCGTCCGCAGTGGCCGAGCACCTGATTGCGCATCACAGCCCTGGGGTGGGGACGCTGGGGTGACACAGGGGGACATTGAGGGACCCGGGGGTGACACAGGGGACACTGAGGGACCCAGGGGTGACCCAGGGGACACTGAGGGACCCACGGTGACCCACGGTGACCCACGGTGACCCATGGTGACCCCTGGTGACCCGTGGTGACGCGGGTGTCCCCGCCCACAGTGGCCGAGCACCTGATGGCGCAGCACAGCCCTGGGGTGGGGACGCTGGGGTGACACAGGGGGCCCCGGGGGACACTGAGGGACCCACGGTGACCCATGGTGACCCGTGGTGACCCACGGTGACCCCTGGTGACCCACGGTGACCCACGGTGACCCACGGTGACCCCTGGTGACCCGTGGTGACGCGGGTGTCCCCGCGCGCAGTGGCCGAGCACCTGATCGCGCAGCACTCGGCCATCAAGATGCTGCACAGCCGGGTGCGGCTCATCCTGGAGTACGTGCGGGCGGCCGAGGCGGGTGAGCGACCCTGGGCCCGGCCCCGTGTCACCGTGTCCCCATGGCCCCATGGCCCCCGTCCCCGTGTCCCCATGGCCCCTGTCCCCATGGCCCCTGTCCCCGTGTCCCCATGTCCCCATGGCCCCCGTCCCCATGTCCCCATGGCCCCCGTCCCCGTGGCCCCTGTCCCCATGTCCCCATGGCCCCTGTCCCCATGGCCCCTGTCCCCATGGCCCCATGGCCCCCGTCCCCGTGTCCCCAGGGCCCCTGTCCCCCCGTGGCCCCATGGCCTGTGTCCCCCTGTCCCCGTGTCCCCATGGCCTCTGTCCCCGTGTTCCCATGGCTCCTGTCCCCGTGTCCCCATGGCCCCTGTCCCCGTGTCACCAGGGCCCCCATCCCCATGTCCCCATATGTGTCCAGGTGTCCCCACGGCTGCCCTGGTGTCCCTATGTCTGTCCTGCTGTCCCCATGCCTGTCCTGGTGTCCCCAGTGTCCCCACGTCCGTCCCAGTGTCCCCACGTCCATCCCAGTGTCCCCACACCCATCCCGCTGTCCCCATGTCTGTCCGTCCGTCCCATGGTCCCCGTGTCCGTCCCGGTGTCCCCGTGTCCGTCCCATGGTCCCTGTGTCCGTCCCGGTGTCCCTGTGTCCATCCCGGTGTCCCTGTGTCCGTCCGTCCGTCCCGGTGTCCCCGTGTCCGTCCCATGGTCCCCGTGTCCGTCTGTCCCTCCCGTTGTCCCCATATCCGTCCCATGGTCCCCGTGTCCGTCCCATGGTCCCCGTGTCCGTGCGTCCGTCCGCAGGGGAGGTCCCGTTCAACCACGAGATCCTGCGCGAGGCCTGCGCCCTCTGCCACTGCCTGCCCGTGCTCAGCACCGACAAGTTCAAGACCGATTTCTACGACGTGAGTGACCCCAAAACCGGGGGGGGGTCCCCAAAACCGGGGGGGGGTCCCCAAAACCAAGGGGGTGGTCCCCACAGGGTCCCCAAGCCCATATGAGGGGGTTTGGGGGCTCAGGACCCCGAATTGGGGCCATTCCCCCCTGTTATGGGCGCTGAGTGCAGTGGGGGTTTGGGAGATACCAACATTTTGGGGGGGAGATACCAACATTTTAGGGGGGGAGATACCAACATTTTAGGGGGGAGATACCAACATTTTAGGGGGGGAGATACCAACATTTTAGGGTGGAGATACCAACATTTTAGGGGGGGAGATACCAACATTTTAGGGTGGAGATACCAACATTTTAGGGGGGGAGATACCAACATTTTAGGGGGGAGATACCAACATTTAGAGGGGGAGATGCCAACATTTTAGGGGGGAGATACCAACATTTTAGGGGGGGAGATACCAACATTTAGGGGGGGAGATACCAACATTTAGAGGGGGAGATAACAACATTTTAGGGGGGGATACCAAGATTTTAGGGGGGGGGGAGATACCAACATTTAGGGGGGGAGATACCAACATTTTAGGGGGGGGAGATACCAACATTTTGGGGGGGGGGTGGGAGATACCAACATTTAGAGGGGGAGATACCAACCTTTAGAGGGGATATGAATATTTTGGGGGGGTAAATATAACTTTAAGGGGTACCTATAGCTTTGGGGGGCGTCCCCATCACCTCTATGACCCCCCCCCCCCCAATTTATGTCCCCCCCCCCATAGCAATGCAACGACGTGGGGCTCATGGCTTATTTGGGCACCATCACCAAGACCTGCAACACCATGAACCAGTTCGTGAACAAGTTCAACGTCCTCTACGACCGCCAGGGCATCGGGCGCCGCATGCGGGGGCTCTTCTTTTAGGGGGGGGGCCCCAAGCTTGGTCTGACCCCCCCAGATCCCTCCTGCCCCCCCCCAGGCTGGGGAACCCCCAAAAACATGGGGGGTTGCATCCCCATAATAAAGCGTCTCCAGGGATAACGGCTCAGTGGTTATTGGGGGGTTGAGGGTTATTTGGGGGGGGTCAGGGGTTATTTTGGGGGACACCCCCCCCCAAAAAATATAATAAGAATGGGTTAATTGGTAAAATACAAGATTTTAATTAATTGATGGGATAAAAGGCCACGAGAGCTTCGACCCCCCCCCCCCACCATGGGGGTGACAATGGTTGCGTCCACACATTGGGGGGGGGGAATGGGGTCTGGAGCACCCAAGGGGGTCATGGGGGTGGGGTCTGGACCACCCGAGGGGGCCATGGGGGGGAGGTTGGGGGCCTGTAGCACCTAAGGGGGCCATGGGGGGGTGTCTGGAGTGTGTGGGAGGGATATTTCGGGGTGCCCCCCCCCCCCCCCCCCCAGACAAAGGAGATGGTACATCCCCTGGGCATTGAGTGCCAGCACGTTGAGCCGCTGGCTTGGGGGGTTTGGGGGTATTTTGGGGTTATTTGGGGGGTTTTGGGGGTCATTGGAGGATTTGGGGTTTTTGGAGGGGGTTTGGGTGGTTTTTTTTGCTTTTTGTGGGGTTTTTGGGGGGGTTTTGGGGTGCTCCCCCCACCAGGCGGAGATGGTACATCCCAGTGGCATTGAGCCCCAGCGGGCTGAACCACTGGCTTAGGGCTTTTGGGGGGGTTCTGGGGGGTATTTCGGGCGGGTTTTTTGGGTTTTTGGGGTTCCCGGGGGTGTTTTTTGGGGTTTTTGGGGTGTTTTGGGGCGCCCCCCTCAGACGAAGCTGATCTTGGTGCCCTGGGCGTTGAGGGCCAGCACGTTGAGCCGCTGGTACTCGTCGATGGCCTCGCGGAGCTGGGCGGGGGTGAAGCCGCGGGCCCCGCAGCGCTGGGTGGCGAGCGAGACGGGAACGGCGCCCCCCCCGGGGCCCCCCAGCTCCCGCAGCAGCGCGAAGATGGCGTCCGAGGGGCGCTGCGGCCTGCGGGGACGGGGGGACACGGGGGCAGGGGGACAGGGGGACAATGGGGGGACATGGGGGCAGGGGGGGCATGGGGATAGTGGGGGTCAGAGGGGACATGGGGACAATGCAGGGCAGGGGGGACATGGGGGTAGGGGGGGACACGGGGGGTCAGGGGGGGACACGGGGGGTCAGGGGGGGATATGGGGACAATGTCCCCACTGTCCCCATTGTCCCCCTGTCCCTCACCAGCTCTGCTGTCCCCACTGTCCCCCCGTCCCTCACCGGCTCTGCTGTCCCCACTGTCCCCGTCCCTCACCGGCTCTGCTGTCCCCACTGTCCCCATTGTCCCCCTGTCCCTCACCGGCTCTGCTGTCCCCACTGTCCCCACTGTCCCCGTCCCTCACCGTCTCTGCTGTCCCCACTGTCCCCGTCCCTCACCGTCTCTGCTGTCCCCACTGTCCCCGTCCCTCACCGGCTCTGCTGTCCCCACTGTCCCCATCCCTCACCGGCTCTGCTGTCCCCACTGTCCCCATTGTCCCCCTGTCCCTCACCGGCTCTACTGTCCCCACTGTCCCCGTCCCTCACCGGCTCTGCTGTCCCCACTGTCCCCATTGTCCCCCTGTCCCTCACCGGCTCTGCTGTCCCCTGTCCCCCCGCAGCGAGTCCCTGGACATCTCCATCAGCCTCATGGCCTCGTTCACGTCCTCCTTCTCCACCTCGTCCCCCAGCCGCAGCCGGGCCTGGGAGGGGGCGGAGTCAGAGCGGGCCTGGCCCCGCCCACAGCCCACTGGGCCCCGCCCACAGCCCGCTGGGCCCCGCCCCTGACCCACACCCCGGCCCCGCCCCCGCACATTCGCCCCACCCACGGATCGCTGGGTCCCGCCCCCTTTCCTCGGCCCCGCCCACAACCCACCCCGGCCACACCCCCGAACAGTCATCCCACCCACGGATCCCTGGGTCCCGCCCCCTTTTCCTCGGCCCCGCCCACAACGTGCTCCGGCCACGCCCCCAAGCAGTTGCCCCGCCCACAGATCCCTGGGCCCCGCCTCCTTTTCATCGGCCCCGCCCCTCGTTTCTCAACCCGTCCCCATATCCCCATGTTCCCCACTCCCCACCAGACCCCTGTCCCCCATGTCCCCCGCAATGTCCCCATGTCCGCCCATGTCCCCCACAACGGCCCCACATGCCCCTCATGTCCCCCCATGTCCCCCATTGTCCCCATATCCCCATTGTCCCCCATATCCCCAATGTCCCCCCATGTCCCCATTGTCCCCATGCCCCCCTCATGTCCCCATTGTCCCCCATGTTCCATATCCCCCCCATATCCCCAATGTCCCCCATATCCCCCCATGTCCCCATCGTCCCCAATCTCCCCCCATGTCCCATATACCCCCATGTCCCATTGCCCCCCATTGCCCCCATTGCCCCCCATGTCCCCACTGCCCCCATTGCCCCCCATGTCCCCACTGCCCCCCATTGCCCCCATTGCCCCCCATGTCCCCATCGCCCCCATTGCCCCCCATGTCCCCATTGCCCCCATTGCCCCCCATGTCCTCATTGCCCCCCATGCCCCCACTGCCCCCCATGTCCCCACTGCCCCCCACGTCCCCAATGCCCCGTGTCCCACCAGCGCGGTGGCGAGGCGCAGCAGGCTGAGCAGGGTCCGTGCCGAGGTGAAGGTGCCGCCCCCCCCGGGCGCCCCCTCCCTCCTGAGCTCCACGTATGCGGCCGTCAGGTACTCGGCCAGCGCGGGGGGCACCAGCGGCTGCCGGCGCCGGCACGTGGCGATGTAGCGCCTGGGGACAGCGGGGACAGCGTTGGGGACAGCGGGGACAGCGGGACTTGGGGGGCAAGTGGGGACATTGGGGACATGGGCACAGGTGGGGACATCAGGACTTGGGGGGCAAGTGGGGACATTGGGGACATGGGCACAGGTGGGGACATCAGGACTTGGGGGGCAAGTGGGGACATTGGGGACATGGGGACAGGTGGGGACATCAGGACTTGGGGGGCAAGTGGGGACATTGGGGACATGGGCACAGGTGGGGACATCAGGACTTGGGGGGCAAGTGGGGACATTGGGGACATGGGGACAGGTGGGGACATGGGGGACATCAAGGACTTGGGGGGCAAGTGGGGACATTGGGGACATGGGGACAGGTGTGGACATTGGGGACATGGGGGGCATTGGGGCCAACAGGGACTTGGAGGACAGGTGGGGACATCAGGGACTTGGGGGACAGGTGGGGACATCGGGGACATCATTGGGGACAGCGGGGACGCGGGGACATCAGGACTTGGGGGGCAAGTGGGGACATTGGGGACATGGGCACAGGTGGGGACATTGGGGACATGGGGGACATTGGAGCCAACAGGGACTTGGAGGACAGGTGGGGACATCAGGGACTTGGGGGACAGGTGGGGACATCATTGGGGACAGCAGGGACATCAGGACTTGGGGGGCAAGTGGGGACATTGGGGACATAGGGACAGGTGGGGACATGGGGGACATCAAGGACTTGGGGGGCAAGTGGGGACATCGGGGACATCAGGGGACATTGGGGAGACAGGAGGATATGGGGACATTGGGGGACATGGGGACAGGGGGATATGGGACATGAGGACATTTGGGACATGGGGACATTTGGGACATGGGGACACTGGGGACTCGAGGGACATGGGGGGAATTGGGGACACTGGGGACTTGGGGCAGGGGGATGGGGGGACACGGGGACACAGGGAACACGGGGGACACTGGGGACACGGGGGACACTGGGGACACGGGGACATGGGGATAGGGGACACAGGACATGGGGGACACTGGGGACATGGGGGCAGGGGGATGGAGGGACATGGGGACATGGGGATGGGGGGACACAGGGACATGGGGACACGGGGACACGGGGGCAGGGGGATGGGGGGACATGTGGGACACTGGGGACACGGGCAGGGGGTGGGGGGACACGGGGGACACAGGGATGGGGGGACGTGGGGATGGGGGGACACGGGGACAGGGGGACGGGGGCGCTCACCGCATGAGGCGCATGTCGAGCGGGCGCGCGGCGCCGGGCGGCTGCCGGTTGTGCTGGTGCACGTACGTGATGTGCTGGGCCAGCCTGGGGACACGGAACGGGGTCAGGGGACACCGGGGACAGCGGGGGGGACACGGGGGGACACGGGGTCAGGGGACACCGCGGGGACATGGACCCCATACGTGGTCCCCAGCCAGCCCCAGTTCACCCCACATCTCACCTTAGGCCATCACCCCAGTTGGGCAGCACCCATTGCCCCCCATATCCCCCCATTGCCCCCCATATCTCACCTCAGGTCATTACCCCAGTCCAGCAGCACCCAGAGCCCCCATAGCCCCCCATTGCCCCCCATTTCTCACCTGAGGTCGTTGTCCCTGTCGGGCCTGTCGGGGAGCACCCAGAGCCCCCATAGCCCCCCATTGACCCCATAGCCCCCCATATCCCCCCTGTATCCCCCACCTGAGGTCGTTGTCCCTGTCGGGCCTGTCGGGGAGCACCCAGAGCCCCCATAGCCCCCCATTGACCCCCATATCCCCCCCGTATCCCCCACCTGAGGTCGTTGTCCCTGTCGGGCCTGTCGGGGAGCACCCAGAGCCCCCATAGCCCCCCATAGCCCCCCTGTATCCCCCACCTGAGGTCGTTGTCCTTGTCGGGGAGCACCCAGAGCCCCCATAGCCCCCCATTGCCCCCCATATCCCCCCTATATCCCCCACCTGAGGTCGTTGTCCCTGTCGGTTCTGTCGGGGAGTACCCAGAGCCCCCATAGCCCCCCATTGACTCCCATACCCCCCCATTGCCCCCACATCTCACCTTAGGTCATCATCCCAATCCAGCAGCACCCAGAGCCCCCATAGCCCCCATAGCCCCCCATAGCCCCCCATATCCCCCCCGTATCCCCCACCTGAGGTCGTTGTCCCTGTCGGGCCTGTCGGGGAGCACCCAGAGCCCCCATAGGCCCCATAGCCCCCCATAGCCCCCCATAGCCCCCCATATCCCCCCCGTATCCCCCACCTGAGGTCGTTGTCCCTGTCGGGCCTGTCGGGGAGCACCCAGAGCCCCCATAGGCCCCATAGCCCCCCATTGACCCCCATATCCCCCCTATATCCCCCACCTGAGGTCGTTGTCCCTGTCGGGCCTGTCGGGGAGCACCCAGAGCAGGTCGAAGCGCGAGAGCAGCGCCGGGGGGAGCTGCGCGTTGTGCTCCAGGCTGCGGCGCGGGTCGTAGCGCCCGCGGGCCGGGTTGGCGGCGGCCAGGACGGCGCAGCGCGCGCCGAGCGTGGCCAGCACGCCCGCCTTGGCCACCGAGACGCTCTGCTGCTCCATGGCCTCGTGGATGGCCACGCGCTCGCCCTCGGGCAGCTTGTCGAACTCGTCGATGCAGCACACGCCGCGGTCGGCCAGCACCAGCGCCCCCCCCTCCAGCGCCAGCTCCCCCGTCGCCGGGTCCCGCAGCACCGCCGCCGTCAGCCCCGCCCCCGAGGAGCCGCGGCCCGTGGTGTATTGGCCTAAGGGGGGGGGAGATGGGGGGTGGGGGTGTGGGGGTGATGGGGGTGATGGGGGTGTGGGGGTGATGGGGGTGATGGGGGTAAGGGGTGATGGGGGTAATGGGGATGTGGGGGTAAGGGGGTGATGGGGATGTGGGGGTAAGGGGGTGATGGGGGTAATGGGGGGTGTGGGGGTGTGGGGGTGATGGGGGTGTGGGGGTAATGGGGGTGTGGGGGTGATGGGGGTGTGGGGGTGATGGGGGTAATGGGGGTGATGGGGGTGATGGGGGTGATGGGGGTGATGGGGATGTGGGGGTAAAGGGGGTGATGGGGGTAATGGGGGTGTGGGGGTGATGGGGGTGATGGGGGTAAGGGGGTAAAGGGGGTGATGGGGGTAAGGGGGGTGGATGGGGGTAAGGGGGGTGATGGGGGTAAGGGGGGTGATGGGGGGTGATGGGGGTGTGGGGGTAATGGGGGTGATGGGGTAATGGGGGTGATGGGGGTGTGGGGGTAATGGGGGTGATGGGGGTGTGGGGGTAATGGGGGTGTGGGGGTAATGGGGGTGATGGGGGTAAAGGGGGTAAAGGGGGTGATGGGGGTGATGGGGGCGATGGGGGTGATGGGGGCGATGGGTTGAATGGGGGGCGAGGGGGCGAGGGGGCTGCCCCCGGACTCACTGCGCGGGGCCAGGCGGTCGATGTAGCACAGGAGCTGGGACTTGGCCACCCCGGGGTCGCCCAGCAGGCAAACGTTGATGTTCCCTGGGGCACGGGGGAGGGGGGGATGGGGGTGAGGGGGGGGAGGGGCCCCAAGGGGGGTCCCAAGGGGGGGGTCCCAAGGGGGGGGGGTCCCAAGGGGGGGGGGTCCCAAGGGGGGGGGTCCCAAGGGGGGGGGGGTCCCAAGGGGGAGGGTCCCAAGGAGGGGTCCCAAAGGGGGGGTCCCAAAGGGGGGTCCCAAGGAGGGGTCCCAAGGAGGGGTCCCAAAGGGGGGGGCCCAAGCAGGGTCCCAAGGGGGGTCCCAAGGAGGGGGTCCCAAGAGGGGGGTCCCAAGCTGGGGTCCCAAGAGGGGGGTCCCAAGGGGGAGGGTCCCAAGGGGGAGGGTCCCAAGGAGGGGTCCCAAGGAGGGGGTCCCAAGGGGGGGGGTCCCAAAGGGGGGGTCCAAGGAGGGGGTCCCAAGGGGGAGGGTCCCAAGGTGGGGTCCCAAGGAGGGGTCCCAAAGGGGGGGTCCAAGGAGGGGGTCCCAAGGAGGGGTCCCAAGGAGGGGTCCCAAGGAGGGGTCCCAAAGGGGGGGGCCCAAAGGGGGGGTCCAAGCAGGGTCCCAAGGGGGGTCCCAAGGAGGGGTCCCAAAGGTGGGGTCCCAAGGGGGGGGTCCCAAGGGGGGGGATCCCAAGGTGGGGGGTCCCAAGGGGGTCCCAAAGGGGGGGGTCCCAAGGAGGGGTCCCAAAGGGGGGGTCCCAAAGGGGGGGTCCCAAAGGGGGGGGTCCCAAAGGGGGGGTCCCAAGGGGGGGTCCCAAGGGGGTCCCAAGGGGCCCCTCACCGCGGATCCTCATTCCGCGGGGGCTGCGCTCCACGCCCCCCACCAGCAGCAGCAGCAGCGCCTTCTTCACGTCCTCCAGCCCATAGAGCTCGGGGGCGATGGAGCCGGCCAGCTTCTCGTAGAAATCCTCCTCTGCCAACACCGCGCGTCGGGCCCGACCCCCGGACACCCCCGGGCCCCCCGACCCCCCGGACACCCCCGACCCGCCAGGACCCCCCCGGACCCCCCCAGACCCCCCCGACCCACCGACCCCCCGGACACCCCCAGACCGACCGGGACCCCCCCAGACCCACCGGGACCCCCCAGACCGACCAGGACCCCCCCAGACCAACCGGGACCCCCCCGACCGACCGGGACCCCCCCAGACCCACCGGGACCCCCCCAGACCGGCTGGGACCCCCCCAGACCAACCGGGACCCCCCCAGACCCACCGGGACCCCCCCGACCCACCGGGACCCCCAAGACCGACCGGGACCCCCCCAGACCACCCGGGACCCCCCCAGAAACCCCCAGACCTAGGGGACCCCCACGCACACCCCTGGGACCACCCAGACCCTCAGGACTCCCCAGGAACCCTTGGGACCCCCCCAGATCTATGGGACCCCCCCAGACCATCCAGGACCCCCACTCGGGACCCCCCCAGAAACCCCCAGATCTATGGGACCCCCCCAGACCACCCAGGACCCCCCCAGACCCCCCTATATGATCCCCAGACCTAGGGGACCCCCACGCACACCCCTGGGACCACCCAGACCCTCAGGACTCCCCAGGACCCCTTGGGACCCCAACAGACCCCCCAGGGAACCCCCAGACCTATGGGACTTCCAGGACCTTTCTGGGACCCCCAGGACCCCCCCAGACCCCTGGGACCTCCAGAATCTCCCAGGACCTCCACGACCCCCAAGGACACCCCCAGACCCCATGGGACCTCCAGGATCTCCCAGGACCCCCCCAGCCCCCCTGGGACCTCCAGGATCACCCAGGACCTCCAGGACCCCCAAGGACACCCCCAGACCCCATGGGACCTCCAGGATCTCCCAGGACCCCCCCAGCCCCCCTGTGTGACCCCCAGGACCCCCCCAGCGCCCCTGGGACCTCCAGAATCTCCCAGGACCTCCAGGACCCCCAAGGACACCCCCAGACCCCATGGGACCTCCAGGACCTCCAGGACCTTTCTGGGACCCCCAGGACCCCCCAGCCCCGCTGTGTGACCCCCAGGACCCCCCCATACGCCCCCCCACCCCACCTGTGATTTGCCGCAGCTCCTCCTCGCTCAGCTCCCCCCCCTCTCCATCATCTTCCTCGCTCTTGTTCATCTTCACCACACAATGAGCCTCCAGGTAGGTCTCTGATAGCAACCCCTGGGGGGCAACAATGGGGTGTTGGGGTGTACAGGGGGGTTTTGGGGTGCACGGGGGTTTTGGGGACCCCCCCTGTACCTGCGCCCCCTGCTGGAAGCAGGGGTGGAGCAGTGGGAGGAAGACATGGGGGGGTTGGGGTGCAATGGGGCAGGTTGGGGGGGTTTGGGGTGCAGGGCTTGGGGGTGTTGGGGTGTACAGGGGGGTTTTGGGGTACAAGGGGGTTTTGGGGACCCCCCCGTACCTGCGCCCCCTGCTGGAAGCCGGGGTGGAGCAGTGGGAGGAAGACATGGGGGGGTTGGGGTGCAATGGGGCAGGTTGGGGGGGTTTGGGGTGCAGGGCTTGGGGGTGTTGGGGTGTACAGGGGGGTTTTGGGGTACAAGGGGGTTTTGGGGACCCCCCCGTACCTGCGCCCCCTGCTGGAAGCCGGGGTGGAGCAGTGGGAGGAAGACATGGGGGGGGTTGGGGTGCAATGGGGCAGGTTGGGGGGGTTTGGGGTGCAGGGCTTGGGGGTGTTGGGGTGTACAGGGGGGTTTTGGGGTACAAGGGGGTTTTGGGGACCCCCCCTGTACCTGCGCCCCCTGCTGGAAGCAGGGGTGGAGCAGTGGGAGGAAGACATGGGGGGGTTTGGGGTGCAATGGGGCAGGTTGGGGGGGTTTGGGGTGCAGGGGTTGGGGGTGTTGGGGTGTACAGGGGGGTCTTGGGGTGCAGGGGGGTTTTGGGGACCCCCCCATCCCCCTTACCTGCGCCCCCTGCTGGAAGCCGGGGTGGAGCAGCGGGAGGAAGACACTGGTGGGTCGGGGGGGTTTTGGGGTGCAGGGGTTGGGGGTGTTGGGGTGTACAGGGGGGTTTTGGGGTGCAGGGGGGTTTTGGGGACCCCCCCATCCCCCTTACCTGCGCCCCCTGCTGGAAGCCGGGCCGCAGCAGCGGGAGGAAGACGCCGGTGACGCTGACGTGGTCCCCGGGCTGCGCCAGCCGCGTGTTCTCCCCATGGGCGGCCACCAGGATGGAGCGAGGGAGGTGGCCCGGGGGGACCTGGTCACTCTGCGGGGACATGGGGACATTGGGGACAATGGGGACAATGGGGACATGGGGGACAATGGGGACACGGGGGACAATGGGGACACGGGGGACAATGGGGACCTGGTCACTCTGCGGGGACATGGGGACAATGGGGACACGGGGGACAATGGGGACACGGGGGACCTGGTCACTCTGCGGGGACATGGGGGACAATGGGGACATGGGGGACATTGGGGACAATGGGGACATGGGGAACAATGGGGGACAACAGGGACATGGTCACTCTGGGGGGGCAACGGGACATTGGGGACATGGGCGACAATGGGGGACAATGGCGACATGGAGGGACCTGGTCACTCTGGGGGGGCAACAGGGGACATTGGGGACAATGGGGACAATTGGGGACAATGGGGACACGGGGGACAATGGGGACACGGGGGACCTGGTCACTCTGTGGGGACATGGGGACATTTGGGACATGGGGGACAATGGGGACATGGGGGACAATGGGACATTGGGGACAATGGGGACATGGGGGACCTGGTCATTCTGGGGGGACAATGGGACATTGGGGCCACCCTGAGGTGCTTTGGGGCCACCCCAAGATCCTGGGGACACTGGGGCTGCCTTGGGGACACTGGGGCTGCCTTGGGGACTCTCCCCAAGTTCTGGGGACGCCCCCCCGTTTCTGGGGACCCCCCCACGTTTTAGGGACCCCCCCCGGTTCTGGGCCCCCCTCACGTGCTCCTGCAGGCGCAGGTCCTGGCGCCGGGTGAAGCGGCACCCGCGGTGCTGGGGACACTGGGGCTGCCTTGGGGACTCCCCCTGTGCTTTGGGGACCCTGGGGCTGGTCTGGGGACACCCCCTGTGCCTTGGGGACCCCCCCCCGGTTCTGGGCCCCCCTCACGTGCTCCTGCAGGCGCAGGTCCTGGCGCCGGGTGCTGGGGACACTGGGGCTGCCTTGGGGACACTGGGGCTGCCTTGGGGACTCCCCCTATGTTTTAGGGACCCCCCCATGATTCTGGGGACCCCCCCCACGTTTTGGGGCCCCCCCTCACGTGCTCCTGCAGGCGCAGGTCCTGGCGCCGGGTGAAGCGGCACCCGCGGCTCTGCAGGTGCAGGCGCCCCCCGGCCCGGTTGGTGCGGCACTCGGCGCTGGGGCACGAGAGCAGCGGCGTGAACGTGGGCGCCTGGATCTGGGGGACGGGGGGGTGAGGGGGACCCCAAAACACCCACGGGGTCCCCAACACCCCCCCGGGCTCCCCAAATCCCCCTGGGGTCCCCAAGACCCCCCCAGGCTCCCAAACCCCTCCAGGGTCCCCAAAACCCCTCTGGGTTCCCAAACCCCACCCCGGGGTCCCCAGAACCTCCTGTGACCCCCAAGACCCCCCCCAGAGTCCCCAAGACCCCCCCAGGGTCCCAAACCCCTCCTGGGTCCCCAAGACCTCCCTGGGCTCCCCAAATCCCCCTGGGGTCCCCAAGACCCCCCCAGGCTCCCAAACCCCTCCAGGGGTCCCCAAAACCCCTCTGGGTTCCCAAACCCCACCCCGGGGTCCCCAAAACCCCCCCAGGGTCCCCAAGACCCCCCCAGGGTCCCAAACCGCTCCAGGGTCCCCAAAACCCCTCTGGGTCCCCAAAACCCCCCCAGTCCCCAAACCCCCCTGTGACCCCCAAGACCCCCCCCAGAGCCCTCAAGACCCCCCTGGGGTCCCCAAAACCCCCCCCCCGGGGTCCCCAAGACCCCTCCAGGGTCCCAAAATCCCCACAGGGTCCTCAAGGCCCCAGACCCCTTATGGGTCACCTGGGGACATGGGGACATCATGAGGGGGACACCAGGGATCCCCCAAACCCTGGACCCCTTATGGGTCACCTGGGGACACAGGGATGTCAGGGGGGACACCAAGGATTCCCCAACCCCAGACCCCTTATGGGTCACCTGGGGACACGGGGACATCATGGGGGGGACACCAGGGATCCCCCAAACCCTGGACCCCTTATGGGTCACCTGGGGACACAGGGATGTCAGGGGGGACACTGGGGGTTCCCCCAACCCCAGACCCCTTATGGGTCACCTGGGGACATGGGGACATCATGGGGGGGACACTGAGGATCCCCCAGACCCCTTATGGGTCACGGGGACATCATGGGGGGGACACCAGGGATCCCCCAAACCCTGGACCCCTTATGGGTCACCTGGGGACACGGGGACATCACTGGGGGGACACCAGGGATCCCCCAAACCCCTTATGGGTCACCTGGGGTCACAGGGATGTCAGGGGGGGACACCAAGGATTCCCCAACCCCAGACCCCTTCTGGGTCACCTGGGGACACGGGGACATCACCAGGGGGACACCAGGGATCCCCCAAACCCCTTATGGGTCACCTGGGGTCACAGGTCCCCAAAAATCCCCTGGGGTCCCCAAGACTCCCTCTGGGCTCCCCAAGACCCCAAACCCCTTATGGGTCACTTGGGGACATGGGGACATCATGGGGGGGACACTGGGGGTTCCCCCAACCCTGGACCCCTTATGGGTCACCTGGGGTCACGGGGACATCACTGGGGGGACACTGAGGATCCCCCAAACCCCTTGTGGGTCACCTGGGGACACAGGGATGTCAGGGGGGGACACTGGGGGTTCCCCCAACCCCAGACCCCTTATGGGTCACCTGGGGACACGGGGACATCATGGGGGGGACACCAGGGATCCCCCCAACCCTGGACCCCTTATGGGTCACTTGGGGACACAGGGATGTCAGGGGGGACACTGGAGGTTCCCCCAACCCCGGACCCCTTCTGGGTCACCTGGGGACATGGGGACACCACACAGGAGACACTGAGGATCCCCCAGACCCCTTATGGGTCACCTGGGGTCATGGGGATATCACTGGGGGGACACTGAGGATCCCCCAAACCCCTTGTGGGTCACCTGGGGACACAGGGATATCAGGGGGGACACTGGGGGTTCCCCCAACCCTGGACCCCTTATGGGTCACCTGGGGACACAGGGATGTCAGGGGGGACACTGAGGATCCCCCAGACCCCTTATGGGTCACGGGGACATCATGGGGGGGACACCAGGGATCCCCCAAACCCTGGACCCCTTATGGGTCACCTGGGGACACAGGGATGTCAGGGGGGACACTGGGGGTTCCCCCAACCCCAGACCCCTTATGGGTCACCTGGGGTCACGGGGACATCACTGGGGGGACACTGAGGATCCCCCGGACCCCTTATGGGTCCCCTGGGGACACAGGGATGTCAGGGGGGGACACTGGGGGTTCCCCCAACCCTGGACCCCTTATGGGTCACCTGGGGACATGGGGACATCATGGGGGGGACACTGGGGGTTCCCCCAACCCCGGACCCCTTCTGGGTCACCTGGGGACACAGGGATGTCAGGGGGGACACTGGGGGTTCCCCCAACCCCGGACCCCTTCAGGGTCACCTGGGGACATCCCGGGGGACACCAGGGGTCGCGGGGTCCCCCGGCGCGTCACTCACGGGCTGGTAGGTCTCGGCGCCGCACTGGTCGCAGGTGTAGGTGGCCACCAGCAGCATGGGCTGCACGTCGGTGACGCGGGTGACAATGCCACGCACGGTCACCAGGCGGCCCACGCTGGCCGCGCGCACCTCGCGGATCACGCGCGGCTTGCAGGCCGACGGGGGGCGGAAGTACAGCTCGCTGGGGGTCACACGGGGGGGTCAGGGACGGGGATGGGGACACGGCGGGGTCAGGGGATGGGGATGGGGACACACGGAGGGGTCAGGGGACGGGGACACACGGAGGGGTCAGGGGACTGAGACGGGGACGGGGATGGGGACGGGGATGGGGACAGGGACACATGGCGGGGACACAGGGATGGGGACACAGGGATGGGGACACAGGGATGGGGACACATTGAGGGGGACAGGGACACATTGAGGGGGACAGGGACACATTGAGGGGGACAGGGACACACTGAGTGGGGCAGGGACATGATGGGGGGATAGGGATGGGGACAGGGCACACGGTGGGGGTCAGGGGACAGGGACACATTGAAGGGGGCAGGGACATGATGGGGGAACAGGGATGGGGACAGGGATGGGGACAGGGATGGGGACAGGGATGGGGACAGGGATGGGGACAGGGACACATTGAGGGGACAAAGGGGACACGGGGGGACACAAAGGTGGGGGGGACACAAAGGGGACAGTAGGGGACATGGAGGGGTCACAAAGGGGACATGGGGGGGATGGGGAGGTCACAAAGTGGGCGCACACAAAGGGGGTCACAAAGAGGGTATGGGGGGACATGGGGGGACACAAAGGGGACATGGGGGGGACACAAAGGCGGTCACAAAGGGGGTATGGGGGGGACACAAAGGGGTCACACAGGGGACATTGGGGGACACCAAGGGGACCCCAGAGCAACATGTGGGGGCCACAAAGGGGACACAGGGGGACACCAAGCGAGGGGGGGGACACCAAGGGGACATAGGAGGGCATGGGGGGGACACCAGGGGGACACAGGGGGACACAGGGGGACAGCAAGGGGACCTGGGGACACTCACAAGCGGCGCAGCAGCTCCGGGGGGTACTGGTTCTGGGGGGCCCGGGGGTCCCCCCCCTGGCGCCCGCGCTGCTCCAGCAGCAAACGGTGCTCGATGTAGACGTCCAGCGCATCCCGGGGGGGCACCTGGGGACAGCGGGGACGCGGGGGCTTTGGGGACCGCCAGGGGTCACCTGGGGACATTGGGGACCCCCCTGGACCCAGTATGGGTCACCTGGGGACACTGGGGAACCCCTGGGACCCCTTTGGGTCACCTGGGGTCACAGGGACGTTGCGGACCCCCCTGACCCCCTATGGGTCATCTGGGGACATCGCGGGGACATTGGGGATGTTGGGGACCCCCCAACCCCGTATGGGTCACCTGGGGACACTGGGGACCCTCCAACCCCTTATGGGTGACCTGGGGACACGGGGATGTCCAGGGGGGACATGGGGGATCCCCAAGACCTCAAGACCCTTATGGGTGACCTGGGGACACCGGGACGTCCATTGGGGACATGGGGGATCCCCAAGACCTCAAGACCCTTATGGGTGACCTGGGGACACCGGGATGTCCAGGGGGGACATGGGGGATCCCCAAGACCCCAAACCCCTTATGGGTGACCTGGGGACACCGGGATGTCCAGGGGGGACATGGGGGATCCCCAAGACCTCAAGACCCTTATGGGTGACCTGGGGACACCGGGATGTCCACTGGGGACATGGGGCCATCACACCAGGGATCCCCCAACCCCAGACCCCTTATGGGTGACCTGGGGACACGGGGACATCATAGAGGGACATGGGGGATCCCCAAGACCTCAAGACCCTTATGGGTGACCTGGGGACACTGGGACATCATAGAGGGACACGGGGGATCCCCAAGACCCCAAACCCCTTATGGGTGACCTGGGGACACCGGGATGTCCACTGGGGACATGGGGCCATCACACCAGGGATCCCCCAACCCCAAACCCCTTATGGGTGACCTGAGGACATCATAGAGGGACATGGGGGATCCCCAAAACCTCAAGACCCTTATGGGTCACCTGGGGACACTGGGACATCATGGAGGGACATGGGGGATCCCCAAGACCCCAAACCCCTTATGGGTGACCTGGGGACACCGGGATGTCCACTGGGGACATGGGGCCATCACACCAGGGATCCCCCAACCGCAGGCCCTTTGTGGGTGCCCCGGGGCCATGGTGGGGTGACAGCGGGGGTCCCCAAGCCCTGTCCCCCCGCCCCTCACCTCCCTGCTCCGGTGCAGCGGGAGCAGCTCGTGGGCGGCGTCGGCGAAGACGCGGGCGTAGCGCCGCGCGTTGTCACAGGCGGCCTGGGCCAGCTCGGGGGCGTCCTCGGCCACGTCGTCCAGCGCCACGCGCAGCGCCACGCGCTCCCGGTGGGCAACGGCCGCCTGGGGACATCGCGGGGGGACAGGGGACATGGCAGGGGGCTTGGGGACACCAAACAGGGACCACAAACCGGTCATGGGGACCCCAAACCAGCCACGCGCTCCTGGTGAGCCAGGGTGGTCTGGGGACATGGGACAGGGCTTGGGGACATCGCATGGGGCTTGGGGACACCAAACAGGGACCACAAACCCACCATGGCGACCCCAAACTGGCCACATGGTCCTGGTGGTCTGGGGACACCCAGTGAGGATTGGGGACACCATAATGGGGACCCCAAACCAGTCATGGGGACCCCAAACCAGCCACGCGCTCCCGGTGGGCAACGGCCGCCTGGGGACATGGGACAGGGCTTGGGGACATTGAATGGGGACAGGGGACATGGGACAGGGACCCCAAACCCGCCATGGGGATCCCAAACCAGCCACACACTCCCGGTGGGCAACGGCCGCCTGGGGACATCGCGGGGGGACAGGGGACATCGCATGGGGCTTGGGGACACCAAACAGGGACCACAAACCGGTCATGGGGACCCCAAACCGGCCACGCGCTCCTGGTGAGCCAGGGTGGTCTGGGGACATGGGACAGGGACCCCAAACCCACCATGGGGACCCCAAACCAGCCACGTGCTCCTGGTGCGCCACCGCCCTCTGGGGACATGGGACAGGGGTTGGGGACATTGAATGGGGACAGGGGACATGGGACAGGGACCCCAAACCCGCCATGGGGATCCCAAACCAGCCACGCGCTCCCGGTGGGCAACGGCCGCCTGGGGACATCGCGGGGGGACAGGGGACATCGCATGGGGCTTGGGGACACCAAACAGGGACCACAAACCCGCCATGGGGATCCCAAACCAGCCACGCGCTCCTGGTGAGCCAGGGTGGTCTGGGGACATGGGACAGGGCTTGGGGACATCGCATGGGGCTTGGGGACACCAAACAGGGACCACAAACCCGCCATGGGGATCCCAAACCAGCCACGCGCTCCTGGTGAGCCAGGGTGGTCTGGGGACATGGGACAGGGACCCCAAACCAGCCACGTGCTCCTGGTGCGCCACCGCCCTCTGGGGACATGGGACAGGGCTTGGGGACATTGAATGGGGACAGGGGACATGGGACAGGGACCCCAAACCCGCCATGGGGATCCCAAACCAGCCACGCGCTCCCGGTGGGCAACGGCCGCCTGGGGACATCGCGGGGGGACAGGGGACATCGCATGGGGCTTGGGGACACCAAACATGGACCACAAACCCACCACCGGGACCCCAAACCGGTCACATGGTCCTGGTGGTCTGGGGACACCCAGTGAGGATTGGGGACACCATAATGGGGACCCCAAACCAGCCACGCGCTCCCGGTGGGCAACGGCCGCCTGGGGACATGGGACAGGGCTTGGGGACATCGCAGGGGGCTTGGGGACACCAAACAGGGACCACAAACCAGTCATGGGGACCCCAAACCAGCCACGCGCTCCCAGTGGGCAACAGCCGCCTGGGGACATCGCGGGGGGACAGGGGACATCGCATGGGGCTTGGGGACACCAAACAGGGACCACAAACCAGTCATGGGGACCCCAAACCGGCCATGGGGACCCTGAACTGGGGACCCCAAACTGGCCCCGGGGTCACCGAACCGGCCATGGGGACCCCAAACTGGGGACCAGAACCAGCCATGGGGACCCCGAACCGGCCCCAGGGACCCCAAACCAGGAACCCCAAAGCAGCCCCGGGGACCCCGAACCGCCCATGGGGACCCCGAGGGGACCCCAAACCGGCCCCAGGGACCCCAAACCAGAGACCCCAAAGCAGCCCCAGGGACCCCAAACCGGCCCCAGGGACCCCAAACCGGGCACCCCGAACCGGCCCCGGGGTCACCAAACCAGGGACCCCAAAGCAGCCCCGGGGACCCCAAACCGGCCCCAGGGACCCTGAACTGGAGACCCCGAACCGGCCATGGGGACCCCAAACCAGAGACCCCAAACCAGCCCCGGGGACCCCAAACCGGGCACCCCGAACCAGTCCCGGGGACCCCGAACCAGGGACCCCAAAGCAACCCAGGGGACCCCGAACCGCCCATGGGGACCCCGAACCGGCCCCGGGGACCCCGAACCAGGGACCCCAAAGCAGCCCCGGGGACCCCAAACCGGAGACCCCAGAGCAGCCCCGGTGCCCCCGCTCTCACCAGCATCTCCCGGTACGGAAACTCCTTGGTACCGTCGGGGCCCTCGCGGTAGAATTCCTGCAGGAACCGCTTGGCCTTCTCTGCGGAGAGAACGGGGGGTCGGTCCCGGTTCCCGTTCCCCGGTTCCCGTTCCCCGATTCCCCGTTCCCCCGGTTCCCCGTTCCCCCGGTTCCCAGACCTTTCTCAGCGATGTAATCGCGCGGCGCCATCGCGGGGTCCGGGCCGGTTCGGTTCGGTTCGGCTCCGTTCGGTTCCGCTCGGTTCGGTTCGGTTCGGCTCCGTTCGGTTCCGCTCGGTTCGGTTCGGTTCGGCTCCGTTCGGTTCCGCTCGGTTCGGTTCGGTTCGGCTCGGCTCCGTTCGGTTCCGCTCGGTTCCCGCCGCCTCTCCCGGTTCCCGCCGCCGCCGCCGCAAGTGGCGCGAAAACCCGCCACCACGTGACCACCGCCGCGCCTCCCGGCCAATGAAAACGCGCGGCGGCGGCGGCGCGGCCACGCCTACCACGCACACACACCCCCCCCCCCCCCCCTCCCACCTTGGTCATGTGACCGGCAGCCGCGGGCGGCGGGACGCGCGGTTTGGGGGGCGCTGGCCACGCCCCTTCTTAAAGGGGCCGGAGGGGACTTTTTGGAGGGGGGGGTCCCCAAAGCGACCCCCCCCGTGTCCCCCAGCCCCGCCATGTTGTCCCAGCTCTTCATCCTCTCGTCCAAGGGCGACCGGCTCATCCATAAGGACTGTATCCTGCCCCCCCCAATCTGGGGGTGTCCCCCCGTGTCCCCCCCACGCGTGTCCCCGTTTTCCTTGACCCCCCCCCCCCCCCCAAGTTCGCGGTGACAACGGCGGCGGCGGCACCGACCTGGCCGAGGCGTTTTACCGGCGGATCACGGCGCTCCCGGGGGACCAGGCACCCGTGTTCATGGTGATGGGGACACGGGGGGACACGGGGGGACATGGGGGGATGTGGGGATATGGGGGACGGGGGGGACAGGAGGGGACATGGGGGGATATGGGGACACAGGGACATGAGGGGATATGGGGGGACATGGGGATATGGGGGGACAGGAGGGGACATGGGGGGATATGGGGACACAGGGGGATGCAGGGACATGGGGGGATATGGGGGGACACAGGGACATGGGGGACATGGGAGATGGGGGGACATGGGTGACACAGGGGAACATGGGGATATGGGGGAATACAGGGGGACATGGGGACATGGGGGACAGGGGGGACATGGGGGACATGGGGACACAGGGGGACACGGGGACATGTGGGACATGGGAGATGGGGGGACATGGGGACACAGGGGGACATGGGGGACAGGGGGGGACATGGGAGATGGGGGGGACATGGGGGGACAGAGGGATTTGGGGGGACATAGGGATATGGGGGGACATGGGCAGACATGGGGACACAGAGTGATATGGGGGACACAGGGGGACATGGGGGGACATGAGGAGACATGGGGGGGACACGGGGACATGAGGAGACATGGGGGGGACACAGGGACATGGGGACATGGTGGGACATTGGGGATGTGGGGGATAGGGGGACATGGGGACACAGAGGGACACAGGGGGACACGGGGATGGGGGGGGACATGGGGAGACACAGGGATTTGGGGGGACACAGGGACATGGGGGGATGGTGGGGACACGGGGGGACATGGGGACGGGGGGGGACATGGGAACATGGGCAGACATGGGGACATGGGGGGATATGGGGGACACAGGGACATGGGGGGACATGGGGGGACATGGGGATATGGGGGGGCCACAGGGATATGGGGGGACACAGAGACATTGGGATATGGGGGACAGAGGGACACTGGGGACATGGAGACACAGGGGGACATGGGGATATGGGGGGGACATGGGGACAAGGGGGGGACATGGAGACGTGGGGGGACATGGGGACACGGGGCATGGGGGGATATGGGGGACACGGGGGACACGGGGGGACATGGGGATGTGGGGGGACACGGGATATGGGGATGTGGGGGATCGTGGGGGGACACAGGTGATATGGGGGGTGACAGGGGGGCCCGGCCCTGTCCCCAGGCCCACGGGGGGTGTCACTTCGCCCACGTTCGGCACTCGGGGCTGCACTTCGTGGCCACCACGAGCCCGGACGCGTCGCCATTCACGCTGGTGGAGTTCCTGAACCGGTACTGGGGACACGGGGACATGGGGGGACATGGGGACATGGGGACATGGGGGGACATGGGGACATGGGGACACTGGGGGACATGGGGACATGGGGGGACACTGGGGGACATGGGGACACTGGGGGACATGGGGACACTGGGACACGGGGACATGGGGACACAGGGACACTGAGGACATGGGGACATGGGGACATGGGGGGACATGGGGATACTGTGGGGACACGGGGACATGGGGGGGACACTGGGGGACACGGGGACATGGGGACACTGTGGGGACACGGGGACACTGGGGGGACACTGGGGGACACGGGGACATGGGGACACTGGGGGGACATGGGGGGACATGGGGACACTGAGGGGACACTGGGGGACACGGGGACACGGGGACATGGGGACATGGAGGGGGGATATGGGGACACTAGGGGACACTGGGACGACATGGGACGACATGGGGACACGGAGACATTGGGGGGTGACACGGGTGTTGGGGAGGACACAGAGGGGACACAGGGGGGACACAGAGGGGACACGGGGGGTGACACGGGTGTCGGGGAGGACACAGAGGGGACATGGGGGCATACAGGGGTGACATGGGGGTGACACGGGGGGGTGACACGGGGGGTGACACGGGGGGTGACACGGGTGTTGGGGAGGACACAGAGGGGACATGGGGGCATACAGGGGTGACATGGGGGTGACACGGGGGGGTGACACGGGGGGTGACACGGGGGGTGACACGGGTGTTGGGGAGGACACAGAGGGGACATGGGGGCATACAGGGGTGACATGGGGGTGCCACGGGGGGTGCCACGGGTGTCACCCCAGGCTGGTGACGCTGCTGCGCGATTTCTGCGGGACCCTGAGCGAGCGGAGCCTGAGCCAGAACTTCAGCCTCGTGTATGAGCTGCTGGACGAGATGCTGGTGGGACAGGGGACATGGGGACAGTGCGGGGACACGGGGGGACATGGGGGACATGGGACACGGGGGGACACGGGGACATGGGGGGACACGGGGGGACATGGGGACACGGGGGGACACGGGGACATGGGGGACACAGGGGTACATGGGGACACGGGGGGACACAGGGACATGGGGGACACAGGGGGACATGGGGACATCACGGGGACATGGGGACACGGGGGGACACAGGGACATGGGGACACAGGGGGACATGGGGACATCACGGGGACATGGGGACATGGGGGGACATGGGGGAACATGGGGACATCACGGGGACATGGGGGGACACGGGGACATGGGGGAACATGGGGACACAGGGACATGGGGGGACTCAGGGATACGGGGGGACACAGGTGACAGGGGGACACGGGGGGACATGGGGACACAGGGACATGGGACACGGGGGGACTCAGGGACACGGGGGGACACAGGGGACACGGGGACATGGGGGGACACAGGGGGACATGGGGACATGATGGGGACATCATGGGCACATGGGGACGCGGGGTTCTCAGGGATACGGGGGGACAGAGAGGACAGGGGGACATATGGGGACATACAGGGACATGGGGACATGGGGGAACATGGGGACATCACGGGGACATGGGGAGACATGGGGACACGGAGGGACATGGGGGAACATGAGGACATCATGGGGACATGGGGGGACATTGGGACATGGGGACACAAGGACATGGGACACAGAGGGACACAGGGGACATGGGGACACAGGGACATGGGACATGAGGGGACTCAGGGATATGGGGAGACACAGGTGACAGGGGGACATGGGGGGACATGGGGACACAGGGGGATTCAGGGACACAGGGAGACACGGGGGGACATGGGGGGACACTGGGACACAGGAACATGGGACATGGGGGGACTCAGGGACACGGGGGGACACAGGGGACACGGGGACATAGGGGGACACAGGGGGACATGGGGGGACACGGGGACATGGGGACATCACGGGGACATGGGGGACATGGGGGGACATGGGAGATGGGGACACCGCGGGTGTCACTTTGTCCCCAGGACCACGGGTACGTGCAGACGACGTCCCCCGAGGTCCTGCGCAGCGTCCTGCACAGCGAGCCCGAGGCCACCAAGCCCTTCAGCCTCCTGGACCTGGGCTCCGTGGGGCTGGTGAGCAGGGGACACCGGGGGACATCGTGGGGACATCGTGGGGACACCCCTGGGATACCCTGGGGACATCATGGGGATACCCTGGGGTCACCTGGGGACATCACGGGGGACACCAGGGGACATTGTGGGGACACCCCTGGGATAACCTGGGGACACCCAGGGACATCATGGGGATACCCTGGGGACATCACGGGGGACACCTGGGGACATTGTGGGGATACCCTGGGGACACCCGGGGACATCATGGGGATACCCTGGGGACATCACGGGGGACACCTGGGGACATCGTGGGGACACCCCTGGGATAACCTGGGGACACCTGGGGACATTGTGGGGACACCCCTGGGATAACCTGGGGACATTGTGGGGATACCCTGGGGACACCTGGGGACACCTGGTCCATCTAGGGGACACACACACACACAACGGGGGCTTGGGGGGACACCTGGGGACACTTGGGGACACACGGGGACACCTGAGGCTTTAAGGAGGAACTGGGATGGACTGGGAGGGTTTAAGGAAGAACTGGGATGGACTTGGAGGCCCTTAGGAATGAACTGGGATGGACTGGGAGGGTTTAAGGAAGAACTGGGATGGACTGGGAGGGTTTAAGGAGGAACTGGGATGGACTGGAAGGGTTTAAGGAAGAACTGGGATGGACTTGGAGGCCCTTAGGAATGAACTGGGATGGACTGGGAGGGTTTAAGGAAGAACTGGAATGGACTTAGAGGGTTTAGGAATGGACTGGGAAGGTTTAAGGAGGAACTGGGATGGACTATGAGCCCCTTAGGAATGAACTGGGATGGACTGGGAGGGTTTAAGGAAGAACTGGGATGGACTAGGAGGCCCTTAGGAATGGACTGGGAGGGTTCAAGGAGGAACTGGGATGGACCAGGAGGCCCTTAGGAATGAACTGGGAGGGTTTAAGGAACTGGGGTGGACTGGGAGGGTTTAAGGAAGAACTGGGATGGACTAGAAGACCCTTAGGAATGAACTGGGAAGGTTTAAGGAACTGGGGTGGACCGGGAGGGTTTAAGAAAGAACTGGAATGGACTCGGAGGGTTTAGGAATGGACTGTGAGAGTTTAAGGAAGAACTGGGATGGACTTGGAGGGTTTAGGAATGAACTGGGAGGGCTTAAGGAACTGGGGTGGAGTGGGAGGGTTCCAGGAAAAACTGGGATGGACTGGGTGGGGACTGGAATGGACTGGGAGGCCTGAACTGGGGAACCGTGTCCCCCCAATTTCAATGTCCCCCCAGTTTGGAGCTGAGACCCAGCAGAGCCGCGTGGCCCCCGGATCCGCGGCCACGCGCCCCGTGCTGCCCCCCCGTGGCGAGCAGGTAGGACCCCCCTGTCCCCCAGGGTCCCCCAGGGTCCCCCAGTGTCCCCAAGTGTCCCCACCCCCCGTGTCCCCCGCAGGGCAGCAGGAACGAGGTGTTCGTGGACGTGGTGGAGCGGCTGACGGTCGTCATCGCCGCCAACGTGAGCGGGGACCTGTCCCCAACATGTCCCCAAATTGTCCCCAAATTGTCCCCAGCGTGTCCCCAAATTGTCCCCGAGGGACCCCTGTGTCCCCCCACCCTTCACTGTGTCCCCAAGGGGACCCCCATATCCCCCCACCCTTCACCATGTCCCCAAGGGACCCCTGTGTCCCCCCACCCCTCAGTGTGTCCCCAAAGGACCCCATGTCCCCAACTTGTCCCCAAGTGTCCCCAAGGGGACCCCCATATCCCCCCACACTTCACCATGTCCCCAAGGGACCCTCGTGTCCCCCCACCCCTCAGTGTGTCCCCAAGGGACCCCGTGTCCCCCTGACCTTTCACCGTGTTCCCAAGGGACCCTCGTGTCCCCCCACCCCTCAGTGTGTCCCCAAGGGACCCCATGTCCCCCTGACCTTTCACCGTGTTCCCAAGGGACCCTCGTGTCCCCCCACCCCTCAGTGTGTCCCCAAGGGACCCCGTGTCCCCAACTTGTCCCCAAGTGTCCCCAAGGGATCCCCATGTCCCCCCACCCTTCACCATGTCCCCAAGGGACCCCATGTCCCCCCACCCCTCAATGTGTCCCCAAGGGACCCCGTGTCCCCAACTTGTCGCCAAGGGGACCCCCATATCCCCCCACACTTCACCATGTCCCCAAGGGACCCCTGTGTCCCCCCACCCCTCAATGTGTCCCCAACTTGTCGCCAAGGGGACCCCCATATCCCCCCACACTTCACCATGTCCCCAAGGGACCCCTGTGTCCCCCCACCCCTCAATGTGTCCCCAAGGGACCCCGTGTCCCCAACTTGTCCCCAAGTGTCCCCAAGGGACCCCCATGTTCCCCCCACTTAACCACGTCCCCAAGGGTCCCCCGTGTCCCCAACTTGTCCCCAATGTCCCCAAGGGACCCCCATGTTCCCCCCACTTAACCACGTCCCCAAGGGTCCCCCGTGTCCCCAACTTGTCCCCAATGTCCCCGTGTCCCCCAGGGCACCCCCCTCAAGGTCGATGTGCAGGGGGAGATTCGCCTCAAGTGTTTCCTGCCCACCTGCCCAGGTCAGGGGGGCTTGGGGGGGCTGGGGGTCCATGGGGGCCTGGGGGGGTCCATAGGGGTCTGGGGGTCCATGGGGGTCCATGGGGGGCTGGGGGTCCATGGGTGTCTGGGGTCCATGGGGGTCTGGGTGTCCATGGGGGTCTGGGAGGTCTGGGGGTCCATGGGGGGTCCATGGGGGTCCATGGGGGTCTGCGGGTCCATGGGGGTCCATGGGGGTCTGGAGGGTGTGGGGGTCCATGGGGGGTCCATGGGGGTCTGGGGGTCCATGGGGCTTCTGGGGGTCCATGGGGGGGCTGGGGGTGCATTGGGGTCCATGGGGGGCTGGGGGGATCTGGGGGTCCATGGGGTTGCTGGGGGTCCATGTGGGGCTGGGTGTCCATGGGGGTCCATGGGGATCTGGGGGTCCATGGGGGTCTATGGGGGGGTCCATGGGGGTCAGGGGCGATTTGGGGACCCCCTGTGCTCCCCCCAGTGTCCCCAAATGTCCCCCGGTGTCCCCAGAGATGCGCATCGGGCTGACTGAGGAATTCTGCGTGGGCAAATCGGAGCTGCGGGGTGAGCCCCAAACAGCCCAAAACCACCCCAAAAATACCCCAAACCCCCCAAAAATACACCCCAAAAATACACCCCAATCCCCCCAAAAATACACCCCAAAAATACACCCCAATCCCCCCCAAAAACACCCCAAACCCCCGTGACCCCCAAACCTGTGACCCCCAAACCCTTGTGACCCCCAAACCCCCTATGACCCCCAATCCCCTGTGAACCCAAACCTGTGACCCCCAACCCCCCCGTGCCCCCCAATCCCCTTGTGACCCCCAATCCCGTGAACCCCAAACCTGTGACCCCCAACCCCCTGTGACCCCCAAACCTGTGACCCCCAACCCCCCCATGTCCCCCAATCCCCTGTGACCCCCAAACCCCCCTGTGCCCCCCAATCCTGTGAACCCCAAACCTGTGACCTCCAAACCCCTGTGACCCCCAACCCCTCCATGTCCCCCAATCCCGTGACCCCCAAACCTGTGACCCCCAACCCCCCCATGTCCCCCAATCCCCTGTGACCCCCAAACCCCTGTGACCCCCAACCCCCCCATGTCCCCCAATCCCCTGTGACCCCCAAACCCCTGTGACCCCCAAACCCCCCTGTGCCCCCCAATCCCCTTGTGACCCCCAAAGCCCTGTGACCCCCAAAGCCCTGTGACCCCCAGCCCCCCCGTGCCCCCCAGGTTATGGGGCGGCCGTGCGCGTGGACGAGGTCGCGTTCCACGGCTGCGTCAAACTGGACGAGTTCGAGAGCAACCGGGTCCTGAGGGTCACCCCGAGTCCCGGGGAGGTGACACTGGGGACAAGGGGGACATGGGGGGGACATGGGGGGCACCCCAACACCTGGGGAGGTGACACAAGGACGGGGGGACATGGGGGGACATAGGGGGGGACATGGGGGGCACCCCGAGTCCTGGGGAGGTGACACAAGGACATGGGGGACATTTGGGACATGGGGGGCACCCTGAGTCCTGGGGAGATGACACAAGGACATGGGGGACATGGGGGACATTTGGGACACGGGAGTCACCCCAACACCTGGGGAGGTGACACAAGGACATGGGGGACATTTGGGACACGGGGGTCACCCCAACACCTGGGGAGGTGACACAAGGACATGGGGGACATGGGGGGGACATTTGGGACATGGGGGCCACCCCAACACCTGGGAAGGTGACACAAGGACATGGGGGACATGGGGGTCACCCCAACACCGGGGGAGGTGACACAAGGACATGGGGGACATGGGGGTCACCCCAACACCGGGGGAGGTGACACAGGGACATGGGGGACTATGGGGGGCACCCCGAGTCCTGGGGAGGTGACATTGGGGACATGGGGTGACATGGGGGGGATGTGGGTGACACAAGAGGGTCCCAGGGGGACATGGGGTGACACAAGTGGGACACAGGGGACATGGGGGGACATAGGGGGTCCCAGGGGGACATGGGGGGGACGTGGGTGACACAGGGGGTATGTGGGTGACACAGGGGGGCATGGGGGGCTGTGGGTGACGCGGGGGGTCCTGGGGGTGCTGCTGCCCCCCCCACATCGCCGTGTCCCCCCCCAGGTGACACTGATGCGCTACCAGCTGGCGGATGACGTCCCATCCCCCCTGCCCTTCCGCCTGTTCCCCAGTGTGGACATGGAGCCGGGGGGCAGGTGGGGACACCCCCATTCTGATCATCGGGGGGGGGTCACCCCCATTCTGATCATCGGGGGGGGACACCCCCATTCTGATCATCGGGGGGGGGACACAACCATTCTGATCATCGGGGGGGGTCACCCCCATTCTGATCATCCTGGGGGGGGGACACCCCATTCTGACCATTCTGGGGGGGACACAACCATTCTGATCATTGGGGGGGGACACCCCCATTCTGATCATCTGGGGGGGACCCAACCATTCTGACCATTCGGGGGGGGACACCCCCATTCTGATCATTGGGAGGGGGACACCCCCATTCTGATCATCTGGGGGGGACCCAACCATTCTGACCATTCGGGGGGGGACACCCCCATTCTGATCATTGGGAGGGGGACACCCCCATTCTGATCATCCTGGGGGGGACCCAACCATTCTGACCATTCCAGGGGGGACACCCCCATTCTGACCATTCTGGGGGGGTCACCCCAATTCCGTGTCCCCCCCCCTTTGTCCCCCCAGGTTGCGGCTCTACCTGAAGCTCCGCTGCGATCTGCCCCCCAAAAGGTGGGTGTCCCGGGGGGGGGGGGGGGTGCAGAAGAGACCCCCCCCGGACCCCCTGACCCCCCCGACCCCCTGTCCCCCCAATTCCAGCCAAGCCATCAACATCCGCCTGCAGCTGCCGGTGCCCAAGGGGGTGACCAGGTGGGTGCCCCCATTTTGGGGGGGCGGGGTCTGGGGACCATCCTGCACCCCATGACCCCCTGTGACCCCCCAGCCCCCCCAGGCTCCCCAAGACCCCCTATGACCCTCAGCCCACCCGTGCCCCCCCAGCACCCCCGTGACCCCCCATGACCCGCAGCCCCCCCAGCCCCCTGTGACCCCCCAGCCCCCCCATGACCCCCTGCCCCCCAGGCTCCCCCAGCCCCCCATGACCCCCACCCCCCGTGACCCCCAGCCCCCCATGACCCCTCATGACCTCCAACCCCCCGACCCCACATGACCCCCAGCCCCCCATGACCCCCAGCCCCCACCCTGGCCCCCCATGACCCCCCATGACCCCCATCCCCCCATGACCCCCATCCCCCGATGTCCCCCCATGACCCCCATCCCCCGATGTCCCCCCATGACCCACATCCCCCCCATGACCCCCAGTCCCCCTGTGACCTCTGTCCCCCCCAACACCCCCGTGATCCCCCACCTCCCCCATGACCCTCCCAGCCCCCCATATCTCCCATGACCCCCCGTGACCCCCCAGCCCTCCAGGTCTCCCATCCCCCCATGACCCCCCATGACCCCCAACCCCCCTGTGACCCCCCAGCCCCTCATGACTCCCAGTCCCCCATGACCCCCCATGACCTCCACCATCCCATGACCCCCATGACCCCCACCCCCCCGTGACCCCCAGTTCCCCCATGACCCCCTATGACACCCAGCCCCCCGTGGTCCCCAGCCCCCCAGGGTCCCATGGCCCCCCGTGACCCCCATGACCCCCATCCCCCCATGACCCCATCCCCCCATGTCCCCCCATGACCCACATCCCCCCCATGACCCCCACCCCACTATGTCCCCCCATGAGCCCCCAGCCCCCCCATGACCCCCAGTCCCCCTGTGACCCGTTCCCCCCAACCCCCCCCATGATCCCCCACCTCCCCCATGACCCCCCATGACCCCCCAGCCCTCCAGGTCTCCCATCCCCCCCATGACCCCCAGCCCCCCTGTGACCCCCCAGCCCCTCATGACTCCCAGCCCCCCATGACCCCCCATGACCTCCACCATCCCATGACCCCCATGACCCCCACCCCCCCGTGACCCCCAGTTCCCCCATGACCCCCTATGACACCCAGCCCCCCGTGGTCCCCAGCCCCCCAGGGTCCCATGGCCCCCCGTGACCCCCATGACCCCCATCCCCCCATGACCCCATCCCCCCATGTCCCCCCATGACCCACATCCCCCCCATGACCCCCACCCCACTATGTCCCCCCATGAGCCCCCAGCCCCCCCATGACCCCAAGTCCCCCTGTGACCCCTGTTCCCCCCAACCCCCACCATGATCCCCCACCTCCCCCATGACCCCCCAGCCCTCCAGGTCTCCCATCCCCCCATGACCCCCCATGACCCCCAGCCCCCCTGTGACCCCCCAGCCCCTCATGACTCCCAGTCCCCCATGACCCCCCATGACCCCCACCCCCCCATGACCCCCAGTTCCCCCATGACCCCCTATGACACCCAGCCCCCCGTGGTCCCCAGCCCCCCCAGGGTTCCATGTCCCCCCATGACCCCCACCATCCCATGTCCCCCCGTGCCCCCCCATGCCCCCGTGACCCCCGCGCCCCGTCCCGCAGCGTGCAGCAGGAGCTGAGCAGCCCCGAGCAGGCGGCGGAGCTGCTCCCGGCCTCGCGCTCCCTGCGCTGGGACGTCCCGCGCTGCCAGGGGGGCTCCCAGCTCTGCGCCCACTTCAAGGTGAGAACAGGACCCCCCACGCTGTCCCCATATTGTCCCCAGTGTCCTCGTCTTGTCCCCATGTTGTCCTCAGTGTCCCCAGGTTGTCCCTGGTGTCCCTGTAGCATCCCCATTGCCCTTGTGTCATCCCCAGTGTCCCCGTGTTGTCCCTTGTGTCTCCATGTCATCCCCAGTGTCCCCATGTTGTCCCTGTACCATCCCCATTGTCCTTGTGTCATCCCCAGTGTCCCCATGTTGTCCCTGGTGTCTCCATGTCATCCCCAGTGTCCCCATGTTGTCCCCAGTGTCCCCGGGTTGTCCCTGGTGTCCCTGTACCATCCCCATTGCCCTTGTGTCATCCCCAGTGTCCCTGTGTTGTCCCCAGTGTCCCTGTGTTGTCCCCAGTGTCCCCAGGTTGTCCCTGGTGTCCCTGTACCATCCCCATTGCCCTTGTGTCATCCCCAGTGTCCCCATGTTGTCCCCAGTGTCCCCATGTTGTCCCTGTACCATCCCCATTGTCCTTGTGTCATCCCCAGTGTCCCTGTGTTGTCCCCACGCTGTCCCACGCTGTCCCATGTTGTCCCATGTTGTCCCCACATTGTCCCACGCTGTCCCACGTTGTCCTCACGTTGTCACCACATCGTCCCCACGTTGTCCCACGCTGTCCCACGTTGCCCCCACATTGTCCCACGTTGTCCCACGTTGTCCCAATGGTGTCCCACGTTGTCCCCATGCTGTCCCACACTGTCCCACGCTGTCCCACGTCGTCCCACGCTGTCCCATTTGTCCCCACGTCATCCCACGCTGTCCCACGTTGTCCCCACGTCATCCCACGCTGTCCCACGCTGTCCCACGTTGTCCCCACGTTGTCCCAGCTGGAGCTGCCGGGCCGGGGCCGCGCGGCGCTGCTGGAGCTGGGCCCGGTGAACTTGACCTTCGAGCTGCCGGCCCAGACGAGCTCGGGGCTGCGCGGGCGCTGTCCCTGTGTCCCCACGCTGTCTGTCCCTGTGTCCCCACACTGTCTGTCCCTGTGTCCCCACGCTGTCCCACGCTGTCCCACGCTGTCCCACGTTGTCCCCATGTTGTCCCAGCTGGAGCTGCCGGGCCGGGGCCGCGCGGCGCTGCTGGAGCTGGGCCCGGTGAACTTGACCTTCGAGCTGCCGGCCCAGACGAGCTCGGGGCTCCGCGTTCGCTTCCTGCGGCTGCCGGGGAACGGGGGGCCGGGGGGGCCCCCCCAGCGCTGGGTGCGCTACCTGACACACAGCGACTCCTACGTGCTGCGCCTCTGATGGACGGACCCCCCCGGGACGCCCCAAAACCACCGGGGTCCCCCCAAACCTGCTGGGGTCCCCCCAAACCCCCCAGACACCCCCAAACCCTCCTGGACCCCCACAAACCCATCGGGGTCCACCCAAACCTGCTGGGGTCTCCTGGATCCCACCAAACCCCCTGGGCCCCCCCAAACCCATCGGGGTCCTCCCAAACCTGCTGGGGTCCCCTGAACACCCCCAAACCCCCAAGACCCACTGGGGTCCCCCCAAAACCACCGGGGTCCCCCCAAACTCCCCAGACACCCGCAAACCCGCTGGGGTCCCCCCACAACCACTGGGGTCCCCTGGACACCCCCAAACCCCCCAGACCTACCCAAACCCACAGGGGCCCCCCAAAACCACCAGGGTCCCCCCCAAACCTGCTGGGGTCCCCTGGACACCCCCAAACCCCCCAGACCCCCCCAAACCCACCAGGGCCCCCCAATCCCACCTGGGTCCCCACAAACCTGCTGGGGTCCCTTGGACACCCCCAAGACCCCCCCAGACCCACCGGGGTCCCCCCAAACCCCTCAGATGCCCCCAAACCCCCCAAGCCCCCCCAAAGCCACCAGGGTCCCCCCAAACCCTCCTGGACCACCCCAAACCCACCAGGGTTCCCCGGACACCCCCAAGACCCCTCCAGACACCCCCAGACCCCCCCAGCCCTCCCCAGGCCCCCCCAGACCCACACGGGTCCCCCAAACCTCCCTGGGCTCCCCCAGAGCCCCCCAAGACACCCCCAAAGCCCCTGGACCCCCCCGGGCCCCCCAAAACCCCCTGGGCCCCCCCAAACCATCTCTCAACCCAACCGTTATTTATTAAACCGTCACAAAACCCGCCCGGATTTGGGCTCAGAACAACAAGAAACGGGCACCGAGCGGCTCCATTTTGGGGGGGCCCCTCGCTCAGGAGTCCTGGGGGGGGGCAGGGGGTCGGGTGAGCCCCCCAAGTGTCCCCCTTGGGGGGTGGGACCCCCCCCCATGACCCCCATTTGTGTTCCCCACCCCCAACTCACCTCGATGCCCAGGATGGTGGAGTCGAACAGATCGCGGAGCCGGTTTTGGGGGGGCAGGTGGGGCTGGGGGGGGCACATGGGGGTGGGTTGGGGGGGGGGACACCCCCTATAAGGACATAAGGGATATTTTGGGGGGGGGGGGGTCTCACCCTGTTGCGTTCTGGGGTGTCCTCGCTGCTCCCCTCGTCCATCGGCGCCTCCTCCTCCTCCTCCTCTTCCTCCACCATGAGGCTCAACCTGGGGGACACGGGGAGGGGGGAAGATGAAGGGGCCCCCCCCAGGGACCCCCCCAAACCTCCAGGGACCCCTCAACACCCCCAGGGACCCTCCCACACCCCCAGGGACCCTCCCGCACCCCCAGGACCCCCCCGCACCCTCAGGGACCCCCAAAAACTCACCGGGTCATCCCACTGTGCCGGGACAAGGAGCTGCTGTGGGGGGAGAGGATGGGGGGTTCAGGGGAGTTTTGGGGTTCAAGGGGGGGTCAGGGGGTCCTGGGGGGGGTCAGGGGGGTTTTGGGGTTCAAGGGGGGGGTCAAGGGGGTCCTGGGGGGGTCAAAGGGACTCTAGGGAGTCAGAAGGGGCTCTGGCGTTCAAGGGGGGATCAGGGGGTCAATTAGGGGCTCTGCAGGGGTCAGGGGGGCCTTGGGGGGTTTGGGGGTGTCTGGGGGGACCCGTGCGGGTCTGGGGGGGTCCGGGGGCTTTGGGGGTGTCTGAGGGGGTCTGGGGGGTTTGGGGAGGTCCAGGGGGGGTTTGGGAGGATCCAGGGGACCCCAGTGGGTTTGGGGGAGTCACGGGGGGCTCTGGGGTTCAAGGGGGGGTCAGGGGGGCTCTAGGGGTTCAGGGGCAGTCAAGGTGGTTTTGGGGGGCCGGGGGGGGTCAAGGGGGCTCTGGGGGGGGCAGGGGAGTTCTGCGGGTTCAGGGGGGGCTCTTGGGTCCCAGCTGGTTTTGGGGGGGTCTCCTCACCTGGGCAGGAGCCCCCGGTCGGAGCTCAGGTCCCGCCGGGGGGGCCGGGGCCCCCCCCGAAGCGCCGTGGAGGTGAAAGCCGGGCTGGGGGGGCGGCTGCTGGGCCAGGGGCTGGAAGACGAGCGCCTCGGGGGGGCTGGGGGGGGGTCAGCAGCGGGACCCCCAACACAACCCTGTGTGTCCCCCCCAAAACCAACCCCTGTGCCCCCCCCAAAAACAACCCATGTCCCCCCCAACACAACCGCTGTACCCCCCCAAAACAACCCCCTGTGTCCCCCCAACACAACCCTTGTGCCCCCCCCCAAAACAACCCCCCGTGTCCCCCCCAACAAAACCTGGTGTCCCCCCCACCCCGACCCCCCAACCCAACCTCATGTCCCCCCGACCCTGACCCCCCAACCCAACCCCATGGCCCCCCCAACCCAACCCCCTGTGTCCCCCCCATCACAACCCTGTGTCCCCCCCACCCCATCCCCCCACAAAACCCCCCATGTCCCCCCCACTCTGACCCCCCCCGACAACCCCCTGTGTCCCCCCCAACACAACCCCGTGTCCCCCCCCCAACCCCCCCCTCACCGTCCATTCGGGGTCTCTTGGCGCTGGAAGTGGAGGGGCCCCGCGAGGGGGGGGCCGAGCTCAGGGACCCCCCCTCGTCCTGCGGCTGCAGCGAGCGGCCGTAGGTGAGCAGGGGGGGCCACGGCGCGGCCCGGGGGGGCGGCCACCCCCGCTCCTGGCACAGCAGCTCCAGGTACGCCAGCCTAGGGGGGGGGACGCGGTCACAGGGACCTGGGGGACCCCACGGCCCCACAGAGACTCCACGCCCCCCCCGGGGCACCACGTGGACCCTGGGGACCCCCCTGGCCCTGAGGAGCCACTGGGGACCCCCTGGGGACCCCCCTGGCCCTGGGGACCCACTGGGGACTCTCCTGGCTTTGGGGAACCCCTGGGGATCCCCCCAACCCTGGGGACCCACTGGGGACTCCCTGGGGACTCCCCCGGCCCCGGGGACCCACTGGGGAACCCCCTGGCTCTGTGGACCCACTGAGAACCCCCTGGGGACCCCCCTGGCTTTGGGGAACCCCTGGGGACCCCCTGGGAACCCCCTGGCCCTGGAGACCCCCTGGAGACCCCCCCACTCCTGGGGACTCACTGGGGACCCCTTGGGCACCCCCCTGGCTCTGGTGAACCCCTGGTGATGCCCCCAGCCCTGGGGACCCACTGGGGACCCCCTGGGGAGCCCCCAGGCTCTGGGGAACCCCTGGGGACCCCCCAGGTGTCCCCCCCGGGCCCTGGCGACCCCCCCACTCACAGCAGAGCCCTATCCGGGCGCAGCAGCCGGGGCGAGAACTCGCTCAGCACCTCCAGGAAGGGCAGGTTGAGGGGCGGCTGCCCCGGTTCCCCAGGCTCCTGCAAAGCGAATTGAATCCCCTCCCTGGGGTGGGGGGGCACAGGGGGTGAGTGAGGGTCCCCTGACCCCCCCCAAACCCTCCCAGGGACCCCCCGAAATGCCACCTGTGCAGGCCGAGCAGCGCCTGGCGGTTGCGGAGCTGGTGGAGGCTGAAGAGGAGGGAGAAGCGTCGCGCCAGGTCCCGGATCTCCAGGAACGATTCGTCCCCACGGATCTCTGGGCCCGTTTGCAGCAGCAGCTCCGTCATCAGCTGTGGGGCCATGGGGGGGGGACACGGGGGTCAGGGGGGCACCCCAAGACCCCCCAGTCAAACCCATGCTCACCCCAGTGACAAAATCCCATCCGCACCTTTTGGAGCATCCTTAGGCCCCCCAGACTCCCCTGGGGACCCCCCAACATTCCCCAGAGAGCCCCAGAGCCCCCCCGGTCAAACCAGGGACTGGGACATAGGGACAGGGACCCCCCAACTCCCCCCCTGAGCCCCCCAACCTGCTTCAGGCTGAGCAGCAGCGTGCGCGCCCACTCCTGCCGGTCCATCTGTCGCGTCAGGTTCAGCGTCTCCTTGATGATGTCCCCGTAGTCGCCGTAAAACTAAGAGGGGGTGACACTGAGCGTCCCCAGGGTGTTGTGGGGACACTGGGGACACTGGGGACATCGCCAGGGGTGTCCCCCACCTTCCCGTAGTGCTTGAAGACGTCGGAGGCGGCGCTGAGCTCCAGCACGTTGTAGATGATGAGTTTACAGAAGCCGGCGAGGAGAACCCGGCGCTGGTGCAGCTCCTCGATGCGGCTCTCGCCGTCCTCTGCGGGGACACCGAGGGACAATGAGGGGACAATGAGGGGACAATGAGACACCCCCCCCCACCCAGGGACGTACCGGTGGGCGAGGGTTCGTGTTGGAAGACGTGGTCCATGAGGAAAGCGGCCAGTTGGGACTGCAGCCCCGCGTTGGGCGGCAGCAGCAGCGGCGCCAGCGCCGCCCGCCCGTCCTGCGCCAGCTGCGGCCCGAACACCAGCAGCAGGTCGCTCAGCACCACGAACGCCTACGGGGACACGGGGACAATGGCCGTGAGCTGGCAACGGGCCCTTGTGGCCACGAAGTCAATGGTAGCCAGGGTGGGTTAGAAATGGGGTGGTCAGGAGATCGAGAGGTTCTTCTATCCCTCTACTCTGCCCTTGAAACAAGGGTTTAGTTCAGAACTATGGGGATATACTTGGTAAACATATATGTATACATACATACATATATGAACAGCCATACCACCCTGAGAGTGCCTGATCTGGGAAGCTAAGCAGGGTCGGCCCCGGTCAATACTTGGATGGGAGACCACGAAGGTCAATGGTAGCCGGGGTGGGTTAGAAATGGGGTGGTCAGGAGATGGAGAGGTTCTCCTGCCCCTCTACTCTGCCCTTGAAACAAGGGTTTAGTTCACATACTATTAGGATATACTTGGCAAACACACATATATACATACATATAATATATATAGCTATAGCACCCTGACAACACCCAATCTCATCTGATCTGGGAAGCTAAGCAGGGTCGGCCCCGGTCACTACTTGGATGGGAGACCATGAAAGTCAATGGGGGATTAGAAGGGGGTGGTCAGGAGATGGAGAGGTTCTTCTCCCCCTCTATTCTGCCCTTGAATAAAGTTTAGTTCATATACTATCAGAATATACTTTGTGAACATATATATATACATACATATATATATATATATATGTATAACATAAGTACCCATAGCACCCTGACAACAGCCAATCTCATCTGATCTGGGAAGCTAAGCAGGGTCAGCCCTGGTCAGTACTTGGATGGGAGACCACCCGTGAAACCAGGGTTCTGTGACGAGGTCCCCCCGGTGTCCCTGTGTCCCCCCCATTGCCCCGTACCTGCTCCCGGACGCCGGGGTCCGGGTCGGTCAGGCAGTTCTGGCACAGCGAAGCCACGGTGGTCACGCGGTTCTTGAGGCCACGCAGCTGCTCCTGGGGGTGGGGGGGACACGCAGGGGACTTCAGGGACAGCGGGGACACCAAGTTGTCCCCCGGGGTGTCACCCGCTCACCTGCGGGATGTCGGCGCTGGGGAGGTGCGAGAGCTCCCAGAGGACGTGGAAGTGGACGCAGGTGATGGCGGGGATGAGGACCTGCCGAGGTGGCCCCAGGGTGTCCCAGGGTGTCCCCAGGTGTCCCAGGGTGTCCCCGGGTGTCCCCAGGGTGTACCTGCGGGGGCACCTCGCCCGTGTCCACCTCGCGCTGCAGGAGCCGGGAACAGGGATCAAAGAGCTGCCAGGGTGTCAGGTCATGGGCGCTGCGGGGACAGTGGTGTCACCGGGGGACACAGGGGGGACACGGGGGACATGGGGAGAGGGACATGGGCAGTACATGGGGCAGGGGACAGGGGGGTATGGGGACATGGGGCTATGGGGACAGGGGGACATGCAGATATGGGGACATGGGGAAATGGGGACACGGGGATATGGGGACACGGGGATAGGGGAATATGGGGACAGGGGGACAGGTGGATATGGGAACATAGGGACAGGGGGACACGGGGACAGGGGGATATGGGGACATGGGGACAGGGGACGTGGAGACAGGGGAATATGGGGATACGGGGACATGGGGACACGGGGACATGGGGACATGGGGACAAGGACACAGGCAGCACATGGGGCAGGGGACACGGGGACAGGGACGTGGGCAGCACATGGGGCAGGGGACACACAGGACACCAGGGGACACGGTGGGGGGTGACGTGTCCCCAAGGTCCCCCCTCACTTGAACAGGACTGAGATTCGCTTCAGCGTGGCTGCCGCGCTGTAGAGCTCGTCCTCATCCAGCGCCGCGGCCTGGGGACATGGGGACACCAGGTGGGGACACCAGGGGGACACCGGGCTTGGGGACACGAGGACACCAGGTGGGGACACCAGGGGGACACTGGGCTTGGGGACACACTGGGCTTGGGGATACTGGGTAGGGTTGGGGACACCGGGCCTGGGGACAACATTGGGACAGCTGGGTTGGGACACCACGGGGACAGCGGGGGGACACCGGGAGGGGGACACCGGGGTTGGGGACACTGTCCCCATCCTTCTCCTGGCTCCAGGTCACTGTCCCCTGCCCTGGCTTCACATCATTGTCCCCAGTCCCATCCTGGCTCCAGGTCACTGTCCCCAAACCTGTCCTGGCTCCAGGTCACTGTCCCCAACCCCATCCTGGCTCCAGGTCACTGTCCTCAAACCTGTCCTGGCTCCAGGTCACTGTCCCCAGCCCCATCCTGGCTCCAGGTCACTGTCCCCAATCCCATCCTGGCTCCAGGTCACTGTCCCCTGTCCTGGCTCCAGGTCACTGTCCCCACTATGGCTCCAGGTCACTGTCCCCAACCCCATCCTGGCTCCAGGTCACTGTCCCCAGTCCCCAGCGTCCGTGGGTACCTGGAGCAGGTCGGTGACGTCGCGGTGACACTTGTCGGCCAGCTGGTCGGCCATGCGGCTGCGCAGCAGGTCCCCGCGGGCGCGCAGGGCCAGCTCGGGGGCGCAGAGCGCGTGCAGCGCCCGGGACGCGGCCTCCAGCACCACGGGCGCCGTGTGCTTCTCCATCACCTCCCGCAGCTGCGCCAGCACCAGCTCCAGGTGCTGCGGGACACGGGGGATGCGTGGGGACAGGGGGACAGGGGACAGGGGGACATGGGGATATGGGTACGGGGGGATATGGGGACATGTGGACATAGGGACATGGGGATATGGGGACATGGGGATATGGGGACGGGGGACAGGGGGATATGGGGACAGGGGGATATGGGGATAAGGGGACAGGGGGACAGGGGCACAGAGGGACAGGGGGACATGGGGACAGGGGGATATGGGGACAAGGGAACAGGGGGACACAGGGATATGGGAATATGGGGATAGGGGGACATGGGGACAGGGGGATATGGGGACAAGGGAACAGGGGGACACAAGGATATGGGGATGGGGGATAGGGGGACATGGGGACATGGGGATATAAGGATATGGGAACAGTGGGACACGGAGACAGGGGGATATGGAGATATGGGGACATGAGGATATGGGGACACGGGGACATGAGGACATGGGGACATGGAGATGTGGCGACATGGGGATTTGGGGACAGGAGAATATGGGACAGGGGTCATGGGGACATGGGGATTTGGGGACATGGGGACAGGGGGACATGCGGATACAGGGGAGAGGGAGACATGGGGACAGGGGTCATGGGGACAGGGGTCATGGGGACAGGGGTATATGGGGACAGGGCATCTGGTGACAAGGTGACAAGGTGACAAGGGCCCCGTGTGGCAGCACCTTCTCCATGCGGCCGGTGCAGTAGACGCCCAGGTCGAAGCAGCGCAGCACGTCCAGCAGCGGCGCCGCCTTCTCCGCGTCGGCCGAGAACTGCGGGCCACGGGGGGGGCCGGGGGGGTCAGCAGCGACCCCTCGTCACCGGGGGGGTGTCCCCATGTCCCCCGTGTCCCCTGTGGTGTCCCCTGTGTCACCTTGGCCAGCAGCTGCGGCAGCGCCGGCGCCAGCGCGTGCGTCAAGCGCGTCCGTTCGTCCGCCTGCGCCCGGCGCTCGCGGGCCAGGGGCTGGGGGGGCATGGGGGGTTATGGGGGGTTATGGGGGGTCAGGGGGGTATGGGGGGACCCCGAAGTGTCCCCAGGGTCCCCCCCCGGGGTGTTGTCACCTTTCTGGGGGGTCCTCGTCCCACCGGGGGGTGGCCCCGGGTCGCCTGTGCCGCGCTGGCCGCCAGGATCTCCACCAGCGCCTTCTCCTGCCGGTCCCGCAGGCCTGGGGGGGCCAGCTCCCAGTGCCTCCCAGTGCCTCCCAGTGCCTTCCCAGTGCCATCCCAGTTCCTCCCAGTTCCTCCCCGTGCCTTCCAGTGCCATCCCGTCACATCCCAGTGCCTCCCAGTGCCATTCCATCACATCCCAGTGTATCCCAGTTCCTCCCAGTGCCATCCCAGTGCATCCCAGTGCCTCCCAGTTCCTTCCAGTGCCTCCCAGTGCCATCCCAGCACCTCGCAGTGCCTCCCAGTGCCATCCCAGTTCCTCCCAGTGTCTCCCAGTGCCTCCCAGTACCATTCCATCACATCCCAGTGTCTCCCAGTGCCATCCCAGTTCCTCCCAGTGTCTCCCAGTGCCCCCCAGTGCCATCCCATCACATCCCAGTGTCTCCCAGTGCCATCCCATCACATCCCAGTTCCTCCCAGTGCCTTCCAGTGCCATCCCAGCACTTTCCAGTGCCTCCCAGTTCCTCCCAGTGCCATCCCAGTGCCTCCCATTACCACTCCATCACATCCCAGTGTCTCCCAGTGCCATCCCAGTGCCTCCCAGTACCATTCCATCACATCCCAGTGCTTCCCAGTGCCATCCCAGTGCCTCCCAGTGCCTCCCAGTGCCTCCCAGTGCCATTCCATCACATCCCAGTGTCTCCCAGTTCCTCCCAGCGCCATCCCAGTGCCTCCCAGTGCCATCCCAGTTCCTCCCAGTGCTCCGCGGACCCTCCTCCAGCAGCATGGCCCCCATGGTGTCCCAGTCGCGCAGCCGGGGCCCCGCGCAGTCCCACAGGCTGTCCACCAGATAGGCCGCGTGTTCGTGGAGCTGGGGGGACAAGGGATCACCATGGGACCCCCGCTCCGGGACCCCCCAGGATCCCCCGGGATCCCCCAGGACCCCCCAGGACCCCCCCCAGGGCCCCTCTGACCTCACTCTCCATGAAGAAGGACAAAAGGCGCTGGAAGAACGTCCTGTTGTCACCGTCACGAGAGGGGACCCGGTCAGGGTCCCGCTGGGGGTCCAGGAGCCTGGGGACAGTGAGAGTGTGACGTGGGGACACAGGGACAGACAGACAGGGACAGAGCTGGGGACACACGGGGACAGACCGACAGGGGACAGAGCTGAGGACACCAGGGACAGAGCTGGGGACACAGGCGGACAGACAGACAAGGGACAGAGCTGGGGACACCAGGGACAGAGCTGCGGACACACAGTGACAGACAAACAAGAGAGACAAGGGACAGTGCTCGGGACACCAGGGGCACCCAAGGGACAGAGCTGGGGACACGCAGGGGACAGACAGACAAGGGACAAAGCTGGGGACACACAGGGACAGACAGACAAGGGATAGTGCTGGGGACACCAGAGACAGAGCTGGGGACACAGAGGGGACAGACAGACAAGGGACAGAACTGGGGACACCACGGACAGACAGACAAGGGACAGAGCTGAGTACACGAGGGGACACCCAGGGGGACAGGAAGTGACTGGGGGGTCACTTAGGGCACTGCGGACACCCTGGTGTCACCTGTGGTACAGGAAGTGATGAGGGGACAGTTGGGGACATTGGGGACCCCCGGTGTCACCTGTGGTACAGGAAGTGATGAGGGGACAGTTGGGGACATTGGGGACCCCCCGGTGTCTCCTGCGGTACAGGAAGTGATGAGGGGACAGTTGGGGACATTGGGGACCCCCGGTGTCACCCGCGGTACAGGAAGTGATGAGGGGGACAGCTGGGGACATTGGGGACCCCCCGGTGTCTCCTGCGGTACAGGAAGTGATGAGGGGACAGTTGGGGACATTGGGGACCCCCCGGTGTCTCCTGCGGTACAGGAAGTGATGAGGGGACAGTTGGGGACATCGGGGACCCCCCGGTGTCTCCTGCGGTACGGGAAGTGATGAGGGGACAGTTGGGGACATTGGGGACGCCCGGCGTCACCTGCGGTACAGGAAACACCCGGCAGCCGCCGCCAGCGCCCGGCTGGACACGAACACCACGGGGTAGACGCTGTGACAATCGTCCTCGCTCAGCGCGTCCTCCATGGTGCTGTGGGGACACCAGGGACATCGGGTGTGTCACCCGTGTCCCCCTCGGTTGTGACCGTGTGGCCCCAAGGCCCTGGTTGATAGCAGGACCCCAGCCCCTGGGTGGCCCCCCAGTCCTGTCACCTGTCCCCCTGTGCCCCGTGTCCCCATGTCCCCGTGTCCCTATGTCCCACATGTCCCTATGTCCCCCACGTGTCCCCACATCCCTCACACGTCCCCGTGTCCCCCGTGTCCCCATGTCCCCCATGTCCCCAATGTCCCCCCAGTATCCCCCCAGTGTCCCCATGTCCCCTGTGTCCCTATGTCCCCACCATGTCCCCATGTCCCCCATGTCCCCCAGTCCCATCACCTGTCTTCATGTCCCATGTCCTCCATGTCCCCACATCCCCCATGTCCCCCCCATGTCCCCATGTCCTCCATGTCCCCACCATGTCCCCCGTGTCCGCCAGTGCCATCACCTGCCTCTATGTCCCCATGTGCCCCATGTCCCCACGTCCCCCGTGTCCCCACATCCCCCCCAACCCCATCACCTGTCCCCATGTCCCCAAGTCCATGTCTCCACGTCCCCCATGTCCCCCGTGTCCCCACGCCCCCCGTGTCCCCATGTTCCCCGCCATGTCCCCACCGTGTCCCCATGTCCCTCTGTGTCCCCATGTCCCCACACCCCCTACATCCCCCAACTCACTCCAGCATCACCGTCAGCAGCTTCACCACCTCCACAGCCACCTCGGGCTCCTTGTCGAGCACCATGCACACCAGGCGCGTCTGGCGGGGGTGACACGACCGCTGTCACCCCCTGGGGACACAGGACACCCCGGGACCCCCCCGGGACCCCCCTGGACCCCCCCCGGGACGCCCCTGACCTTGAACCTGCTGGTGAACAGCTCCATGTGCGCCGCCGTGTCCCTCCGCCCGTACAGCGCCTGCAGCGCCTTCACGCACTGCAGCCGCACGTCCCGCTGCTGCGGGGACGGGGACGCTCAGCGCGGCCCCTGGGGGGCACTGGGATGCGATGGGGGGCACTGGGGGGCACTGGGATGTGCTGGGATGGCACTGGGAGACACTGGGAGGCACTGGGATGTGATGGGGGGCACTGGGAACTGATGGGGGGCGTTGGGAGACACTGGTATGGCACTGGGATGTGATGGGGGGCACTGGGAACTGATGGGGAGCGTTGGGAGACACTGGTATGGCACTGGGATGTGATTGGAGGTACTGGGAGGTTATTGGGGGCACTGGGAGACACTGGGAGGTGATGGGGGGTGCTGGGATGTGCTGAGGGGTACTGGGATGTGCTGGGGGGCACTGGGATGTGCTGGGGTGCACTGGGAGGCACTGGAATGTGCTGGGGGGCACTGGGATGTCCCCGTGTCCCCCCCGCGCCCCCCACCTTGTCGTGCAGCGTCCAGCCGATGTACTTGAGGTGCCCGTCGGTGAGGAACAAGGCGGTGTAGCTGCGCATCCACGTGCCCAGCTCCTCCATGCACAGCGCGCGGATCTCGGGGACGATGTCCCTGTCACCGAGAGGGGTGACACGGGGTGACAATAACACCCAGTGGTGCTGGGTGTCCCCCCACGGGCTCCCCCGGACCCCCCAAACCTGTAGCGGTGAACAAAGACGCCCTTGAACACGGCGTTCATCATGCTCTCGATCTCCTGCTGCTGCTCCTGGAGCTGGGGGGAAATGGGGCTCAGGGGGGCTCTATGGGGCTCAATAGGGCTCAGTGGGGCTGAGAGGGGCTCAGTGGGGCTCAGAGAGGCTCTATGGGGTTCAATAGGGCTCAGAGGGCCTCAGTGAGGCTCAATAGGGCTCAGTGGGGCTCAATGGGGCTCAGTAGGGCTGAGAGGGGCTCAATAGGGCTCAGAGGGCCTCAGTGGGGCTCAATAGGGCTCAGTGGGGCTCAATGGGGCTCAATAGGGCTGAGAGGGGCTCAAGGGGGCTCAGAGAGGCTCAAGGGGGCTCTGTGGGGCTGAGAGGGGCTCAGAGAGGCTCAATGGGGCTCTGTGGGGCTGAGAGTGGCTCAGTGGGGCTATGCGGGGCTTAATGGGGCTCAGTGGGGCTGAGAGGGGCGCTGTGGGGCTCAAGGGGCTCAGTGGGGCTCAGGGGGGCTGAGAGGGGCTCAATGGGGCTCAGGGGGGCTGAGAGGGGCTCAGTGGGGCTCAAGGGGGCTCAGTGGGGCTGAGAGAGGCTCTATGGGGCTCAATAGGGCTCAGTGGGGCTGAGAGGGGCTCAGGGAGGCTCTATGTGGCTCACTAGGGCTCAGTGGGGCTCAGAGAGGCTCTATGGGGCTCAGTGGTGCTCAACGGGGCTCAATAGGTCTCAGTGGGGCTGAGAGGGTCTCAGTGGGGCTTGGGCAGGCTCAGAGGGTCTCAGTGGGGCTGAGAGGGGCTCAGTGGGGCTCAATAGGGCTCAGTGGGGCTGAGAGGGGCTCAACAGGGCTCAAGGGGGCTCAGTAGGGCTGAGAGGGGCTCTATGGGGCTCAAGGGGGCTCAGGGGGGCTGAGAGGGGCTCTATGGGGCTCAAGGGGGCTCAGGGAGGCTGAGAGGGGCTCTATGGGGCTCAAGGGGGCTCAGGGGGGCTGAGAGGGGCTCTATGGGGCTCAAGGGGGCTCAGAGGGAATCTCTATGGGTCTCAGTGGGTTTCAGTGGATGTCTATGGGTCTCAGTGGGTCTCAGAGGGATCTCTATGGGTCTCAGTGGACGTCTATGGGGCTCAGCCCCCGCACCTCGCGCTGCTTGTCCAGCAGCCCCTCCATCCTCTCGGTGCCGCGCCGCCCGGGCCCCTTGGCGCGCTCGGCCTCCAGCTGCCGCTGGTTGTTGTCCCGGCGCTCGTTCAGCCCCAGCGCCACCGTCACCAGCGCCGTCATCACCTTCAGGGCTGGGGACAGGGGACACGCCGTGGGGACCCCCGGGCTGCTCCCAGTTCCCCCAGGCACCTCCCAGTCCCTCCCAGTGCTCCCAGTCCATCCCAGTGCTCCCAGTCTGTCCCGGAGCTCCCAGTATCATCCCAGCGCTCCCAATCCCATCCCAGTCCCTCCCAGTCACCTCCCAGTCCCTCCCATTGTTCTCCCAGTCCCCCCATTCCCCCCAGTCCCTCCCAATCACCTCCCAGTGCTCCCAGTCCCTCCCATTGTTCTCCCAGTGCTCCCAGTCCCTCCCATTGTTCTCCCAGTCCCATCCCAGTCTCTCCCAGTCCACCCCAGTCCATCCCAGTTCCCCCATTCCCCCATCCTCCCAGTCCCCCCAGTCCCTCCATTCCCCCCATTTCCCCATCCTCCCAGTCCGTCCCAGTCCCCCCAGTCCATCCCAGTCCCCCCAGGCCCTCTCAGTCCCCCCAGTCCATCCCAGTCCCCCCAGTCCCTCTCAGTCCCCCCAGTCCCTCTCAGTCCCCTCAGTCCATCCCAGTCCTCCCAGTCCCACCCCAGTCCCCCCATTCCCTCCATTCCCATTCCCCCATCCTCCCAATCCCCCCAGTGCTCCCATTGCTCTCCCAGTCCCACCCCATTCCCCCCATTCCCCCATCCTCCCAATCCCCTCAGTGTCCTCCCATTGTTCTCCCAGTCCCACCCCAGTCCCCCCATTCCCCCATCCTCCCAATTCCCCCAGTGCTCCCATTGCTCTCCCAGTCCCATCCCATTCCCCCCATTCCCCCCATTCCCCCATCCTCCCAATCCCCCCAGTGCTCCCATTGCTCTCCCAGTCCCACCCCATTCCCCCCATTCCCCCATCCTCCCAATCCCCCCAGTGCTCCCATTGCTCTCCCAGTCCCACCCCAATCCCCCCATTCCCCACTCCCCATTCCCCCCATGGCCGTCCCCTACCCGCCAGCGTCCCCGTGTGCCGGAAAGCCCTGACGGGCGAGTCGGCGAGGCCGGTGAGCAAGGAGACCAAGGCGGGCAGCAGGAACTCGTCGTACACCACGCTCAGCCGCCCCCGCAGCACCGCGGCGCCCAGCAGCTCGCAGAACCCCGCGCGGAACCGGCGCCAGCGCCGCCCGCCCCGCGACACCGGGTACTCGGGGGACTCCTGCGGGGGTGGAATGAGCGCCTAATTAACAAACGTGGGGAAATGAGGTGGGTTTGGAACGACAAACCTCCTGTTCGGAGCCACCGCGCCTCGTCTGGAAGCGCCTCGGGGGCAAAATGGCGGCCGCAGCGCCTCAGGGGGAAAAAGGCGGGAAAAGCGCCTCAGGGCAGAATGGCGCCAAAAACGCCTCGGGGGGTAAAATGGTGGCACCAGGAGCACCAATTTGGGGAGATTTAGGCTCTATTTCATGATATAATGGAGGAAAATGCACCAATAGTGATTAAATGTGGGAATTATCTGTTAATAGTGTGGCCACTAAGCTGCCTCAAAATGGCGGCGTCAGCATCACCTCAGGGAACAAAATGGCGCCAAAATCACCTCAGGGCAAAATGGCCCCAAAATCACCTCGGGGATCAAAGTGGCGGCACCAGAGGCACCAACGTGGATTTTTTAGCTTTAAATTTATAATATAATAGTGAAAAATGTGCAAGAACTGATTAATATAGGAATTATTGATAAATAGAGTGACCACTAAGCTGCCTCAAAATGGCGGCGCCAGAATCACCTCAGGGGACAAAATGGCGCCAAAATCACCTCAGGGGCAAAATGGCCCCAAAATCACCTCAGGGGGTAAAATGGTGGCACCAGGAGCACCAACTTGGGGAGTTTTAGGCTCTATTTCATGCTATAATGGAGGAAAACGCACCAATAGTGATTAAATGTGGGAATTCTCTGTCAATAGTGTGGCCACTAAGCTGCCTCAAAATGGCGGCGTCAGCATCACCTCAGGGAACAAAATGGCGCCAAAATCACCTCAGGGGCAAAATGGTCCCAAAATCGCCTCAGGGGGTAAAATGGTGGCACCAGGAGCACCAATTTGGGGAGTTTTTGCCTCAAATTAATGATATAACGGAAAAAAAAACGGATAAAATGTGATTAATAGAAAAATCATTGATAAATAGTGTGACCACTAAGCTGCCTCAAAATGGCGGCGCCAGAATCACCTCAGGGAACAAAGTGGCGCCAAAATCACCTCGGGGATCAAAGTGGTGGCACCAGAGGTACCAATGTGGACTTTTTACCTTTAAATTTATCATACAATGCAACAAAATAGATAAAAATTTACTAATGCGACAATTATTGATAAATAAAGAGACCACTAAGTTGTCTCAAAATGGCGGCGCCAGAATCACCTCAGGGAACAAAATGGCGCCAAAACCACTTCAGGGCCCAAAACGGCCCCAAAGGACCCGTTTTTGGGGTTTTTTGGCCTCCATGAAACACTCTGCTTTCTCCTTTTCACCCCAAAACCCCAAAAAACCCCCAAATCCCCCCAATACCTCCGCAAAGTCCTCGGTGAGGCGCTGGATGATCTGGGAGTTCTGGAGGGTGCGAAACATCTCGGGGGTCACCACACCTGGGGGGCCCATTAACAAACACCAACGTTTTAAGGGAAAAAAACCCTATTTGAGGCAAAAAAATCCCCTATTTTACCAAATCCTAGCAAATTTCAATAGTATTTCAACAAATTCCACCACGTTTCGAGCAAGAAATTCAATGTTTCAACCAAATCCAGTGAATATTTGAGGGGAAATTTGATGTTTTAACCAAACTCACCCACATTTTAAGGGGAAAATTTGGTGTTTTAACCAAACCCATCAACGCTTTAAGATGAAAATTTGGTGTTTTAACCAAACTCAGCCACATTTTGAGGGGAAAATTTGATGTTTTAACCAAACTCACCCACATTTTAAGGCGAAAACTTGGTGTTTTAACCAAACCCACCAACATTTTAAGACGAAAATTTGGTGTTTTAACCAAACTCAGCAACATTTTGAGAGAAAATTTGGTGTTTTAACCAAACTCACCAGATATTTGGGGTCAAATTTGGTGTTTTAACCAAACTCACCAACATTTTGAGGAAAAATTTGATGTTTTAACCAAACTCACCCGCATTTTAAGGCAAAAATTGGTGTTTTAACCAAACTCACCCGCATTTTAAGGCAAAAATCGGTGTTTTAACCAAACCCACCAACATTTTAAGGCGAAAACCCGATGTTTTAACCAAACCCCCCAGATATTTGGAGTCAAATTTGGTCTTTTAACCAAACTCACCAACATTTTGAGAGGAAAATTTAGTGTTTTAACCAAACCAACCACATATTTGGGGTCAAATTTCACGTTTTAACCAAACCCACCAACATTTTAAGGCGAAAAATCAATGTTTTAACCAAATCCATTAAATACTTGGGGGGAAACACCGATGTTATAAGAAACCTCAGTAGCTATTTAGAGCGGGAAACTCGCTGTTGTATCCCAACCCATCGCTTTTTTGAGGGGAATTTGGCTCTTTTACCAACTTTAGGGTGGAAAATTCAGTATTTTGACCAAAGCGGGCGGATATTTGGGTGGAAAACGGGCGTTTTGACCAACCGCGGCAGCCGCAGGAGCGGACGATGAAGTTGAGCAGCTCCAGGAAGGCGGATTCGCGGTCCCGTTTGTACGCGTCCAACCACTCGTCCACCAGCGTCTGCGGGACAGACGGACACCCCCGTGGGGACACGCGGATGCTGCGTCCCACCCAACCAGGTGCGGCCATAGGGGGTTATGGGGGGGTCGGTACCTCCACGGCGATTTTGGCCGAGGTGATGGCGGCGAAAAGGTGGTTGGGGTCTGGGGGGGTGGGGGAGGGGCTGGCGCGGTCGCTGCGACGGGGACGTTTGGGGACCTGGGGACATGGGGGTGGTCAATGGGTCAATGAGGCAATGGGTCAGGATGGGTCAATGGGTCAATTGGTCAATGGGTCAGGATGGGTCAATGGGTCAATTGGTCAATGGGTCAGGATGGGTCAATGGGTGAGGATGGGTCAATGGGTCAGGATGGGTCAATGGGTCAGGATGGGTCAATGGGTCAGGATGGGTCAATGAGTCAATGGGTCAATGGGATCAGGATGGGTCAATGGGGTCAGGATGGGTCAATGAGTCAATGGGGTCAGGATGGGTCAATGGGGTCAGGATGGGCCAATGGGTCAATGGGTCAGGATGGGTCAATGGGGTCAGGATGGGTCAATGGGTCAGGATGGGTCAATGGGTCAATGGGGTCAGGATGGGTCAGTGGGCCAGGATGGGTCAATGGGTCAATTGGTCAATGGGTCAAGACGGGTCAATGGGTCAATAGATCAATGGGTCAGGATGGGTCAATGGGCCAGGATAGGTCAATGGGTCAATTGGTCAATGGGTCAGGATGGGTCAATGGGTCAGGATGGGTCAATGGGTCAATGGGTCAGGATGGGTCAATGGGTCAGGACAGGTCAATGGGTCAGGATGGGTCAATGGGTCAATGGGTCAGGATGGGTCAATGGGTCAGGATGGGTCAATGGGTCAGGACGGGTCAATGGGTCAGGACGGGTCAATGGGTCAATGGGGTCAGGATGGGTCAATGGGTCAGGATGGGTCAATGGGTCAGGATGGGTCAATGGGTCAATGGGGTCAGGATGGGTCAATAGGTCAGGATGGGTCAATGGGTCAGGACGGGTCAATGGGTCAGGATGGGTCAATGGGTCAATGGGGTCAGGATGGGTCAATGGGTCAGGATGGGTCAATGGGTCAGGATGGGGTCACATGAGGTCAGGATGGGTCAGTGGGTCAGGATGGGTCAATGGGTCAGGATGGGTCAATGGGTCAGGATGGGGTCACATGAGGTCAGGATGGGTCAGTGGGTCAGGATGGGTCAATGGGTCAGGATGGGTCAATGGGGTCAGGATGGGTCAGTGGGTCAGGATGGGTCAATGGGGTCAGGATGGGCCAATGGGTCAATGGGTCAGGATGGGTCAATGGGTCAGGACGGGTCAATGGGTCAGGATGGGTCAATGGGGTCAGGATGGGTCAGTGGGTCAGGATGGGTCAATGGGTCATGATGGGGTCACATGAGGTCAGGATGGGTCAGTGGGCCAGGACGGGGTCAAGGTCAAGAGCTCCCGGTCACTCCGGGTTCCCACGGAAGGTTCCACACGCACGTTCCCGCGGGGGGGCCCGCGGGGGGGTCCCCTCTTCCCCTGCGGCCGCAGCGTCTCCTCGAAGTCGCTCCCGGAGCTGTCGCTGCCGCCATCCCTGGGGGCAACGGGGGGGTCAGCACGGCTGGGGGTGCAGCCCCAGCCCCCCCGCGCCCCCCGCCACTCACGGGCTGTCCGGGGGGGTCGGCGATGCCGGGGGGCTGCTCATCCCCCCCCTGGTGGAAGTGGAGCCGGAGGAGCCACCCTGGGCACGGGACGAGCGCCGGGGGGACATGGGGACAGCGGGGGGGGCACCTGGGGGACACGGAGGGGGGGATAAGACCCCCTGACCCCCCCCCCCGTCACACCGGGTGGTTCATCCCCTCCTGACCTCCCCCCCGGTCACCCAAAGTGGTTCATCCACCCCCGCCCCGGTCACACCGGGCGGTTCATTTCCCACCCCCCACCCCGTTTTCCCGCGTTTTCCCCCGTTTTCCCGCGTTTTCCCCCGTTTTCCCGCGTCTCGCGTCGCCTCACGCGCGCGCGGAGCCAACGACGTCACGCCCAGCACGTGCGGGCCCCGCGGCTGCGCGCGCAGGCGAAGCCCCGCCCACCGCCACTCCCCGCCCACCACCGCCCTCACCCACCAACCCGGGGCCGCAACGTACGAGGGGGCGTGGCCTACCCCTTAGCCCCGCCCATCCCGCGAGGGGGCGTGGCCTTCCCAGCCGGCCCCACGTGGCACCGGGATTGGGGGGGGGGGTCCCTATAGGGTTCTACGGGGGGTCGTTGTGTCCTGGGAATCCCCTGCGGCCCCAGGGTCCTATAGAACCCCTATGGCCCCCCCATGTGTTCCATAGGTCGCGCTGTTCTGGGGTCCCCTATACCCACCCTCTTCTGGGGTCCCCTATATCCCTCCCGTTGTGGGGTTCCCTATAGCCCCGCTGTCCAGGGGGTCCCCTATAGCCCCCCCTATTCTGGGGTCCCCTATAGCCCCCCCTGTTCTGGGGTCCCCTATACCCCCCCCCGCTCTGGGGTCCCCTATAGCCCCGCTGTCCAAGGGGTCCCCTCTACCCCACCCTATTCTGGGGTCCCCTATAGCCCCCCCTGTCCTGGGGTCCCCTATAGCCCCGAACACCGGGGCCCCGTCTGTTCCCGCTCGGCCCCGGCAACTCCATGATCCTGGGGGGCTCCCGCACCCCCATATGTCCCCCCCCCCCACTCACACCCGTGTCCCCCCACCATCCCCCCGGCCCAAATCCTTCCCAGTGCTCCCAGTTTCCCCCAGCGGGGGCGCGGGGGCCGTCCCGGTACCGGGGGCCGTCCCGGTGCGGCGGGCGGGGCGGGACAGCGGGAGACAAAGAGGAAAACTTGGTGGAGAGAACGGGAGAAGCGGCCGGGACAGCGACCCCCACCCCCGGGACACCGATTCCCCCCCGGGACAGCGAATCCCCGACCCGGGACAGCGATCCCCCGAGCCCCGGGCCCGGTGAACGGGGCGGCCGGAGCTCCGGGCCGTTACCGACCCAGATCCCCCCCGGGATGCGGCGGGGCTGAGCGGGCGGCGGTCGGTGAGTGCGGGGGAACGGGAACGGGGGGAACGGAACGGGAACGGGGAACCGGGGAGGAACGGGAACGGGGAGGAACGGGATGGGGGGAACGGGACAGAACGGGAACGGGGAGGAACGGGATGGGGGGAACGGGGAGGAACGGGACCGGGGGAAACGGGACAGAACGGGAACGGGGAGGAACGGGACCGGGGGAAACGGGGGAACCGGGAACGGGGAGGACCATGGGGCACCAGGACCAGGGGAAACGGGGGGACGGGGGGCACTAGGACCGGGGGAAACGGGGGGACCAGAGGGGACCGGGGGGCACCAGGACCAGGGGACCGGGGAGACCAGAGGGGACCGGGGGGCACTAGGACCATGGGGACCAGGGTGGGAAATGGGGGGCACTAGGACCATGAGGGTTTGGGGGGCACTAGGACCATGGGGACCGGGGGGCAATGGGGGGCACTAGGACCAGGGGGACTGAGGGGACCGGGGGGCACTAGGACCATGGGACCGGGGTGGGGAATAGGGGTCACTAGGACCATGGGGGTTTGGGGGGCACTAGGACCCGGGGGAATGGGGGGCACTAGGACCATGGGGGTCCGGGGTCACTAGGACCATGGGGACTGGGGGGAATCGGGGGGCACTAGGACCATGGGGACCAGGGAGGAATGGGGGGCCCGGGGAGCACTGGGGGGTCCAGTGGCCCAGGGGGGTGTCTGGGGTGTCCTGTCCCCATTCCCAATGTCCCCCCCCAATGTCCCCAGGTGGCTCTGCCCCCCCAGCCCCCCCAGGGAGGTGACCCCCGTGTGTCCCCCCCAGGACCATGAAGCTGCCGCCCGCCTGCTGCCGCTTGCAGACCCTGGGGGCCGCCCTGGGGGTCTGCGTCACCATCGGCTTCACCGTCCAGCTGCTGGGGGGGCCCTTCCAGCGCAGGTGAGACCCCCCCTGGCCCCCCAAAACGTTCTGGGGCTTTAGGTGCCCCCCAATCCCCCCAAACCCTTTGGATGCTCCAGGTTGGGGGGACGTGGGTCCATGTCCCAATGGATGGATGGATGGATGGGGGTCTAACGGATCAGAGTTAGAATGGGGGGGTCCCTGACCCCGGTGTGTGTCCCCAGGGCCCCCCCGGGTGCCCCCCAAAACCCTCTGGGGCTTTAGGTGTCCCCCAAGCCCCCAAAACCCTCTGGGGCTTTAAGTGCCCCCCTAAACCCTTTAGATGCCCCAGGTTGGGGGACATGGGTCTGTGTCCCAATGGATGGATGGATGGGGGTCTAACGGATCAGGGTTAGAACGGGGGGGTCCCTGACCCCTATGTGTGTCCCCAGGGCCCCCCCCAAAGTGTATGTGGCCCCCCAAAACCCTTTACATGCCCCAGGTTGGGGGGGATGTGGGTCTAGGTCCCAATGGATGGATGGGTGGGTGGGGGTCTAATGGATCAGGGTTAAAACAGGGGGGTCCCTGACCCCGTGTGTATCCCCAGGGCCCCCCCAGCCCCCCCGGGCGCCCCCCCCAGCCCGTGCCAGCCCCACACGCACCTGGTTTTCCTCAAGACCCACAAGACGGGGGGCAGCAGCGTGGTGAACGTCCTGCACCGCTTCGGGGAGGCGCGGGGGCTGCGCTTCGCCCTCCCCCACCGCTACCAGTTCGGGTACCCGGGGGGGTTCCGGGCAGAGCGGGTCAAGGGCTTCACCCCGGGGGGGCCCCCGTTCGACATCATCTGTCACCACATGCGCTTCAACCTGTCCGAGGTGACCATGGGGGGGACATCGGGGTGGCGGGGGGGGAAGGGTCCGGGGGAGTCTGGGGGGGTCTGGGAACACCCAGGGGTCCAGGGTGCTCAGGGGGGTCCAGGGGGCACCCAGGGGAGCAGAGGATGGTTGGGGGGTCCAGGGGGGGTCCAGGGGGGTCTGGGGGTCACCCAGGGGTCCAGGGGGGTCTGGGGCGTCCTGGTGGGATGGTGGGGGTTCCAAGGGGGTCTGGGAGCACCCAGGGGTCCAGGGTGCTCAGGGGGGTCCAGGGGGCAACCAGGGGAACAGGGGATGGTTGGGGGGTCCAGGGGGGGTCCAGGGGGGTCTGGGGGTCACCCAGGGGTCCAGGGGGATGGTGGGGGGTCCAGGGGGGTCTGGGGGGTCCTGGTGGGATGGTGGGGGGGCTCTGGGGGTCACTCAGGGGTCCAGGGGGGTCTGGGGCGTCCTGGTGGGATGGTGGGGGTTCCAAGGGGGTCTGGGAACACCCAGGGGTCCAGGGGGGTCTGGGGGGTCCAGGGAGCACCCAGGGGAACAGGGGATGGTTGGGGGGTCCAGGGGGGGTCAAGGGGGGTCTGGGGAACACCCAGGGGTCCAGGGGGCTCTGGGGGGGTCTGGGGGACACCCACAGGTCCAGAGGGATAGTGGGCGTGTCTGGGGGGGCTTTGGGGGCCACCCAGTGGTCTGGGGGGGTCCTGGGGACACCTGAGTGAATGTGGGATCAGATGGGGGTCTGGGTGGGTCCTGGTGGGATAGTGGGGGTCCTGGGGGTCACCCATTGCTCCGGGGATTGTGGGGGGGTCTGGGGGTCACCCATTGCTCCGGGGATCGTGGGGGGGTCTGGGGATCACCCATTGCTCCGGGGATCGTGGGGGGGTCTGGGGGTCACCCATTGCTCCGGGGATCGTGGGGGGGTCTGGGGGTCACCCATTGCTCCGGGGATCGTGGGGGGGTCTGGGGGTCACCCATTGCTCCGGGGATCGTGGGGGGCTCTGGGGATCACCCATTGCTCCGGGGATCGTGGGGGGGTCTGGGGATCATCCATTGCTCCGGGGATCGTGGGGGGGTCTGGGGATCACCCATTGCTCCGGGGATCGTGGGGGGCTCTGGGGATCACCCATTGCTCCGGGGATCGTGGGGGGGTCTGGGGGTCACCCATTGCTCCGGGGATCGTGGGGGGGTCTGGGGGTCACCCATTGCTCCGGGGATCGTGGGGGGCTCTGGGGATCACCCATTGCTCCGGGGATCGTGGGGGGCTCTGGGGATCACCCATTGCTCCGGGGATCGTGGGGGGGTCTGGGGGTCACCCGTTGCTCCGGGGATCATGGGGGGGTCTGGGGGTCACCCATTGCTCCGGGGATCGTGGGGGGGTCTGGGGGTCACCCATTGCTCCGGGGATCGTGGGGAGGTCTGGGGGTCACCCATTGCTCCGGGGATCGTGGGGGGGTCTGGGGGTCACCCATTGCTCCGGGGATCGTGGGGGGGTCTGGGGGTCACCCATTGCTCCGGGGATCATGGGGGGGTCTGGGGGTCACCCATTGCTCCGGGGATCATGGGGGGGTCTGGGGATCACCCATTGCTCCGGGGATCGTGGGGGGGTCTGGGGGTCACCCATTGCTCCGGGGATCGTGGGGGGGTCTGGGGGTCACCCATTGCTCTGGGGATCGTGGGGGGGTCTGGGGATCACCCATTGCTCCGGGGCGCCCCAGGGGTGTCCAGCCTCTCCCAACCCCCCCTTTTTCCCCCTTTCCCCCCAATAATCAGGTCCAGAAAGTGATGCCCAACGACAGCTTCTACTTCTCCATCGTCCGCGACCCCGGCACGCTGGGCGAATCGGCCTTCGCCTATTACCGCTCGGCGGCCCCCGCCTTCCGCCGCGCCCCCTCCCTGGCCGCCTTCCTGGCCTCCCCGCACCGCTTTTACCACCCCGGCGTCCGGGGGAACCACTACGCCCGCAACCTCCAATGGTTCGACTTCGGGCTCCCGCCCGCGTCGCCGACGGACGGGGCGGCGGTGGCGTCGGCGCTGGCGGCGCTGGACGCCACCTTCTCGCTGGTGCTGTTGGCCGAGCACTTTGACGAGTCGCTGGTGCTGCTGCGCCGGGCGCTGTGCTGGCCCGAGGACGCCGTGGCCGCCTTCGCCCACAACGGCCGGTCCCCGGGGGCCGCTGCTCGCCCCACGGCGGCGCAGGCGGCGCGGTTGCGGGCGTGGAACGGCTTGGACTGGGCGCTCTACGCCCACCTCAACCGCTCCTTCTGGCGCCGCGTGGAGGCGTTCGGGGCGGCGCGGCTGCGGGAGGAGGTGGCGCGGCTGCGGGGGCGCCGGGCGGCGCTGGCTCGGCGCTGTTTGCGGGGGGGGGGGCCGGTGCCGGCGCGGGCGGTGGCCGAGGGGCGGCTGCGGCCGTTCCAGCCCCCCGGCAGTGCGCGCATCTTGGGGTACGCGCTGCGGGACGGGCTGGACCCCGCCGAGCGCGAGCGCTGCGCCCGCATGGCCACCCCCGAGCTGCAGTACAAGGACATCCTGGACCGCAGGCAGTTCGGCAACGGCACGGCGGGGGGCGCCGGGGGGTAGCGGGGGGCGCCGGGGGGTAGCGGGGGGCGGGGGGGGGGCGATGGGGATGGGATGGGTTTGGCTGGACTCGGTTTAGCTGGACTGGGTTTAGCTGGACTTGGTTTAGCTAGACTGGGCTTAGCTGGGCCGGGCTTAGCTGGACTCGGCTTAGCTGGGCCGGGTTTGGCTGGGCCAGGCTTAGCTAGGCTGGATTTAGCTGGACTTGGTTTAGCTGGGCTGGGTTTGGCTGGGCCAGGCTTAGCTGGGCTGGATTTAGCTGGACTTGGTTTAGCTGGGCCGGGTTTGGCTGGGCCAGGCTTAGCTAGGCTGGATTTAGCTGGACTTGGTTTAGCTGGGCCGGGCTTAGCTGGACTGGGTTTAGCTGAGCCCAGTCTAGCTGGACTGGGCTTAGCTGGACTCGGTTTAGCTGGGCCAGGTTTAGGTGGGCTGAGTTTAGTTGGACTGGGCTTAGCTAGACTGGATTTAGCTGGACTCAGTTTAGCTGGACTCAGTTTAGCTGGACTCGATTTAGCTAGACTGGGTTTAGCCACACCAGCTTAGCTGGGCCGGGTTTAGCTGGACTGGGCTCAGCTCATCCCGGTTCAGGTGGACTGGGTTTAGTCAGGTTTAGCTAGGCTGGGTTTAACTAGGCCAGGTCTAACTAGGCCAGGTTTAGCTCAGGCAGGTTTAGCTGGACTGGGCTCAGCTCATCTGGGTTTAGCTCAGCTGGGTTCAGCTGGACTGGGTTTAGCTGTGCCAAGTTTAGCTGGACTGGGATTAGGTGGACTGGGCTCAGCTGGGCTGGGTTTGGCTGGACTGGGCTCAGCTCCATCGGGTTTAGCTCAGCTGAGTTCAGCTGGACTGAGCTTAGCTGGGTTGGGTTTAACTGGACTGGGTTTAGCCAGGTTTAGTTGGACTGGGTTTAGCTGGACTGGGCTTAGCCAGCTTTAGTTGGGCTGAGTTTAGCTAGACTGGCTTTAGCTACACCAGGCTTAGCTGGACGGGGTTTAACTGGACTGGGTTTAACTGGAGTGAGCTCAGCTGGGCTGGACTTGGCTGGGTTTGGCTGGGCTATGTTCAGCTTGGCTGGGTTTAGCTGGGCTGAGTTTAGCTGGGCTGGGCTCAGCTGGACTGGGTTTGGCTGGGCTGTGTTCAGCTTGGCTGGGTTTAGCTGTGCTGGGTTTAGCTGGGCTGGGCTCAGCTGGACTGGGCTCAGCTGGACTGGGTTTAGCTGGAGTGGGCTCAGCCTGTCTGGGTTTGGCTGAGCTGGGTTTGGCTGGGCCGGGTTTATCTGGGCTGAGTTTAACTGGACTGGGTTTGCTGGGCCGGGTTTATCTGAGCTGGGTTTAACTGGACTGGCTTTATGTGGGCTGGGTTTAACTGAACTGGGTTTAGCTACACCAGGTTTATCTGAACCGGGTTTAATGTGCCCCCCCGCCCCCTGCCGGGGACCACGGGTCCCCCCACAGAACCACTCGTGCCTCAGTTTACCCCCTGCAGGTACCCCCCCCCCCCATTCTCCCAACCCCCCCCTCACGGTACAGCCTCAGTATCCCGGGACCCCCCCACGGTACCGCCCTGTGCCTCAGTTTCCCGGGATCGGGTCCATTCGGGATCTCCCCCCACCCCCCCCACGCCGGGATCGGGCCCATTCGGGATCTCCCCGCCCCCCACGCCGGGATCGGGCCCATTCGCGATCGACCCCACCAGGGCTCGACCTCGCTTCGCGGTAACCATAGCAATAAACGACTGGAATCACCCCACCGATTGGCCGCTACTCCTGTCAATCACCCGGCGTCCAACGTCCCGCCTCCGCAGGGCGGTGATTGGTCCATCGATGCGCTCGGCGCTCTGCACCACGCCCTGCGCTTCCCCCGCGCTTCCGGCAGCGGCGCCGGTTCGGCCGCCGCTCCCGGTTCCTCCCGGTTCCTCCCGCTCCCGGTTCCCGCTTCTCCCGCTCCCCGCCCCGGTTCCCCCCATGGAGTCGCAGTGCGATTACTTCATGTATTTCCCCGCCGTCCCATTCGCGGCCCGGGAGCTGCTATCGGGGGAACCGGGCCGGTACCGGGCGCTCCCCCGCCGCAACCACCTGTACCTGGGGGAGACCGTGCGGTTCCTGCTGGTGCTGCGGTGCCGGCCGGGCAGCGGCGGCGGCCCCTGGGCCGAGCTGGCCGGGGAGCTGGCGGCCCTGGCCAGCGTGAGCCCCGGGGACGCGGAGGCCGAGGGGAGCGGGGATGGGAGCGGGGACGGGGAGGCGGAGGAGCCCGGAGCGTTCCGGGAGTGCCGGGCGATGCTGACGCACGGGCAGGGACACGGCGGAGCGGCCACCGGGGTGAGTGGGGGACAGGGGGATGGGGACAATGACAGGGGGATGGGGACAAGGGGACTGGGATGGGAACAAGGGGATGGGGACAAGGGAATGGGGACAAGGGGACTGGGATGGGGTCAGGGGAATGGGGACAAGGGGACTGGGATGGGGATGAGGGGAAGGGGGCAAGGGAGATGGGGACAAGGGGACTGGGATGGGAACAAGGGGATGGTGACAAGGGAATGGGGACAAGAGGACTGGGAAGGGGTCAGGGGAATGGGGACAAGGGGACTTGGATGGGGGCAGGGGGACAAGGGGATGGGGACAGGGGGATGGGGACAAGAGGACTGGGATGGGGACAGGGGGACAAGGGGATGGGGACAGGGGGATGGGGACAAGAGGACTGGGATGGGGACAGGGGGACAAGGGGATGGGGACAGGGGTATGGGGACAAGAGGACTGGGATGGGGACAGGGGGATGGGGACAAGGGGACTGGGATGGGGACAAGGGGACTGGAATGGGGAGAAGGGGATGGGGACAGGGGGATGGGGACAAGGGGACTGGGATGGGGACAAAGGGACATGGAGAAGGGGATGGGGACAAGAATGAGGGGATGGGGACAGGGACAAGGGGATGGTGACAAGGGGATGGGGATGGGGACAAGAATGAGGGGATGGGGACAAGGGACAGAGACAAGGGGGTGGGGATAGGAAAACAACAGGGGATGGGGACAATGGTAGGGGCATGGGGACAAGGATGAGGGAACAGTGACAAGGAGTATGGGGACAAGAGGGTGGGGACAAGGGGATGGGGACAGGGGCAAGGGGACAGTGCCAAGGGGATAAGGACAATGCTAAGGAGATGGGGACAAGGAGACAGTGCCAGGGAGATGGGGAGAAGGGGACAATGCCAAGGGCCCAGTGCCACGGCCACCGTGGCTGTCCCCGTGTCCCCAGGTCCCCGTGGAGGACCCCATCGTGTGTCCCGACGAGGTCATCTTCCCGCTCACCGTCACGCTGGACAGGCTGCCCCCCGGCACCCTCAAGGCCAAGGTCAGCGGGGGGACACCGAGGGACACCGAGGGACACCGGGGGGACACCGAGGGACACCGGGGGGTGGGGACACCAAGGGACACCGGGGGGGGTCAGACCAGGGGGGACACCGGGGGGTGGGGACACCAAGGGACACCGGGGGGGGTCAGACCAGGGGGGACACCGGGGGGGTGGGGACACCAAGGGACACCGGGGGGGGGTCAGACCAGGGGGGACACCGGGGGGTGGGGACACCAAGGGACACCGGGGGGGGGTCAGACCAGGGGGGACACCGGGGGGTGGGGACACCAAGGGACACCGGGGGGTGGGGACACCAAGGGACACCGGGGGGGGTCAGACCAGGGGGGACACCGGGGGGGTGGGGACACCAAGGGACACCAGGGGGGGGTCAGACCAGGGGGGACACCGGGGGGTGGGGACACCAAGGGACACCGGGGGGGGGTCAGACCAGGGGGGACACCGGGGGGGTGGGGACACCAAGGGACACCGGGGGGTGGGGACACCAAGGGACACCAGGGGCGGTCAGACCAGGGGGGACACCCGGGGGGTGGGGACGCCAAGGGACACCAGGGGCGGTCAGACCAGGGGGGACACCGGGGGGTGGGGACACCAAGGGACACCGGGAGGGGTCAGACCAGGGGGGACACCGGGGGGGCCGCGCCACCATCAAGGCCAAGGTGAACCGGGAGGGGACACTGGGGGTCAGACCGGGGGGGGGTTAGACTGGGGGGGACTGGGGGACACCGGGGCCAGCGCCAGTGTCCCCTGTCCCCAGGTGGTGGTGCCACCGGTGCCACCTCCCGTGTCCCCTGTCCCCAGGTGGTGGTGCCACCGGTGTCACCTCCCGTGTCCCCTGTCCCCAGGTGGTGGTGCCACCGGTGTCACCTCCCGTGTCCCCTGTCCCCAGGTGGTGGTGACGGTGTGGCAGCGCGAGGCGGGGGACGCCGGAGGGGACAGCGGGGGGGACAGCGGGGGGGACAGCGGGGGGGTCCTGCGGCTGCTGCAGGCGCGCGCCCCGGCCAGCGTCTTCCGCACCCAGCACGGCGGCTTCAAGGCGCAGGGTGAGGGGGCTCCGTGTCCCTCTGTGTCCCCTCCCGTGTCCCCTGACCACCTGTGTCCCTCCCATGTCACCTCCCATGTCCCCTGACCACTCATCTCCCTCCCACATCACCTCCTATGTCCCCTGACCACCAGTGTCCCCTCCCACGTCACCTCCAGTGTCCCCTCCAGTGTCCCCTCCCATGTCCCCTGACCACCAGTGTCCCCTCCCACGTCACCTCCTGTGTCCCCTCCAGTGTCCCCTCCCATGTCCCCTGACCACCAGTGTCCCCTCCCACGTCCCCTCCAGTGTCCCCTCCAGTGTCCCCTCCAGTGTCCCCTCCAGTGTCCCCTCCTGTGTCCCCTCCAGTGTCCCCTCCTGTGTCCCCTGACCACCTACATCCCCTCCGGTGTCCCCTCCAGTGTCCCCTCCTGTGTCCCCTCCTGTGTCCCCTCCAGTGTCCCCTCCAGTGTCCCCTCCAGTGTCCCCTCCTGTGTCCTCTGACCACCTGTGTCCCCTCCGGTGTCCCCTCCCATGTCCCCTGACCACCTGTGTCCCCTCTGGTGTCCCTGCCATGTCCCCTGACCACCCGTGTCCCCTTCAGTGTCCCGTCCCGTGTCCCCATCCCATGTTCCCTCAATGTCCCCTCCTGTGTCCCCTCATTGCATCCCCTTCCATGTCCCATCCCCATGTCCCCTCCTGTGTCCCCTCCCATGTCCCCTGACCACCCGTGTCCCCTCCGGTGTCCCCTCCTGTGTCCCTTCCGATGTCCCGTGACCACCCGTGTCCCCTCCCATGTCCCATCCCATGTCCCCTCCCTGTGTCACCCCCCATGTCACCCTCCATGTCCTCTCCTGTGTCCCCTTCCGTGTCTTGTCCCCACGTCCCCTCCAGTGTCCCTGATGCCCCCCACGTCCCCTCCTCTGTCCCCTGACTGCCCGTGTCCCCCAATGTCCCTGTGTCCCCCAATGTCCCTGTGTCCCCCAATGTCCCTGTGTCCCCCATGTCCCCCAATGTCCCCATGTCCCCCAACGTCCCCATGTCCCCACAGTGAGCTCCCTGCTGACGGTTCTGCCCCCCCCTGTGGTTCGGTGCCGCCAGCTCAGCGTGTCCGGCAAATACCTGACGGTGCTCAAAGGTGAGGGGACATGGGGACGTGGGGACACGGGGACAGCGCGGGGACACGGGGGTGGGATGGGGACATGGGGACAGCACGGGGACATGGGGATGGGGTGGTGACAAGAGGATGGGATGGTGACGTGTGATGGGACAGTGGGATGGGACAGAGCGGTGGCACAGAACAGTGTCCCTGCCAGCGTCCCCATGCTGTCCACCAACGTCCCCTGATGTTCCCTGTGTCCCCATGTCCCCATATCCCCATGTCCCCCCATGTCCCCCCTTGTCCCCATATCCCCCCATGTCCCCATATCCCCCCCTGTCCCCATATCCCCCCATGTCCCCATATCCCCCCCTGTCCCCATATCCCCCCATCCCATATCCCCCCCGTCCCATATCCCCCTGTCCCATATCCCCATGTCCCCCTGTCCCCATATCCCCCCATGTCCCCATATCCCCCCGTCACATATCCCCCCACGTCCTCATATCCCTATGTCCCCCCGTCCCATATCCCCCCATATCCCCATATCCCCATATCCCCCCATGTCCCCATATCCCCCCATATCCCCATATCCCCCCATGTCCCCATATCCCCCCATATCCCCATATCCCCCCATGTCCCCATATCCCCCTGTCCCGTATCCCCCTGTCCCCATATCCCCCCATATCCCCCCATGGCCCCATATCCCCCTGTTGCCTTGTTCCCATATCCCCCTATCCCAATGTTCCCCATATCCCCATATGTCCCTGTCCCCATGTCCCCATATCCCCCCTGTCCCCATATCCCCCCGTCCCATATCCCCATGTCCCCATATCCCCCTATTGCCCTGTCCCCATATCCCCCTGTCCCATATCCCCCCTGTCCCCATATCCCCCCATCCCATATCCCCATGTCCCCATATCCCCCCATCCCATATCCCCCCTGTCCCCATATCCCCCCGTCCCATATCCCCATGTCCCCATATCCCCCTATCGCCCTGTTCCCATATCCCCCTACCCCAACGTCCCCCATATCCCCATATGTCCCTGTCCCCCCGTCCCCACTGGTGTCCCCTGTCCCCTGTCGCTGTCCGCGTGCCAGTGCTGAACGGCTGGTCGCAGGAGGAGATCTCGCTCTGGGACGTGCGCATCCTGCCCAACTTCAACGCCAGTTACCTGCCCGTCATGCCCGACGGCTCCGTGCTGCTGGTCGATGACGTCTGGTGAGCCCCGGGGACAAGGGGACAGGCCCCAGGGTCCCCACGGTGACACTGGGACAGTCCATGGGGTGACAAGGGGACAGGCCCCAGGGTCCCCAGGGTGACACTGGGACAGTCCATGGGGTGACAAGGGGACAGGCCCCAGGGTCCCCAGGGTGACACTGGGACAGTCCATGGGGTGACAAGGGGACAGGCCCCAGGGTCCCCACGGTGACACTGGGACAGTCCATGGGGTGACAAGGGGACAGGCCCCAGGGTCCCCAGGGTGACACTGGGACAGTCCATGGGGTGACAAGGGGACAGGCCCCAGGGTCCCCAGGGTGACACTGGGAGAGTCCATGGGGTGACAAGGGGACAGGCCCCAGGGTCCCCACGGTGACACTGGGACAGTCCATGGGGTGACAAGGGGACAGGCCCCAGGGTCCCCAGGGTGACACTGGGACAGTCCATGGGGTGACAAGGGGACAGGCCCCAGGGTCCCCACGGTGACACTGGGACAGTCCATGGGGTGACAATGGGACAGACCCCAGGGTCCCCAGGGTGACAAGGGGACAGTCCATGGGGTGACAAGGGGACAGACCCCAGGGTCACCAGGGTGACACTGGGAGAGTCCATGGGGTGACACAGGGACCATCCATGGGGTGACAAGGGGACAGTCCCAGGGTCCCCAGGGTGACACTGGGAGAGTCCATGGGGTGACAAGGGGACAGACCCCAGGGTCCCCACGGTGACACTGGGAGAGTCCATGAGGTGACAATGGGACAGACCCCAGGGTCACCAGGGTGACAATGGGACAGTCCATGGGGTGACAAGGGGACAGTCCCAGGGTCCCCAGGGTGACAATGGGACAGTCCCCAGGGTCACAAGGGGGACACTGAGGGTCCCCATGTCATCCCCATGTGTCACTGAGGGTCCCCACCTGTCACCAAGGGGTCCCTGCATGTTCCCCCCACCGTGTCCCCATGTGTCCCCCCATGTCCCCCCATGTGCCCATGTCCTCATGTCCCCCCATGTCCCCCCACATCCCCATGTCCCCCCACGTCCCCCCATGTCCTCATGTCCCCCCATGTCCCCATGTGTCCCCACAACCCCATGTCCCCATGTCCCCCCATGTCCCCATGTCCCCCCATGTCCCCTCACGTCCCCCATGTCCCCATGTCCCCCCACGCCCCCCCACGCCCCCCCACGTCCCCCCACGTCCCCACGTCCCCCCACGTCCCCATGTCCCCCTACGTCCCCCCATGTCCCCCTACGTCCCCCCATGTCCCCATGTCCCCCCATGTCCCCATGTCCCCCCATGTCCTCATGTCCCCCCATGTCCCCATGTCCCCCCATGTCCTCATGTCCCCCCATGTCCCCCCATGTCCCCACAGCCACCACTCCGGGGAGGTCCCGGTGGGCGCCTTCTGCCGCGTGGCCGGTGCTGGATCCGGATCCGGTTCCGGTGCCGGTTCCGGGGGTCCCTGTGCCCTGAGCGCCCTGGAGGAGCAAAACTTCCTGTTCCAGCTCCAGGCTCCGGAGAGACCCCCCGAGGATGCCAAGGAGGTGGGGACATGGGGACATGGGGGGACATGGGGGATGTGGGGGACATGGGGACATGGGGGGACATGGGGGATGTGGGGGACATGGGGACATGGGGGGACATGGGGGATGTGGGGGGATATGAGGGATGTGGGGGCTTAGGGAAGAATGGGGGGACGTGGGGACTTGGAGGTCGGGGGACATGGGGGACGTGGGGGGACATGGGGATGTGGGGGACATGGGGACACAGGGGGGACATGGGGGACATGGGGGGATGTGGGGGACATGGGGACATGGGGGATGCAGGGGGACATGGGGACTTGTGGGACGTGGGGGGATATGGGGGGTTAGGGGACAATGGGGGGACATGGGGGATGTGGGGGGATGTGGGGGACGTGGGGGGACATGGGGACATGGGGGATGCAGGGGGACATGGGGACATGAGGGACGTGGGGGGACATGGGGACACATGGGGACATGGGGACATGGGGGGGTGGGGGGACATGGGGGATGTGGGGGGACATGGGGACTTGTGGGACGTGGGGGGATATGGGGGGTTAGGGGACAATGAGGGGACATGGGGGATGTGGGGGGACATGGGGACGTGGGGGATGTGGGGGGACATGGGGGGACATGAGGGACATGGGGACACATGGGGACATGGGGACACATGGGGACATGGGGGCTGTGGGGGGACATGGGGACACATGGGGACATGTGGGACGTGGGGGAGCATGGGGGATATGGGGACATGGGGGTCAGGGGACACTGGGGGGACACTGGGGGACTCTGGGGGGACACTGGGCCCATCCTTCCCAGCCAGTGTCCTTGTCCCCCCCGTGTCGCTCGTGTGTCCCCGTGTCCCCGTCCCCGCCCCCTCGTCCGTGGGGACATTGGTGTCCCGCTGTCCCCAGGGCCTGGAGGTGCCATTGGTGGCCGTGCTGCGCTGGTCGACCCCCAAGCTGCCGTTCACCAGCAGCATCTACACACACTACCGGTGAGGCACGCGGCCCCGTGTCCCCACCCGTGTCACCGCGGGTCACCCTGTGTCCCTACGGGTCCCCACGGGTCCCTGTGTCCCCATGTGTCACCATCCCGTGTGTCCCCATGTGCCCAGCTGTGCCCATCCCATGTGTCCCCATGTCTTCATGTGTCCCCACGTGTCCCCATGTCCCTGTGTGTCCCCATGTGTCAGCATCCCATGTGTCCCCATGTCCCCACGTGTCACCCTGTGTCCCCACGTGTCCCCATGTGTCCCACGTGTCCCCATGTGTCACCATCCCATGTGTCCCCATGTGTCACCGTGTGTCCCCACATGTCCCTATGTGTCCCTGTGTCCCCATGTGTCACCATGTGTCCCCACGTGTCACCATGTGTCCCCATGTGTCACCATCTCATGTGTCCCCATGTCCCCACATGTCACCGTGTGTCCCCATGTGTCACCATCTCATGTGTCCCCATGTCCCCACGTGTCACCGTGTGTCCCCACGTGTCCCCATGTGTCCCTGTGTCCCCATGTGTCACCATCCTGTGTGTCCCCATGTGTCCCCATGTCCCCAGCTGTCCCCATCCCATGTGTCCCCATGTCCCCATGTCCCCACGTGTCACCGTGTGTCCCCACGTGTCCCCATGTGTCCCTGTGTCCCCATGTGTCACCATCCCGTGTGTCCCCATGTCCCCAGCTGTCCCCATCCCATGTGTCCCCATGTCCCCACGTGTCACCGTGTGTCCCCATGTGTCCCCACGTGTCCCGATCCCTGGTATCCCCACGTGTCCCCACGTGTCCCCATGTGTCCCCATGTGCCCCATGTGTCCCAATCCCTGGTATCCCCACGTGTCCCCACGTGTCCCCATGTCCCCACGTGTCACCGTGTGTCCCCATGTGTCCCCACGTGTCCCAATCCCTGGTATCCCCACGTGTCCCCACGTGTCCCCATGTGTCCCCATGTGCCCCATGTGTCCCAATCCCTGGTATCCCCACGTGTCCCCACATGTCCCCATCCCTGGTATCCCCACATGTCCCCATGTGTCCCCATGTGTCCCGATCCCTGGTATCCCCACGTGTCCCCACGAGTCCCCACGTGTCCCCACGTGTCCCGATCCCTTGTATCCCCACGTGCCCCACGTGTCCCCAAATGTCCTCATGTGTCCCAATCCCTGGTATCCCCACGAGTCCCCACATGTCCCCATGAGTCCCCGTGTGTCCCCACGTGTCCCCACGTGTCCCCGTGTCCCCAGGCTGCCGAGCATCCGGCTGGAGCGGCCGCGGTTCGTGATGACGGCCGCCTGCGAGTCCCCGGTGCGCGCGCGCCAGCGTTTCACCGTCACCTACACGCTGCTCAACGACCTGCAGGACTTCCTGGCCGTGCGCCTCGTCTGGACGCCCGAGGCCGGTGGGGACATTGGGGACAGTGGGGGTAATGGGGGCAATTGGGGCAATTGGGGTAGTGGGGGCATTGGGGGCAATGGGGATGTTGGGGGCATTGAGGGCAATGGGGACATTGGGGGTAACGGGGGCAATGGGGACAGTGGGGGCAATGGGGGCAACGGGGACATTGGGGGCAATGGGGACAATGGGGACATTGGGGGCATTGGGGGCAATGGGGACAATGGGGACATTGGGGGCATTGGGGGCAATGGGGATGTTGGGGGCAATGGGGGCATTGGGGATGATGGGGGCATTGGGGGCAATGGGGACATTGGGGGCAATGGGAACGATGGGGACACTGGGGACACTGGGGGCAATGGAGACATTGGGGGTAATGGGGGCAATGGGGACCTTGGGGACAATGGGATTTTGGGGGCAATGGGGACATTGGGGGCAATGGGAACGATGGGGATGATGGGGACATTGGGGGCAATGGGGGTAATGGGGGCAACAGGGACATTGGGGACATTGAGGGCAATGGGAACAATGGGGACACTGGGGACATTGGGGGCAATGGAGACATTGGGGGTAATGGGGACATTGGGAGCAATGGGGACATTGGGGATGATGGGGACATTGCAGGTAATGGGGGCAATGGGGACATTGGGGGCAATGGGGGCAATGGGGACATTGGAGGCGATAGGGACAATGGGGGTAATGGGGACAATGGGGGAAATGGGAACGTTGGGAGCAATGGGGACATTGGGGACAATGGGGATGATGGGGACGTTGGGGACATTGTGGGCATTGGGGGCAATGGGGACATTGGGGACAATGGGATGATGGGGGCGATGTGGACGTTGGGGGCAATGGGGACAATGGGGACATTGAGGGCAATGGGGATGACAGGGACAATGGGAACAATGGGGGTGATGGGGATGTTGGGGACAATGGGGGTGATGGGGATGTTGGGGACAATCGGGACAGTGGGGACAGTGAGGACAATGGTGTGGGGACAGGGGTGTCCGCTGGGGACAGGGGACCCGGATGGGATGGGGACAAAGCCGCACGTCCCGCGCAGCGCAGGCCTGGGATGGGATGGGGACAGAGGGCTCCGATGGACCCAGGGGACCCGGGGGTGACAAGGACGATGGCGCCTGTCCCGCAGCGAAGGGCCCCGGGGGCCGCGCGGCGCAGGGGGCGCTGGACGCCGTCGTTTGTCACACGCCGCTCACCAACCTGGGCTACTCGCGCAAGGGCAGCGCCCGCACCATCCGCGTGGCCTTCCAGGCCCTGCGCGCCGGCCTCTTCGAGGTCCGTGTCCCCCCGGTGTCCCCCCGGTGTCCCCCCGGTGTCCCCTGGTGTCCCCCGGTGTCCCCTGGTGTCTCCCAGTGTCCCCCCGGTGTCCCCAGAGCCCCCGGGCTACTCGCGCAAGGGCAGCGCCCGCACCATCCGCGTGGCCTTCCAGGCCCTGCGCGCCGGCCTCTTCGAGGTCCGTGTCCCTTGGTGTCCCCCCATGTCCCCCCGGTGTCCCCTGGTGTCCCCCGGTGTCCCCTGGTGTCCCCCGGTGTCCCCTGGTGTCTCCCAGTGTCCCCCCGGTGTCCCCAGAGCCCCCGGGCTACTCGCGCAAGGGCAGCGCCCGCACCATCCGCGTGGCCTTCCAGGCCCTGCGCGCCGGCCTCTTCGAGGTCCGTGTCCCCCGGTGTCCCCCGGTGTCCCCCGGTGTCCCCTTGGTGTCCCCAAGGCCCCTCCGTGTCCCCCCTGGTCTCACAGTGTCCCCCCTGTCCCCAGCTGTCCCAGCACATGAAGCTGAAGGCCCCATATCCCCCCCAGTCTCACAGTGTCCCCATGGCCCCTCTGTGTGTCCCTCAGTGTCCCCCCAGTCTTACAGTGTCCCCACGGCCCCTCTGTGTCCCTCCCAGTCTCAAAGTGTCCCCACATCCACTCCATGTCCCCCCCCAGTCTCACAGTGTCCCCACAGCCCCTCTGTGTGTCCCCTGGTGTCCCCCCAGTCTCACAGTGTCCCCATGGCCCCTCTGTGTGTCCCCCTGTGTCCCCCCAGTCTCACAGTGTCCCCATGGCCCCTCTGTGTGTCCCCTGGTGTCCCCCCAGTCTCACAGTGTCCCCATGGCCCCTCTGTGTGTCCCCCTGTGTCCCCCCAGTCTCACAATGTCCCCATGGCCCCTCCATGTGTCCCCTGGTGTCCCCACAGCCCCTCTGTGTCCCCTGGTGTCCCCCCAGTCTCACAGTGTCCCCACTGCTCCTTCATGGCCCCCACACCTCATGGTGTCCCCAATGTCCCCATTGCCCCCAATGTCCCCCTTGGCCCCATTGCCCCCACTGCCCCCATTGTCCCCATCGCCCCCAATGTCCCCATTGCCCCCAATGTCCCCATTGCCCCCAATGTCCCCATTGCCCCCATCACCCCCATTGCCCCCAATGTCCCCATCGCTCTCATCGCCCCCAATGCCTCCATCGCCCCCATTGTCCCCATCGCCCCCAATGTCCCCATCGCCCCCAATGCCCCCATTGTCCCCAATACCCCCTTTGCCCCCATTGCCTCCATCACCCCCATTGCCCCCAATGTCCCCATTGCCCCCATCGCCTCCATCACCCCCATTGCCCCCAATGTCCCCATTGCCCCCATCGCCCCCAATGCCCCCATCGCCCCCAATGCCCCCATCGCCCCCAATGTCCCCAATGTCCCCATCGCCCCCAATGTCCCCGTGTCCCCAGCTGTCCCAGCACATGAAGCTGAAGCTGCAGTTCACGGCCAGCGTGGGGGGGAATCCCGGCGAGCCCCGCGCGCTCTCGCGCCGCAGCAGCCCCGGCAGCCCGGCCGTGCGGGAGCTGGTGGAGCGGCACCAGGCCGGGCTGGGCCGATCCCAGTCCTTCTCGCACCAGCAGCCCAACCGCGGCCACCTCATGAGGTACCGGGGACAATGGGGACGGCGGGGACGATGGGGACGGTGGGGGTGATGGGGACAACGGGGACATCAGGGACCATGGGGACACCAGGACCATGGGGGTGTTGGGGATGGTGGGGGTGATGGGGATGATGGGGACAATGGGGTTGGTGGGGATGGTGGGGACAATGGGAACAATGAGGATGATGGGGATGGTGGGGACATGGAGATGATGGGGATGATGGGGACAATGGGGGCAATGAGGATGATGGGGATGGTGGGGACATGGGGACAATGGGGGTGGTGGGGACAATGGGGACACTGGGGACAATGTGATGAGGATACTGGGGATGATGAGGATGCTGGGGATGATGGGGACAATGGGAACAATGAGGATGATGGGGATGGTGGGGACATGGAGATGATGGGGATGGTGGGGACAATGGGGGCAATGAGGATGATGGGGATGGTGGGGACATGGGGACAATGGGGGTGGTGGGGACAATGGGGACACTGGGGACAATGTGATGAGGATACTGGGGATGATGAGGATGCTGGGGATGATGGGGACAATGGGAACAATGAGGATGATGGGGATGGTGGGGACATGGAGATGATGGGGATGGTGGGGACAATGGGGGCAATGAGGATGATGGGGATGGTGGGGACATGGGGACAATGGGGGTGGTGGGGACAATGGGGACACTGGGGACAATGTGATGAGGATACTGGGGATGATGAGGATGCTGGGGATGATGGGGACAATGGGAACAATGAGGATGATGGGGATGGTGGGGACATGGAGATGATGGGGATGGTGGGGACAATGGGGGCAATGAGGATGATGGGGATGGTGGGGACATGGGGACAATGGGGGTGGTGGGGACAATGGGGACACTGGGGACAATGTGATGAGGATACTGGGGATGATGAGGATGCTGGGGATGATGGGGACAATGGGAACAATGAGGATGATGGGGATGGTGGGGACATGGAGATGATGGGGATGGTGGGGACAATGGGGACAATGGGGATGATGGGGATGGTGGGGACATGGAGATGATGGGGACAATGGGGATGATGGGGACAATGGGGATGATGGGGAGGGTGGAGACAATGGGGATGATGGGGACAATGAGGATGATGGGGATGGTGGAGACATGGGGATGATGGGGACAATGGGGATGGTGGGGACGATGGGGACAATGGGCATGGGGGGGACAATGGGGATGATGGGACCAGGGACACCTCAGGGTGACCCGGGGACACTCAGGGTGACCAAGGTGACCCAGGACACCTTGGGGTGACCAGGGACACTCAGGTTGACCAAGGTGACCCAGGGACACTCAGGTTGACCATGGACACTCGTGGTGACCCAGGGACACCTCAGGGTGACCAGGGTGACCCAGGACACCTTGGGGTGACCAGGGACACTCAGGTTGACCAGGGACACTCAGGTTGACCATGGACACTCATGGTGACCCAGGGACACCTCAGGGTGACCAAGGTGACCCAGGACACCTCGGGGTGACCAGGGACACTGAGGTTGACCATGGACACTCATGGTGACCCAGGGACACCTCAGGGTGACCAGGGACACTGAGGTTGACCATGGACACTCATGGTGACCCAGGGACACCTCAGGGTGACCAAGGTGACCCAGGACACCTCGGGGTGACCAGGGACACTCAGGTTGACCATGGACACTCGTGGTGACCCAGGGACACCTCAGGGTGACCAGGGACACTCAGGTTGACCATGGACACTCATGGTGACCCAGGGACACCTCAGGGTGACCAGGGTGACCCAGGGACACCTCAGGGTGACCAGGGACACTGAGGTTGACCATGGACACTCATGGTGACCCGGGGACACCTCAGGGTGACCAAGGTGACCCAGGACACCTCGGGGTGACCAGGGACACTCAGGTTGACCATGGACACTCATGGTGACCCAGGGACACCTCAGGGTGACCAAGGTGACCCAGAGACACCTCGGGGTGCCCCGAGGACACTGCGGGTGACTTGGGGACACCTGAGGTGACGTCCCCGCAGGTCGGGCAGCGTGATGGAGCGCCGGGCCATCACCCCCCCGGTGGGGTCCCCGGTGGGGCGGCCGCTGCACCTCCCCCCGGACAAGGCCGTGCTGGCCCTGGACAAGATCGCCAAGCGCGAGTGCAAGGTGCTGGTGGTGGAGCCCGTCAAGTGACGTTGGGGACAACGGGGACAACGCGGGGGACGACGGGGACGCGGGGGTGCGGCCCCCGGGGGGACCCGCGGATGTGCTGGGGAGGAACTGGAATGGGGGCCATGGGGCTGTGCACAAAGTGGGGACATGGGGACTGTGCCCAAAGTGGGGACATGGGGATTGTCCCCAAAGTGGGGGGACAATGGGGACGCGGGGGTGCGGCCCCCGGGGGGACCCACGGATGCGCTGGGGAGGAACTGGAATGGGGGCTATGGGGCTGTGCACAAAGTGGGGGGACATGGGGGGCAATGGGGTTGTCCCCAAAGTGGGGGGACATGGGGGGCTGTCCCCAAGTGGGGGGACATGGGGCTGTCCCCAAACTGGGGGGAACGTGGGGGACATGGGACTGCAACTGTCCCCAAACTGGGGGGACACTGGGGACATGGGGCTGTCCCCAACTGGGGGGACTTGGGGGACAATGGGGTCTGTCCCCAAACTGGGGGGACATGGGGCTGTCCCCAAAGTGGGGGGACATGGGGACCAATGGGGACTGTCCCCAAAGTGGGGGGACATGGGGCTGTCCCCAAGTGGGGGGACATGGGGCTGTCCCCAAACTGGGGGGACATGGGGACTGTCCCCAAAGTGGGGGGACATTGGGGACATGGGGCTGTCCCCAAACTGGGGGGACTTGGGGGACCAATGGGGTCTGTCCCCAAACTGGGGGGACATGGGGCCAGTGCCCAAAGTGGGGGGGACATGGGGCTGTCCCCAAATTGGGGGGGGATACACAAGGACAAGGGGCTGTCCCCAAACTGGGGGGACATGGGGGGCTGGCCCCAAAGTGGGGACGTGGGGGGCTGGCCCCAAAGTGGGGGGACATGGGGGTCCAATGGGGACTGTCCCCAATATGGGGGGGATACAAGGACAAGGGGCTGTCCCCAAAGTGGGGGGCACACAGGGGTCTGTCCCCAACATGGGGACATGGGGACTGTCCCCAAAGTGGGGGCACTTGGGGGACCAATGGGGTCTGTCCCCAACCTGGGGGGACACACGGGACTGTCCCCAGCCTGGGGGGGACATGGGGACGTCCCGGGTGTCACCTCTGCCCCCCAACCTCCGTATTTATTTGTCCCCCCCCGTATTTATTTGTCCCCGCGCCGGTGCCGTCCGTCTGTCTGTGCCAATAAAGCACCGGCCTGGGGACACCCCTGTCACCCTGGGGACACGGGGGGACACGGGGGGACATGGGGGGACACCGGTGACGTGGGGGGACACTGGTGATGTGGGGGGACATGGGGTGATGTGGGGGGACACGGGGGGATATGGGGGATGTGGGTGAATTGGGGGGACCCCAGGGTGTCATTTATTGGGGACCCCAGGACATTGATTGGGGACCCCAGGGTGTCATTTATTGGGGGGACCCCAAGATGTCATTGATTGGGGGGACACCAGGACACTGATTGGGGACCCCACGGTGTCATTTATTGGGGGGACCCCAGGGTGTCATTTATTGGGGGGACCCCAAGATATCATTGATTGGGGGACCCCAGGGTGTCATTTATGGGGGTGACCAGGACATTGATTGGGGACCCTGGGACATTAATTGGGGGACACAAGGACACTTATTGGGGGGACCCCAGGGTGTCATTTATTGGGGACCCCAGGACATTGATTGAGGACCCCAGGATGTCATTTACGGGGGACCCAGGGTGTCATTTATTGGGGTGACCAGGACATTAATTGGGGACCCCGGGACATTAATTGGGGGGACACCAGGACCTTTATTGGGGGGACCCCAGGACATTTAATGGGGGTACACAAGGACACTTATTGGGGGGACCCCAGGGTGTCATTTATTGGGGACACCAGGACACTGATTGGGGACCCCAAGATGTCATTTATTGGGGGGACCCCAGGACATTGATTGGGGACCCCAAGATGTCATTTATTGGGGAACCCAGGACATTAATTGGGGGACCCCAAGACATCATTATTGGGGGACCCCAGGATGTCACTTATTGGGGACCCCTGAGTGTCACTTATTGGGGGACCCCAGGGTGTCATTTATTGGGGGACCCCAGGACATTAATTGGGGGGACACCGGGACATTTATTGGGGGGACACAAGGACACTTATTGGGGGGACCCCAGGGTGTCATTTATTTGGGACACCAGGGCATTGATTGGGGACCCCAAGATGTCATTTATTGGGGGACCCCAGGACATTAACTGGGGGGACACAAGGACACTTATTGGGGGGACCCCAGGGTGTCATTTATTGGGGACACCAGGACACTGATTGGGGACCCCAGGGTGTCATTTATTGGGGACCCCAAGATGTCATCATTTATTGGGGGGACCCCAAGATGTCATTTACTGGGGACCCCAGGGTGTCATTTATTGGGGGGACACCAGGACACTGATTGGGGACCCCAAGCTGTCACTTATTGGGGTGACCCCAGGACATCATTTACTGGGGACACCAGGACATTGATTGGGGACCCCAAGATGTCATTGATTGGGGGACCCCAGGACATTTATTGGGGGGACACAAGGACACTTATTGGGGGACCCCAAGATGTCATTTACTGGGGACCCCAGGACCTTTATTGGGGTAACACCGGGACATTTAATGTGGGTACACAAGGACACTTATTGGGGGGACCCCAGGACATTGATTGGGGTCCCCCCGGGTGTCATTTTGGGGTCCGTTCCCCCCCCCCCCGCTCCTCACACATTCACGGGTTCGGGGCTCCGGTTCTGCCGCTTGACCACGAACAATTTCTGCCCGGAGACCGTGACGAGCAGCGAGTGCTCCCCGAAAACCACTGCGGGGACAGGGGGGGTCACACCGGGGGGGTCCCCTTTGGGGTGCCGGGGGGGTCCGGAGCCGGCGGGACTCACCCGAGAGCCGCTTGAAGGGCGGTTCGAGCCCCCGCTGCAGCCGCAGCCCGCACGCCGTCCCCACCAGCTCGGAAAGAACCGCGGCGGAGCGCTCGTCGTTCTCCAGCTCCCCGGAGGACTGAGGGGGGACCGGGGAGACAACGTGAGGGACAACGGGGACGAGACCACCGCCCCAACACCCCGGGGGTGTCCGTGTCTGTGTGTCCCCCCCACAACCCGGGTCTCACCGCCAAAACGGCGCCGTCGCTGATCACCAGGTAACCCAGTTGGTCCGGGATCCGCTCCAGCCCCTGGGTGAGCGCGGTGGTCTGGGGGGGGAGCCATTAAACCCCCGTTGGATCCGGTTCCCCCCCCCTCCCCGCCGCCGCCCCTCATTCCCCGGTTCGCTCACCATGGTGCCGCTCGCTCACGTGACCTCCTGACCACGCCTCCCGTTGCCGTGGTGACACTTCTCAGGTGACCTGGCCACGCCTACGGTTGCCATGGTGAGTTGGCCACGCCCCCTCCTCCGGGCACCACAGAGCCGCTCGTACACGTGATCACCTGACCACGCCCCCTCTCCGGTTACCATGGTGCCGCTCGCACACGTGACCACCTGACCACGCCCCCTCCCCGGTTACCATGGTGCCGCCCGCCCCTCCCACCGCCCCCATTGGCGCAGGTTTGCGGCCAATAAGGAGCCGGCTGGGGAAGCACGTGATGGAAGGGCCGTCCCACCCCGACACGAGCGGGTAAAAAACACATAAGAATTAATTAATTAAGGGGAATCCCGCCCCCCCCATTTACAGGGATCGCCTAATTAAAAGGAGGAGCTCGCTAATTAAGGAGGAATCGCTCATTAAAGGGCGCGACCGCGCCCACCCCTCCCCCCAAGCCCGTTTAAAGTGGTTCAGGCCGCGCTGCCCCTCACGTGGGCGCCGCGGCCCCGCCCCCTTGGCGGCGTCACCGCCCCGCCCCGTCCAGCTTGGCAGCTGGAGGCCACGCCCCCACGAGACCACGCCTCCTTCACCCCAGCGGGGGCGAGGCTTAGGAAAGCCCCGCCCATTCCCTAATAGGGCAAAACGCGGGGGCGCGGCTTCCCTAAGCCACACCCCCTGATCTTAGCCACGCCCCTCCCATAGGCTTGCGCGGGGTGGGAGGCGTGGCCACCTCGCAGCGCGCCGCTTGCAGGGGGCGTGGCTTAACGATCCTCCCGCCCTTTGTGGGCGTGTCGCTGCGCTGACCCCGCCCCTCCGAAATCCCCCCCCCCAGTCGGGATCGGACCCCCCCGGTTCGGTCGCCATGAACCCGGCGGTCCCGGCGCTGCCGCTGCTGCTGCTGCTGGGCCTGGGGCCCCCCCCGGTCCCCGCACCCACCCCGGCACCCCGAAATGGCTCCAGGTACCGACCCCCCGACGGGACCCCCGACGGGACCCCCCCTCAACCCCCCCCCGACTGTGCCCCCCATCCTGGGACCACCCCCCCCCAGACCGGGGACCCCCCCTCAGAACCCGGGACCCCCCCATCACTTGAGCCCCTGGGACCGGGACCCCCCCCCAGGACCCCCCTCAAACCACCCTCCCCCAGCTTGAGACCCCCCAGACTGGGACCCCCACCCCCCCACGACTGTGCCCCCCCATCCTGGGACCCCCCAGACCGGGACCCCCCCAGCACTTGAGCCCCTGGGACCGGGACCCCCCCCCCCAGGACCCCCCTCTGATTCCCGGGACCCCCCTCAAAACCACCCCCCCCCACCTTGAGACCCCCGGGACTGGGACCCCCCCACAAACAGGGACCCCCTCCCCATCCAATCCGGGTCCCCCCAAACACTCGGGCCCCCCCATTTGGAACCGGGACCCCCCCCACATTGTGACCCGACCCCCCCTTTGTCCCCAGGCCCGTGTTCCCATGCGGGGGGCAACTCCGGGGGGACTCGGGCTACGTGGCCAGCGAGGGGTTTCCCCACCCGTACCCCCCCAACAGCAACTGCACGTGGACCATCACGGTACGGACCCCCCCCAAACCCCCCCCGCACCCCCAAGCCCCCCCCGGGCGTCCTGACCCCCCCTTGAACCCCAACATCCCCCCTGAACCCCAATATCCCCCCAAACCCCAACATCCCCCCCCATCAACTTCACATGGACCATCCCAGTACGGACCCCCCCAAACCCCCCCTGCACCCCCAAACCCCCCCCGGGCATCCTGACCCCCCCCATTGAACCCCAACATCCCCCCCCATCAACTTCACATGGACCATCCCACTACAGACCCCTCCAAACCCCCAGGGGGCGCCCCAAACCCCCCTAGGGGGGAGACCCCAAATTCCTGGGGACACCCCCATTGATGTGACCCCATGTCCCCCAATGTCCCCATGTCCCCTGGGGGGGGGTGGTGCCACCAATGTCCCCCGATGTCCCCCGCTTCCCCCAGCGGGGGGGGTGGTGCCACTGCTGCCCCCTGCTGGAGCAGGCTCAGCAGCTTTTGACCCCGCTTCCCCCCGCGATGTCCCCACGTCCCCGAGGGGACACGGGTGACACCGCTGCCCCCCCCGCTGCCCCCCCAGGTCCCCGAGGGCCAGGTGGCCACGCTGTGGTTCCGGGTGTTCGACCTGGAACCCGACGCCCGTTGCCGGTTCGATTCGGTCTCGGTGTTCGCGGGACTCGAACCCGCGGCCCCGCTTCTCGGCCGCTTCTGCGGCACCTTCCGGCCGGGCCCCCTGCGCGCGCCGGGGAACGCTCTGCGCCTGCGCATGGAGAGCGACGGAGCAGCCGGGGGGCGGGGCTTCCTGGGTTGGTTCAGCGGAGCCGCCCCCGCAAACAGGGGTGAGGGGACAGGGACCCCCCCAGATCCACATGGACCCGTCCAAACCCCATTGAACCCCATGGACCCCCAAACCCCTGAACCCACATGGACCCCCATTGAACCCCATGGACCCCCCCGACCTCCAATGGACCTGTCCGAACCCCATGGAACCCACTGAACCCCCCCAGATCCACATGGACCCGTCCAAACCCCATTGAACCCCACGGACCCCCAAACCCCATTGAACCCCACGGACCCCCAAACCCCATTGAACCCCATTGAACCCCATGGAACCCAATGAACCCCCCCCAAACCCACATGGACCCCCATGGCCCCCCATTGAACCCCATGGACTCCCAAACCCATGGACCCCCCCAAACCCACATGGTACCCCAATGGACCCCAATGAACCCCCATTGAACCCCATGGACCCCTATGGACCCACATTGTCCCCCAATGAACCCCCATTGAACCCCATGGCCCCCCCATTGAACCCCATGGACCCCCAAACCCCTGAACCCCCATGGACCCCCCAAACCCCATTGAACCCCATGGACCCCAATGAACCCCCATTGAACCCCATGGCCCCCCCATTGAACCCCATGTACCCCCAAACCCCTGAACCCCCATGGACCCCCCCAAACCCACATTGTCCCCCAATGGACCCCAATGAACCCCCATTGAACCCCATGGACCCCATTGAACCCCATGGACCCCCCAAGGGCCCCCCCGAACCCACTGAACCCCCAAACCCCTGAACCCACATGGACCCCAATGAACCCCCAAACCCCTTGAGCCCCCCCAAACCCCCCCATCCCCACTTTGGGGGTGCTCAGTATGTATGGAGGGGGGGGGTCACTGTCTGTGTGTCCCCCCCAGACCCCCCATTTTGTGGGGGGCGCCTGGAGACCCCCCAGGGGACCCTGAACACCCCGAATTGGCCCGAGGAAAATTACCCCCCCGGGGTCACCTGTGCCTGGCACATCGTGGCCCCCCCCGGAAAGGTTTTTGGGGGGGTCTGGGGGGTTTTGGGGGGGTAAGGGGGGTTTGGGGGGGTCAATGAGGTTTGGGGGTTCATGGGGGTTTGGGGGTTTTGGGGGGGTCAATGGGGATCAATGGGGTTTGGGGGGTCAATGGGGCTTGGGGGTGTCAGTGGGGTTTGGGGGATCAATGGGGTTTGGGGGGTCAGGGGGGCTTTGGGGGGGTCAATGTGGTTTGGGGGGGTCAGGGGGGCTTTGGGGGCGTCAGGGGGGTTTGGGGGGTCAGTGGGGCTTGGGGGGGTCAATGGGACTTGGTGGGGGTCAATGGGCTTTGGGGGGTCAATGGGGCTTGGGGGGGTCAGAGAGGTTTGGGGGGGGTCAATGGGACTTGGGTGGGGGGTCAATGGGGTTTGGGGGGTTCAATGGGGTTTGGGGGGGTCAATGGGGTTTGGGGGCTCAGGAGGGCTTTGGGGTGTCTGGAGGGGGGGTCTGTGACCCCTTTTTGGGGTGTCTGGGGGGGTCTCTGACCCGTTTTTGGGGGTGTCCCCCCCCCCAGGTGATCGAGCTGCGCTTCGGCAAGTTCGACGTGGAGCGGGACCCCCATTGTCGCTACGACTACGTGGCCGTTTTCGAGGGGGGGACGCGGGACGACGCGCGGCGGCTCGGACGCTTCTGCGGGGAGGAGACCCCCGGGTGAGCCCCCCCCAAAATGGGGGACCCCCCCCCGAGTCTGGGGGAACCCCCAAAATATAGGGAACCCCTCCAAAATTGCCTGGACCTGCTCAAAACTGGTCTGGACCCCCCCCGCCCAAAGCAACTTGGACTCTCCCAAAGCAACTTGGGACAAGGCAAAGCAACTTGGAGCAAACCAAATCAAACTGGAACCCGCCAAAATCAACCTGGAACCTCACAAATAAGACTGAGCCCCCCCCAAAAAATACGGGAAGCCCCCCCGCAAGTCTGGAGGACCCTCGTGGATCTGAGGGAACCCCCAAATGTAGGGGATCCCCCCTAAAATTGCCTGGGCCTGCTCAAAAGCGGCCTGGACTCCTCCCCCGAAATCAACTTGGACCCTCCCAAAGCAACTTGGAGCAACCCAAGTCAATTTGGACCAAACCAAATCACCCTTAAACTCCCCAAAATCAACCTTAAACTCCCCAAAATCAACCTTGAACCCCCCAAATCAGATACAGCCCCCCCCCTTAAATCTGGGGAGACCCCCCTAGCCTGGGGAAACCCCCAAATGTAGAGGATCCCCCCCAAAGTGCATACTCAAAACCGGCCTGGACCCCCCCCATCAACTTGGACCAACCCAAATCAAGCTCGATGCTCCAAAATCAACCTTAAACTCCCCAAAATCAACCTGGGACCCCCCAAATAAGACTGATCCCCCCCAAAAAAAAACCCATGGGACCCCCCCCAAGTCAGACTGATCCCCCCAGACCCTCCTGACCCCCCAAATCCATCCTGATCCCCCAAAGTGCTCATTAAGTCCTTCCCCAAAACCCTTTAAAATCACCCCAAAACCACCCCAAAAACCCCCTGGGACCCCCCCTGACCCCCCAAATTCCGCCCCCCCCCAGCCCCATTGTCTCATCCAGCCCGGAGCTGCTGGTTCAGTTCGTCTCGGATCTCAGCGTCACCGCCGATGGTTTTTCCGCCACCTACAACATCCGGGACCCCCCCGGGACCCCCAAATCTCGGGGGGGGGCTCAGGGGACCCCCGTGGCCCCCCCTGTGTCCCCCTCAGGTCCCGTTGTCCCCCCCGTTGTCACCCCCTGTCCCCAGCGATGCCGGCGCGGGGGGACCCTGCAGAGCAGCTTCTGCCGCAGTCACTTTGGTGAGGGGGGGGACACCCCAAATATGGGGGGGGGGACCCCAAAATATGGTGGGGGGCAAAGTGAAATATGGGGGTGACACAGCCTAAAATATGGGGTGGGACACCCTGAAATATGGGGGGGGGTTACAGCCCGAAATTGGGGGGGGGAACACCCCAAAATATGGGGGAGAACCATGGGGGGGACCCCAAAATATAGGGGGGGACAGACTGAAATATGGGGGGACACACCCTGATATATGGGGGACCCCAAAATATAGGGGGGGACAGATTGAAATATGAGGGGACACACCCCGGAATATGGGGGGGACCCCAAAATATAGGGGGGGACAGCCCGGAATATGCGGGGGACCCCCAAATATGGGGGGAAAATATGGGGGGGCACACCCTGAAATATGGAGGGGGGGGGTGACCCCAAAATATGGGGGGGAAAATATTGGGGGGGGACAACCTGGAATATGGGGGGAGGAAACCCCAAAATATGGGGGGACAGCCCCAAATTGGGGGGGGGACTCCCCAAAATGGGGGGGAAGGGTGGGGTCCCCCCAAAAATGAGATGGGGGGTTGAAGAGACCCCCAAATTTGGGGGAGGAAGGGGGGTGTCTGACCCCCCCCCTTTTCCCATTCCCCCCCCTTTTCCCATTCCCCCCCCCTTTCCCATTCCCCCCCCCAGTTGTGACCGGGACGATCCAATCGCTGTCGCGGGGGGGGGGAGCGCAGGACGCCCCCCAGCGGCCGGGCTCGGCCATCGTCTCCATCCTGGGCCTCTACAAATGGGGGGGGGCCCTGGGGGGGGCGCCCCCCCCCACCGTGGTGTCCACCCTGCGTTTGGTGCTGCCCTGCGGCCTCTGCCCCGCCCTCAAAAAAGGTGGGTGCAATAAGGGGGGGGTTGGGGAGGGGGGTCAGTACCCCCCCAAATCCTTATACCCCCCCCCCCCAATTATTTTCCAGGGTCCAGTTACGTCCTGATGGGGCAGGGGGGGGACGGGGGGGCCATGCTGCCCCCCGACTCCTTTGTCGCCCCATTGCGCCCACAGCAGCAGCAGCTCCTGGGGACCCTCAGCAAGCGGCCGTGTCGGGGGGGGCCCTGAGAACCCCCCCAAAATTGTTTATCCCCCCCCCAATTCAAATAAAAGGTATAGAGCTCGATTTGGGGCGAGGCGCCTTTAAGAGGGGCGGGGGTTGAAGCGCTGGGGCGGGGTTTGAGGTTTGTGGGCGGAGCCTGCGGCCTGGGGATAAGCGGAGGGGGCGTGGCCACCAGCCACGTGCCTCTCTCCACCTCCTTCGTGCTGCCATTGGCTGCGAGCGGCCAGAAAGCCCCGCCCAGACCCGGAGCCGATTGGTTAAAGAACGCACCGCGCTTCCGCGTTGTTAGTCTTAGCCGCGCCCCCTCCTTTTTCGCGCTCACCGATTGGACGCCTCCTCGCACTCCCCGCCTCTGATTGGCCGCGGGGGGCCTCGCGGCCCCGCCTCCCCCTCGCTTCACCCACCGGTCGCTCATTCGCGCAGCGGCGGCCGCGGGGAACGGAGCTCCCGCCTTCCCGGCCATGGCGGAGCCCGTGATGGCCGAACCGCTCCCGCTGCCGGGAGGAACCGGCACGGAACGTGCCCTGGAAGAAGCGGCGGCCTCCGGGAACCTCATCCTGGCCGGGCGCCGCCTCCGCGATTTCCCGGCGGCCGCGGCGCGACGCTGGGACCTGAGCGACACCACGCAGGCCGGTGAGGCCACGCCCCCTCCGCGCTGGACACGCCCCCTCCCGCACTGGCCACGCCCCCCCGGGGGGTTCCCCGTTCCCGGGGGTTTCCCCATTCCCGGGGGTTTCCTCATTCCCGGGGTTCACGGGTCCCGGGGGGGCCCTTTTGGGGGGAGAAGGGGGGTGTCACCTCGCCGGAAGCCCCGAAGCTTCGCCGGGGGCACCGACCCGGCCGGTCCGGGCGGTTCCTGCTGCCTCAGTTCCACCCCCCGGCGATAAGGGGGCGGCACCGGGTCCCTGTGGGTCCCCGAGGGTCCCTGTGGGTTCCCGTGGGTCCCCGAGGGTCCCCTGGGCCATCAATGCTTGTCCCAGTTGCTCCCCCTGTGTTCCTGTCCCCCCGTGTCCCCCAGGTCCCTGTCCCCACTGTCCCATGGCCCCCAATGTCCCCCCACATCCCCCCATGTCCCCCATGTCCCCACAAGTCCCTTATGTCCCCCCTTGTCCCCAGACCTGTCCCAGAACCCCCTGGGTGATGTCCCCACATGTCCCCCATCTTCCCCATCTCCCCATGTCCCCACATGTCCCCCATGTCCCCCCAGTGTCCCCACACATCCCCCATGTCCCCAGTGTCCCCCGACCTGTCTCAGAAACCCCTGGCCGATGTCCCCCCCATATCCCCTGTGTCCCCATATCCCCTGTGTCCCCACATCCCCCCATGTCCCCTGTGTCCCCACATCCCCCCATGTCCCCCCATGTCCCCCATGTCCCCAATGTCCCCAATGTCCCCAAACCTGTCCCAGAACCCCCTGGGTGATGTCCCCCTCATGTCCCCTGTGTCCTCACATCCCCCCATGTCCCCCCACATCCCCAATGTCCCCAGACCTGTCCCAGAGTCCCCTGGGTGATGTCCCCGCCATGTCCCTTGTGTCCCCATGTCCCCTGTGTCCCCACATCCCCCCATGTCCCCCATGTCCCCCCACATCCCCGGTGTCCCCAGACCTGTCCCAGAACCCCCTGGGTGATGTCCCCCCCATGTCCCCTGTGTCCCCATATCCCCTGTGTCCCCACATCCCCCCATGTCCCCCCATGTCCCCCCACGTCCCCGATGTCCCCAGACCTGTCCCAGAACCTCCTGACCTACATCCCCGCCATGTCCCCTGTGTCCCATGTCCACCGTGTCCCCACATCCCCCCATGTCCCCCCAATGTCCCCAGACCTGTCCCAGAACCTCCTGGCCGACGTCCCCCCCGCCGCCCTGGCCCTGCCGGCCCTCGAGCGCCTGGTCCTGTCCCACAACCTCCTGCGCCGCATCCCCCCGGCCATCGGCAACCTGCAGGCGCTCACCCACCTGGACCTCAGGTGAGCCCCCCGGAACCCCCCCGACACCCCAAAACCCCCCATGGCACCCCAAAACCCACCTGAGCCCCCTGGACCTCAGGTGAGCCCCCCGGAACCCCCCCGACACGCCAAATCCCCCCTGAGCCCCCCCAGAACCCCCCTGAGCCACCTGGACCTCAGGTGAGCCCCCCGGAACCCCCCCGACACCCCAAATCCCCCCTGAGCCCCCCAGAACCCCCCTGAGCCACCTGGACCTCAGGTGAGCCCCCCGAAACCCCCCCGACACCCCAAAACCCCCCATGGCACCCCAGAACCCCCCTGAGCCACCTGGGCCTCAAGTGAGCCCCCCAGAACCCCCCTGACACCCCAAAACCCCCCATGACCCCCCATCACCCCACTGACCCCCCCCAAACCACCATGACCCCCCATCACCCCATTGTCCCCAAACGCCCCTGGCCCCCAAAACCCCATCACCCCCTGACCCCCCATAACCCCCTGACCCCCAAACCCCCCTGTACCCCCTGACCCCCAAACCCCCCTGTACCCCCTGACCCCCCAAACCCCCCATACCATCCTGACCCCCCAAACCCCCCTATACCTCCTGACCCCCCAAAACCCCCCATACCGTCCTGACCCCCAAACCCCCCCTATACCCCCTGACCCCCCCAAACCCCCCTATACCCCTTGACCCCCAAACCCCCCCTATACCCCCCAAAACCCCCCATACCATCCTGACCCCCAAACCCCCCCTATACCCCCTGACCCCCCAAAACCCCCCATACCATCCTGACCCCCAAACCCCCCTGTACCCCCTGACCCCCCAAAACCCCCCATACCATCCTGACCCCCAAATCCCCCTGTACCCCCTGACCCCCCAAAACCCCCCATACCATCCTGACCCCCAAACCCCCCCTGTACCCCGTGACCCCCCAAACCCCCCATACCATCCTGACCCCCAAACCCCCCCTATACCCCCTGACCCCCCAAAACCCCCCATACCATCCTGACCCCCAAACCCCCCCTATACCCCCTGACCCCCCAAAACCCCCCATACCATCCTGACCCCCAAGCCCCCCTGTACCTCCTGACCCCCCAAAACCCCCCATACCGTCCTGACCCCCCAAACCCCCTCGACCCCCCAAACCCCCCATACCATCCTGACCCCCAAACCCTCCTGTACCCCCTGACCCCCAAAACCCCCCTATAGCCGCAACCAGCTCCGCTCGCTGCCCCCCGCCCTGTGCTCCCTGCCCCTCCGTGTCCTCGATGCCAGCGCCAACCGCCTGAGCCGCCTCCCCGAAAACATCGGGGCGCTCTCCTCCCTCCGCCAGCTGGTGAGCACCCCCATTTTGGGCCTAACCCCCCCCTTTTGGGCTCCTTTATATCCATACCCCCCCCCAATTCTATACATTAACCCCGCCCCACAGGACGTGGCGTCCAATCAGCTGCGCTCACTCCCAAGCGCCATCGGGCGCTTGAGGTCCCTACGGGATTTGAACCTGCGCCGGAACCTTCTGACCGCGTTACCCTCAGGTTTGGGGGTTCGGGGGGGGGTCCCCCTGATTAAAAACCACCCTGACCCCCCCATCACACCATTGTCCCCAACCCCCGTGACCCCCATAACCTCATTGTCCCCAACCCCGGTGACCCCCATAACCCCATTGTCCCCATAACCCACCTGAGCCCCCCAAACCCCACTGACCCCCAAACCCCCTGACCCCCCCAAACCCTCCTGACCCCCCCAAACCCCCATGACCGCCCCATAACCCCCGACTCCCCATCACCCCATTATCCCCAAACCCCCATAACCCCACCAAAATCCCTGACCCCCCCAAAACCCCCCATAACCCCCCATAACCCCATTACCCCCAAACCCCCTAACCCCCCATAACCTCCCAAACCCCCTGACCCCCCATAACCCCCCAAAACCCCCCCATACCCCCCGACCCCCAAAACCCCCCATAACCCCCCATAGCCCCCCATAGCCCCCATTACCCCCAAACCCCCTGACCCCCCAAACCCCATGACCCCCATAACCCCGACACTCTCAAACCCCCATGACCCCCCCATAACCCCCAAAACCCCCCATCGCCCCCATTACCCCCAAACCCCCTGACCCCCCAAACCCCCTGACCCCCCATAACCCCCCAAAACCCCCCCATACCCCCATGACCCCCAAAACCCCCCATAACCCCCCATAACCCCCATTACCCCCAAACCCCCTGACCCCCCATAACCCCCCAAAACCCCCTGACCCCCCATAACCCCCCATAACACCCATTACCCCCAAACCCCCTAACCCCCCATAACCTCCCAAATCCCCTGACCCCCCATAACCCCCCAAAACCCCCCCATACCCCTCTGACCCCCAAAACCCCCCCATAGCCCCCATTACGCCCAAACCCCCTGACCCCCCAAACCCCATGACCCCCATAACCCCCTGACACCCCCAAACCCCCATGACCCCCGTAACCCCCCAAAACCCCCATACCCCCTGACCCCCAAAGCCCCCCATAACCCCCATTACCCCCAAACCCCCTGACCCCTCATAACCCCCCAAAACCCCCTGAACCCCCATAACCCCCCATAACACCCATTACCCCCAAACCCCCAAACCCCCTGACCCCCCAAACCCCCTGACCCCCCATAACCCCCCAAAACCCCCCCATACCCCCGTGACCCCCAAAACCCCCCATAACCTCCCATTACCCCCAAACCCCCTGATCCCCCAAACCCCATGACCCCCCATAACCCCCCAAACCCCCTGACCCCCCAAAACCCCCCCATACCCCCTGACCCCCAAAGCCCCCCATAACCCCCATTACCCCCAAACCCCCTGACCCCCCCTGAACCACCCCAACCCCCCCAAACCCCCCCGACCCCCCCGAACCCCCTAAACCCCCCGATCCCCCATAACCCCCCAAAACCCCCCATACCCCCGTGACCCCCAAAACCCCCCAAAACCCCCCATAACCCCCATTACCCCCAAACCCCCTGACCCCCCCCAAACCCCCTGACCCCCCCGAACCACCCTGACCCCCCCAAACCCCCGACCCCCCCGAACCCCCACGCCCCGTTTGTGCCCCCAGAGCTGGCGGAGCTGCCCCTGGTGCGCTTGGATTTCTCCTGTAACCGCGTGGCCGCCATTCCCAGGAGCTTCGGGCGCCTGAGGCAGCTCCAGACCCTCCTGACCGACAACAACCCCCTGCAGAGCCCCCCCGCGCAGGTCTGGGGACCCCCCTGACACCCCCAAACACTCCTGAGCCCCCCTGAACCCCCAAACCCACCCCTGATCCCCACTGACCCCCCTGATTCCCCCTGAGCCCCCAAAACCCTTCCTGATCCCCATTGACCCCCCCTGATCCCCATTGACCCCCCTGATTCCCCCTGAGCCCCCAAAACCCCTCCTGATCCCCATTGACCCCACAAACCCCCACTGAACCCCCAAAACCCCCGTGGATCCCCCCTGAACCCCCAAACCCACCCCTGATCCCCGTTCACCCCCCTGATTCCCCCTGAACCCCCAAAACCCTTCCTGATCCCCATTGACCCCCCCTGAGATTCCCCCTGAGCCCCCAAAACCCCTCCTGATCCCCATTGACCCCACTAAGCCCCTCCTGACCCCCCCCAAATCACCCTGATCCCCATTGACCCCCCCCAAGCCTCCCCTGAACCCCCAAACCCCCCATGAACCCCCAAACCCCCCTGGGCCCCCAAAACCACCCCTGATCCCCATTGACCCCCAAAACTCCCCCTGAACCCCCAAAAACCCCCTGATCCCCATTGACCCCACAAACCCTCCCTGAACCCCCAAAACCCCCTTGATCCCCCCTGAACCCCCAAAACCCCTCCTGATCCCCATTGACCCCCCCTGATCCCCATTGACCCCCCAAAACCCTCTGATCCCCCCTGAACCCCCAAAACCCCCCTGATCCCCATTGACACCCACAAACCCCCCCCGGTTCCCCAAAACCCCCCTGATCCCCATTGACACCCACAAACCCCCCCCGGCTCCCCAAAACCCCCCTGATCCCCATTGACCCCCCCCAAGCCTCCCTTGGCCCCCCAAAACCCCCCTGATCCCCATTGACCCCCCCCCGATCCCCATTGAGCCCCCAAAACCACCCTGAACCCCCAACCCCCCCCAACACCCCAAAACCCCCCGATCCCCATTGACCCCCCCCAAGCCTCCCTTGGCCCCCCAAAACCCCCCTGATCCCCATTGACCCCCCCCCCCGATCCCCATTGAGCCCCCAAAACCACCCTGAACCCCTAAACCCCCCCGGCCCCCCAAAATCCCCCTGATCCCCATTGACCCCCCCCATCTAAACCCTCCTGAACCCCCTGATCCCCATTGACCCCCCCAACCCCCTCTGAGCCCCCAACCCCTCCTGACCCCCCCAAACCCCCCTGACCCCCCTAAACCCCAATGACCCCCCTTGTCCCCCCAGATCTGCCTGAAGGGCCGAGTCCACATCTTCAAATACCTCCAGCTCACCCCCCCCACCCGGTAAATTTTGGGGTGGGTGGGGGCCCCAAAACCCCCCCAAAATTCCCCTCCCTCCAATTCCCACCCCCCATTGAATTTTGGGGTCCCCGTCCCCCCCATTGCGCCCCCTGCAGGTTCCCGGAGGAGTTTGCGGATGGGTTGGATTCGGGGTTCAACAGCGTGGACAGCGGCACTTTCGGGGTATTTTGGGGGGATTTTGGGGTCTGGGGGGGGGTGTTGAGTTATATTGGGGTCCCCCCCCCATTTCCCCCCTATTCCAACCCCATTTTCCCCCTTTTTTGCCCAATTTTAGGACTTTTCGGAGCAGCGACGCAATGGGGGAGGTGAGAGATTTGGGGGGGGCCCCTTGTCCCCCCCCATTTATCCCTTATGTCCCCCCCCCCCCAAAAACAATGGTATCCCCCCCATAGGCGACAGTGACCCCGAGGAGCAGCAGCGCCCCCTTGAGGTGACAACAAACCCCTGACCCCCCCATTTTATTTTGGGGACCACCCCGCCTTATTTTAATTAATTATTATAATTAATTTAGGGCGCGGAATCGCAAGATTTGGGGCACCCGGAGCTTCGGTGCCGCCTGCGCCCCCCCCTTGTGAGTGACCCCCCCCAAAAAAACACCCCCCCCCACAAAATAACCCCACCCATGACCCCTGAACCCCCCCTATTTTCCCCAGGACTTGGAACGTCCCATTGAGTTCGAGCAGCACCCGAAGGTACCAATTAATTAATAGAGGGGGGGTGTGGAGGGGTGGGTCTTGTGGCCCCACCCACATTAACACTTGGCCCCGCCCACCCCCCAGGTGAAGCCCCGCCCCCCTCCCGGGCTCCTGGCCGGATTCGCTTTGTTCTACGGGCTCGTTATGGCCGCGCTAATTAGCGCTTATCGCGCCCTTTGTGGCTCGTGAGGGGGGGGGGAACCCAAATTTGGGGTCACCCCCCACCCCCTGACCCCTATCCCCCCCAAAATTTTGGGGGGGGGTCCCGTTTTCCCCGTTTCCCCCCCCCATTTTTGTGCCTTAATGTTGGGGAAACTGAGGCAGGGATGGGGGGGGGAGGGCTAAACCACCTCCCTGCAGGGGGGGATCCCCTTCCTTTAATTATTAATTATTTTAATTAATTATTATTATTAGATTTAATTATTGTAAAGAACGAGAAAATATTGTAATTATTAGAATTATTATAATTTATTATAATATATTATAATTATCATTATTATCATAATTATGGACCTCCCCATTGTATTTACTGTGCTACGATTCCATAGGTGGTGTGTGAATTGGGTGTGGGGGGGGTCGCTAATTGGTGGGGTTAATTAGGGGAGGGCGGGGCTAAAACTTGAGGGATCTCAGCCCCGCCCCCCCATGCTTACACATTTTTTGCTCCCTTTTTCTGCCCAAAAGGGGACGGCGCATCCCCCCCTTTCCTAATTAACCCCCCTTAATTAATTAAAGCCCCCCCCCGCCAGCGCTTGCCACATGGTTCTCCCCAAGGCCCCGCCCCCAGCGCGCTCCCATTGGTCGCCGGGGGGGCGAAGCCGCATTGGCTGATGAGGGGAGAGGGGGGCGCGGCTTTGGGCGGCTCCACACGTGATTGCTGTTCCCGCCTTTTTGCACCCCTCCCTCCACCTTTTCCAGCGCTGTTCCCGCCTTCCCCCCCCCCCCCCCCCAAATAAGACGAAACTCGGTTCATTTTGGGTCATTTTCACCCAAATTCGCTACTTTTCCCAATTACATTTCTCTTTATTAATTAGTGCACAGAACCACGTTACAAAACCCACCCCCCCCCATTATTTACCTCCCCCCCCCCCCCAAATTTCGGGGGTCCCCCCCCTGGACCCCAAAGGCAATTCTGGTATATGGGGGGGGGTCCCCAAAACCCCCCGGACCCTGCGCAACCGTCACCCCATAAATACCCCCCCCCCCCCAATAAATACGTTTGCAAAGCGGTTACAGCGACACCCCCACATTTTTTGGGGGGGGGCACCCCCTTTTTTGGGGGTTCAACCCCCCCCATTATCAATGGGAACGACCCCCCCTTCATGGGAGCTCTGCCCCCCTTTATTTAGGGCCTTGAAACCCCTTAATTAGGGTCCTAACCCCCCCCATTAATGGGGAACCCCCCCTTAATTAACCCCCACATTTGGGGGGGTTCAACCCCCCCCTTAATTAGGGCCTTGACCCCCCCCATTAATTAAGAGTTTGCACCCCCTTAATTAGAGGCCTGAACCCCCTTACTTAAAGGCTTGAACCCCCTTAATTAGGGTCTTACCCCCCCCATTAAGAGTTTGAACCCCCTTAATTAGACCCCTGACTCCCCCCCCCATTAATTGGGGACCCCCCCCATTAATTAAAGGCTTGAACCCCCTTAATTAGGGTCTTACCCCCCCCCATTAATTGAGTCTGAACCCCCCTTAATTAGGGCCTCAAACCCCTTAATTAAGACCTTGCCCCCCCCATTAATTGGGGACCCCCCCTTATTTGGGGGGGGGGGGCTCAACCCCCCTTAATTACCTTGACCCTCTATTAATTAAGACCTTGAACCCCCCCTCTAATTAGAGCCTTGAACCCCTCAATTTAGAGACCCCCCCCCCAATTAAGGGACCCCCCCCCAATTAATGGACCCCCCTCAAATTTATAGACCCCCCTCAATTGACACCCACTCCTAATTTAATGATCCCCTTAATTAAGGGACCCCCCCCTAATTAAACACCCCCCCCCCCAATTTATAGCCCACCCCCCTATTTGGGGACCCCCCCCCATATTTACCCCCCCCCCCCCCAAATTTCAGGACCCCCCCCAATTTCATGGTATTGGGGGGGGGGGGTCCCGAGATGCACCAGGCACCTCTATTATTATAATTATTAATGATTAATTAACATTTTTGGGGGGGGGGAGGGGGGGGTCAGATCGCCGTGTCCCACAGCACCGCGTGGGGGCGGCGCGGGGGGGGGGTCCCGGGTGGGGGTGGGGGGGGCGCGTTTGGAGGACCCTGGAGGGGGGGGTTTGGAGGACCCGGAGCCGCGTTCCCCCCTCCCGCCCTCCAGGTGGCGCCATCCGCTGGGGGCGCTTGGTGCGTAGAGGGAAGACCCGGAAGTGCGTTCCCACCTCCCGCCCTCCAGGTGGCGCCATCCGGCCGGCACGGCCGAGCCAAAGCGGCACCCCCCGCGCCAAAAGCGGGGTTTCCCGCCAAATTGGACCCCCCCCCCAAATTCAAACCCCCCCTCCCCACCCCGGGAACCCCCCCTCTTTCCCCTCCCCCCCCCCCCCCCGCGCTTTGATCTCGGTGCACACGCAGCGTTTGCGTTCAATGAGCTCCTGGAGCTGCCCGTCCCGGGCGCGGGGGGGGGGCGGAAATGACGTCACGGGGATCCCCCCGCCGCCGCTGCCACCGCTGCTGGGGATTCCCCCGGATAAAGGGCGGGGGGGGTTGGGGGGACCCCGCGTTTGGGCGGGAAATGCAGTGGGGGTGCCCCCCCCCCCGGCTTGGCGGACCCCGGAAGTGGAAGCGGAACGGCCCAAACGGGGGGGGTCTGGGGGGGGAAAAGGGGGGGGTCACTCAGTGTCACCCCCCCCAGTGTCTCTATGACCCCCCCCCAGTGTCCCCATGTCCCCCAGTGACCCCAATATCCCCCCCAGTATCACCCAGTGACCCCCCCAGTGACCCCAAACCCCCTTCCAGTATCACCCAGTGACCCCAAAGTCCCCCCCCATAACACCCCATGTCCCCCCCCAGTGTCCCCATGTCCCCCAGTATCACCCAGTGCCCCCCCATTGTCCCCATATCTGTCCCCATGGCCCCCCCATAACCTCATGTCCCCCCCATTGTCCCCCCCCATGTCCCCATTGTACCCCCATAGTCCCCACATGTCCCCCCCTTTGTCCTCATGTCCCCCATTGTCCCCCCCATATCCCCATTTCCCCCCCTCATAGTCCCCCCCATGTGCCCCCATTGTCCCCTCATAGTCCCCCATGTCCCCCCCCATAGTCCCCATGTCCCCCCCACTGTCCCCCCCATGTCCCCACATTGACCCCATGTCCCCCCTTATCCCCATTGTCCCCATGTCCCCCCCATTAACCCCCTCCCCATGTCCCCCATATCTGTCCCCATGTTCCCCCCATAGTCCCAATATCCCCCCCATAGTCCCCCCATTAACACCCCCATATCCCCATGTCCCCCCCATATCCCCATGCCCCCCCCCCATAGCCCCCCTGTCCCCCCCCATCGTCCCCATTGTCCCCACCTGTTCCCCTCCCGCTGGGGGGGCCTTGGGGGGGGGCTCCCGTTCCCGCTCTCACCGGGATCCCCGAGGGGGGGGGACCCGCCCCCCCCCCCATCCCCCGCTCCTCCCGGGGGGGCTCGGCCGCCTCTGCGGGGGTCAAAGGTCAACGACCCCCCCCAAACCTCCTGAACCCCCAAAATTCCCCACCCCCCCATAACCCCCCAGCACCCAAAAAGCCCCACACCCCCCAAACCCCACAACCCCCCCCAAGCCCAAAGACCCCCCCAAGAACCCCACTCCCCATAACCCCCCAAAACCCCCTGAGCCCCCCATAAGCCCCCAAAATCTTCCATCCCCCCATAGACCCCCAGCCCCCCCATAACCCCCCCAAACCCACTGACCCCCCCCAAACCCCCATAACCCCCCTGACCCCCAAAATCCCCATCCCCCATAAGCCCTCAGACCACCCCAAAATCCCCCAGACCCCCCAACCCCCCTGAGCCCCCCAAAACCCCCCATACCCCCCCATTCATTCATAAACTCACTCTCCGCCTCTTTCCCGCGCCTCCCGCTGGCCCCGCCCCCTCGCCTGGTGGGCGGAGCCTCGTCCTCCCTCGCGGGGGCGTGTCCTCCGCTGGCCCCGCCCCCTCCTCCCCGCGGCCTGCTCTCATAGGCCGGTGGCCGCTTGCCGGGGGGCGGAGCCTCGGCGGGGGGTGGGAGGGGCCAACCGGGAGGGGGCGTGGCTTGCAGCGGCGGGGGGAGGGGCGTGGAGTGGCTACGGGCGCGGGGGGGGAGGGGCAGGCGGGATAAGGGGGGGAGGAGAGTGGGGAAGGGAGGGGGGATGGGGGCGTGGCTTGGGTGGGGGGGACCCGAAGGGGCGTGGCTTTGGTGGGCGTGGCTTAAAGGGGCGGGGAACGCGCGCCCCTCCCCTGCCAGCAGGGGGCAGCTCATTTCCTCATAAATGGCCTCGGGGTCATCGGGGGGGGGGAGGGGAGGGGACGCCCCCGCGCCCCCTCCCCCCACCCCCACCCCCCCCGCCCCTCCCCCCCCCAGGGCGTTTCCCACCATTTCGATGTAAACGGGCTCCTCCCCTCCCCCGTTGGGGGGGGTTTTTTGGGAGGGGGGGGAAGGCGGGGGGATGGGGGGCGGGGCACGGGGGGGTGGGGGGAGGGGCGTGGTCGTCAGGCGGGTCTGGGGGCTCCGCCAGGGTTTGGGGGGCGGGGCTTGGCGGGTGGAGCTGCTGCGGGGGGGGAGGGGACCTGGGAGGGGGGAGGGGAGGGGGAGAAAAGGGGGGTCAGGGGGACACCCCCAAAAACCCCCCCCCATAACCCCTCAAATTGGCATCAAATCCCCACCCCCCCATAGCTTCTCCCACCCCCAAACCCCCCCCAACACCCCAAAATCCCCACCCCCCCCAAAACCCCAACCCCCTCCAAACCTCCCACCCCCCCCATTACCCCCCAAAACCTTCAGACCCCCCCCCAAAAATCACCCCAAAAACTCACCCCCCCTCTTTGCGGGCGGCGCCTCCATGGGGGTGCGGGGGGGCGTGGGTCCCATTCTCGGGGTGCCCCCCCCGTTGTTTTCGGGGACCCCCCCCACGGCGTGACAGGACAGCGAGCGGGGGGCCATGCCGGGGGGAGGGGCGCGGGGACCCCGATCTTGGGGGGCGGGGAGGGTCAGGAACCCCCCCCGGAGCCCCCGGCGGAACGAGCCCCCCCTGCTGGGCCTGGGGGGACACCCCGAAATCAGGGACCCCCCCATTGATACCCATTGATCACCATTAACACCCATTGACCTCCATTGACCCCCATTGATCCCAATTAACACCCATTGACCTCCATTGACCCCCATTGATCCCAATTAACACCCATTGACACCCATTGATCTTCATTGACCCCCACGGATCCCAATTAACACCCATTGACCTCCATTGATCTCCATTGACCCCCATTGACCCCAATTAACACCCATTGACCTCCATTGATCTTCATTGACCCCCATTGATCCCAATTAACACCCATTGACCCCCATTGATCTTCACTGACCCCCATTGATCCCAATTAACACCCATTGACCCCCACTGATCCCAATTAACACCCATTGACCCCCACTGACCCAAATTAACACCCATTGACCCCCATTGATCTCCACTGACCCCCACTGATCCCAATTAACACCCATTGACCTCTGTTGAGCCCAATTAACACCCATTGACCCCCATTGATCCCAGTTAACACCCATTGACCCCCACTGATCTCCATTGACCCCAATTAACACCCACTGGCCCCCACTGATCCCAATTAACACCCATTGACCCCCATTGATCCCAATTAACACCCACTGACCCCCATTGACCACCACTGATCCCAATTAACACCCATTGATCCAATTAACACCCATTGATCCCAATTAACACCCATTGATCCCCATTGACCCTCATTGATCTCCATTGACCCCAATTAACACCCATTGAACTCCATCGATCTCCACTGACCCCCACTGATCCCAATTAACACCCATTGACCCCCATTGATCCCAATTAACACCCACTGACCCCCATTGATCCCAATTAACACCCATTGACACCCATTGATCTCTATTGACCTGCACTGATCCCAATTAACACCCATTGACCCCCAGTGACCCCCATGGACCCCCATTGATCCCAATTAACACCCATTGACCTCCAATGACCCCCACTGATCTCCATTGATCACAATTAACACTCATTGACCCCCGTTGATCCCAATTAACACCCATTGACCTCCATTGACCCCCAATGACACCCACAGACTCCCCATTGGGGGTCATGGGACATGGGGGGGTCACCCCAAAATTCATGGACCCCCCATTGACATCCGTTGACCCCCACTGATCCCAATTAACACCCATTGACCCCAATTAACACCCATTGATCCCCAATGACCCCCATTGACCTCCATTGGGGGTTATGGGGGTCACCCCAAAATCCACCAGCCCCCATTGACCCCCATTAACACCCATTGATCTCCATTGACCCCCATTGGGAGATATGGGGGGGGGACACACCCCAAAATCCACAGACCCCCCCCTATTGAGAGATATGGGAGATGGAGGGGGTCACCCCAAAACTCACAGACCCCCCCATTGAGTCAATGCGACCCCAAATTATCTGTGGACCCCACTTTGTACCCTTACGGGGACCCCAAACCCCCCAACCCAGGGGTTATTTTAGGGGTGTCCCCACCCCCCTTACGTTACATTAGGGGTACCCCCACCCCCCCCCCTGTGTTATTTAGGGGGTGTCCCCCCTTGTGTGGCCCCCGGGGGGGTCATTTTTGGGGTGCCCCCCCCACCCACCCTTTGTCGTCGCGGGGGCGCCACTCGGGGCGGCTCTTGCGCTGCAGCAGGTTCAGGGCGGCGGCCGCTGGGGGGCGCTGCTGCTGCTCCTCCCCCACCCGCAGCCACGGGGGGGCGCTCATGGCTGGGGGAGTGGGGGGGGGGGTTGGGGAATGCCTGGGTCCCTCCCGGACGCCTGGGTCCCTTCCTAAAATCCTGGGTCCCTCCCGAACTCCTGGGTCCCCTCCCGGACGCCTGGGTCCCTTCCCGAACTCCTGGGTCCCCCCCCCGAACTCCTGGGTCCCCTCCCGAACGCCTGGGTCCCCCCATGACCCCCCCCATCTCATCTCTCCCCGAACTCCTGGGTCCCTCCCGAACGCCTGGGTCCCCCCTCACTCCCCTCCTCCCATTTGGGCCCGAACTCCTGGGTTCCCCCCGAACGCCTGGGTCCCTCCCGCACTCCTGGGTCCCTTCCCGAACGCCTGGGTCCCCCCTCACTCCCCTCCTCCCATTTGGGCCCAAACTCCTGGGTCCCACCCGAACTCCTGGGTCCCTTCCCGAACGCCTGGGTCCCCCCTCACTCCCCTCCTCCCATTTGGGCCCGAACTCCTGGGTCCCCCCCGAACGCCTGGGTCCCTCCCGCACTCCTGGGGCCCTCCCGCACTCCTGAGTCCCTCCCGAACGCCTGGGTCCCCCTTACCTGTCTCTCCGGTGTCTCTGGCGGGGTGGGGGAGGGGGGGGGGGGAGGGGAAGCGACTCCACCGCCCCTCCCCCCTCCCCCCCCCCACCGCCGCCACCACCGGGGCCCGAACGGGGGGGTCACGGGGGGGGGCGGCCCATGGCGGGGGCTCCGACGGCCTGGGGGGAAGCGGGGTAATGGGGTTTAATTAATTGGGGTTAATTGGGGTTAATTGGGGTTAACGGGCTCTCCCCATCCCCCCCCTCCCAGCACGTACCGGCGGCTCCCGCCTCCCGCGCGCGCGGCTCCACGGAAGTGACGCAGCGGCCGGGCCGCGCGGGGCGGGAACGGCGGGAGGGGCGGGGCCGGCGGGGCAGCGCCGCCTGCAGGGCGGGAGGACCCGGAATGGGAGTGGGGGGGGAACGCGAACCCGCCGCCATGTTGGGGAGGTTGGAGGGTCCCGCCGCCATCTTGGGGAGGGAAGAGCCGCCATCTTGAGGAGGCCTCAGCCGCCATTTTGGGGAGGTCAGAACCGCCATCTTGGGGCGGTCTCGGCGCCATCTTGGAGAGGTCAAGGCCGCCATATTGAGGAGGCCTCAGCCGCCATTTTGGGGAGGGCAGAGTCGCCATCTTGGGGGGTCAGAGCCGCCATCTTGGGGTGGTCTCGGCGCCATCTTGGGGAGGTCAAGCCCGCCATCTTGGGTTGGGCGGGACCTCGCCTCCTTGGCGCGCTTTTTCCCGCCACCTTGGCGCGCTTTTTCCCGCCATCTTGCTGAGGTCACTTCCTCCTCCCCGGCCCCACCCACGTGTCCCATGGCGGCCATGGATCCCCGAACCGCGCCGCTCGGGGGGATCCTGCGGTGGGGGGGAGGGGGCGCCCCCACTTCGGGGGGGAGGGGCGGAGCCCGCCAGGTTCGCTTCGCGCTGCACGACGGGAACGAAGAAGAGGAGGAGGAAGAAGCCGAACCGCCCCTCCCCCCGCTGGCCACGCCCACCCCCCACAGCAGCCTGCGGGTGGGGGGGGGAGGGGCGGGGCTCCGCGCTTCTCCCCCATTGGTCGACGCCCTTTTGGACGGGTCCTTCGCCGCGCGGTGCATCCTGGGAGGGGCGGCGGCCAAAGGTCAGCGGGGGGGGGGGGGGAGGGGTGGCTTCCCCCCCCCCCTTGATGACTTTTAACCCAAAACCTCCCTTTTTTAACCCATTTCGCAGCCATCAACGTCCCCCCCGCCCAACGCCTCTTCCGGGGGCTCCTCCCCCTGACCCCGCCCCCCCCGCCCCCCCCGCGCAGGGCGGCCCCGCCCCCCCTGCCCCACGCCAATCACAAGCAGGTGAGTCCGGCCCCTCCCCCACCCCCCCCTTAACCCCCCCCCCCCCCATTAATCCCCCCCGCTCCTCCCCCCGCAGGTTTCCGCTCCCCACGTGAGGGCGCTGACGCAGCTGATTGGAGAAGAAGGGGAGGGCGGGCCCTGGTTGCCCCTCCCCCCCGCTCCTCCCCCCACCCCCCCCCGGCCCCTCCCCCGCCCTCCCGGAGCCGCTTTTCTCATGTACCGGAAGTTACAACAATGGGGGGCGCTCTGATTCCCCCCCCCCCAATAAATGGTTCGTTCCCGCCTCGCTGCGTCACGTGGTTTGGGAAAAGGGGCGGGGATTCAACCCCCGCGCGATCGTCGCCATGGAAACAAAGGGCGGGAGGTTTAAACCACGCCCACCCCGCATGGCCACGCCCACACGGACTGAACCACTGGGGGGGGGGGGGGAGGGGAGGGACCAACCCACCCCAACCCCCCCCAAATTCCCTTTAATGAGGCAAATGCCATGCAAATAGGATCCAGGCAATAATGGGGTGAACCCCAAAACAAAGGGGGTGACCCCACCCCCAATAAATGGGGTGAACCCCCAAATAAATGGGGTGAACCCCCAAATAAATGGGGTGACCCCTCCCCAAATAAATGGGTGACCCCCCCAATAAATGGGGTGAACCCCCCAAAATGGTCACCCCCATACAATGGCGTCACCCCCCAAAATAGGGTGAACCCCCCCAAAATCTTGACCCCCTTATAAAATGGGGTGACCCCCCCAAAATAAATGGGGTGACCCCCCCAATAAATGGGGTGAACCCCCCCAAAATAAATGGGGTGACCCCCCCAAATCATCGACTCCCCCATTGACCAACTGCTTTATTCCCAACCCCCCCCCCAGACCAAACCACAGCAAACGGGGGGAGAGGGGGGGAAGGAAACACCCCAAAATTTGGGGGGGAAGGGAGGGAGGTGGGGGGGGCAAACCCCTCCTCCCCCCCCATTTGGCATCTTCCGGGACCCCCCGAAATTTTGGGGGTTCAGGGGGCGTCGCTTCGTCCCTTGTGGAACAAATAGAGCGGCCGCTGGAAACCTGGGGGGGGACAAAGTGGGGGGGGTCAGGGGGACCCAGGCGTCCGGGGGACCCAGGCGTCCGGGTCCTTGTTTGCTGAGCATTTACTTGTGTATCTGACCCCAAAATCCCCCAAAATTCACCCAAAATTCAGCCAAAATCCAAGATTTGGGGACCCCCCAACTTATGGGGGACCCCCCAACACCCCCACAAGGGACCCAGGCGTCCGGGCCACACATTTTATCCCATAAACCCCCATTTTCTGACCATTTCCTCACCTACACACCCCCCAAAACCGCCCCCAAAAACCCCAAAATTCCCCCCCAAAACCCCATAAATCCCCCCAAAATTACCCCAAACCCCCCCCCCAAACCCCAAATTGGGGTCCCCCCCACACCCCACAATGGACCCAGGCGTCCGGGCCCCACATTTTATCCCATAAACCCCCATTTTCTGACCATTTACTTGTCCATTTGCTCCCCACTAAACCCACCCAAAATCCCCCTGAAACCCCCCAAAAAACCCCATAAATCCCCCCAAAACCCCCCCCAAACCCCAAATTGGGGTCCCCCCCACACCCCACAATGGACCCAGGCGTCCGGGCCCCACATTTTATCCCATAAACCCCCATTTTCTGACCATTTCCTCACCTGCACACCCCCCAAAACCGCCCCCAAAAACCCCAAAATTCCCCCCAAAAACCCCCCAAAAACCCCAAATTGGGGTCCCCCCACCTTTGGCCGCGTGCTGGGGGGTCCCCAACAATTCGTAGCTGTCAAACCCGACCTCGGGAGATGTTAAATAGGCCGGAAACTGCTCCGGCCGCAGCCGGATCCGCTGGTAATTGCGATAAATCGTCTCCTGTAACACCAAACGACCCAAAATGAGGTGGATTTGCCCCAAATTGTGGAGTTTTATGATCTCGGGGGGGGGAAGGGACCTCAAAATCGTTTATTTTGGAACGGGAATGGCGTTGGGGATCAAAATGGCGCCAAAATCACCTCAGGGGACAAAATGGCGCCAAAATCACCTCAAGGATCAAAATGGTCCCAAAATCACCTCAGGGGACAAAATGGCGGCCCCAGGGACTCAAATTTGGTTCTTTTAGCCTTAAATTCATTATATAGTAGAAGAAAATGTATTAAAAGTGATTAATATAGGAATTATTGATAAATAAGAGTGACCACTAAGCTGCCTCAAAATGGCGGCGCCAGAATCACCTCAGGGCTCAAAATGGCGCCAAAATCACCTCAGGGATCAAAATGGTGGCTCCAGGAGCACCAATTTTGGGAGTTTTAGTCTCAAATTATTACATAATCCAAAAACAGGTATTAAAAGTGATTAATATAGGAATTATTGATAAATAAGACTGACCACTAAGCTGCCCCAAAATGGCGGCACCAGAATCACCTCAGGGGACAAAATGGCGGGAAAATCACCTCAGGGGCAAAATGGCCCCAAAATCACCTCAGGGATCAAAATGGTGGCTCCAGGGGCACCAATTTGGGAGTTTTAGCCTTAAATTCATTATATAATCTAAGAAAATCTATTAAAAGTGATTAATAAAGGAATTATTGATAAATAGAGTGACCACTAAGCTGCCCCAAAATGGCGGCGCCAGAATCACCTCAGGGAACAAAATGGCGCCAAAATCACCTCAGGGCTCAAAATGGCGGCTCAAAAATGGCGGGAAAACCACCTCAGAGCCTAAAACGTCTCCCTAAATCCCCTCAAATCTCCAAAACGTCCCCCAAAAATCACTTGAGGACTCACAGTGAGGGTTTTCCTCTTTCGGTAGGAAGCCCAAGGTTGGGGTTCGAGCAGCAGGACCCCCCCGGGACGAAGGTGGCGGTAAACGCGGCGGAAGAGCCGCTTGAGCCCCTCGTCCCCCCAGTTGAGCTGGACCCATTTGGTGAGGGAGAGGCACAGCACCACGTCGAATTCGGGGCGCTGGGAGCGGATTAAATCCTCGCGTTCTGGGACGTAGTTACCCTGGGGGGGGGTAGGGAGATGTGAATTAAAGATATAAAGTGGAATATGGGAAGATATGGGGGGTTTGGGGGGTGGGGGTTTGGGGGGTTATTGGGGGGTTATTGGGGGTTATTGGGGGGTTATTGGGGGGTATTGGAGGGGTATTGGAGGGGTATTGGGGCATTACTGGGGGTTATTGGGGGGTTACTGGGGGTTATTGGGGGTATGGGTATGCAGGGGGTATTGGGGGGTTACTGGGGGTTATTGGGGGGTATTCGGGGGGTATTGGGGGGTTATTGGGGGGTTATTGGGGGGGTATTGGGGGGTTACTGGGGGGTATTGGGGGGTTATTTGGGGGTATTGGGGGGTTACTGGGGGTTATTGGGGGTATGGGGGGGTTACTGGGGGGGTTACTGGGGGGTTACTGGGGGTTATTCAGGGGGTATTGGGGGGTTATTGGGGGGTATTGGAGGGGTATTGGGGGGTTACTGGGGGTTATTGGGGGTATTCAGGGGGTATTGGGGGGTTATTTGGGGGTATTGGGGGGTATTTGGGGTTATTTGGGGGTAATGGGGGGTATTGAGGGGTTACTGGGGGTTATTGGGGGGTATTGGGGGGGTTACTGGGGGTTATTGGGGGTTATTCAGGGGGTATTGGGGGGTATTGGGGGGTTACTGGGGGTTATTGGGGGGTATTTGGGGTTATTTGGGGGGTATTGGGGGGTTACTGGGGGTTATTGGGGGGGTATTGGGGGGTTACTGGGGGTATTCAGGGGGTATTTGGGGGTATTGAGGGGGTTGTTTGGGGGTTATTTTGGGGGTATTTGGGGGGTATATAGGGGGATATTGGGGGTTATTTGGGGGGTATTGGGGGGTTACTGGGGGTTATTCAGGGGGTATTTGGGGGTATTGAGGGGGTTGTTTGGGGGTTATTTTGGGGGTATTTGGGGGGTATATAGGGGGATATTGGGGGTTATTTGGGGGGTATTGGGGGGTTACTGGGGGTTATTCAGGGGGTATTGGGGGGGTTATTGGGGGTATTGGAGGGGTATTGGGGGGTTACTGGGGGTTATTGGGGGTTATTCAGGGGGTATTTGGGGGTATTGAGGGGGTTGTTTGGGGGTTATTTTGGGGGTTATTTTGGGGGGTATATAAGGGGTTATTGGGGGGGTTATGGGGGGATATTGGGGGATATTGGGGGGTTATTGAGGGTTATTTGAGGGGTTATTTTGGGATATTGGGGGTTATTCTGGGGGTTATTTGGGGGGGTATTTTGGGGGGGTATTGGGGGGTATGGGGGGGTTATTGGGGGGTACTGGGGGTTATTGGGAGGGGTTATTTGGGGGGTATTTTGGGGATATTGCGGGGCTATTGGGGAGGTATTTGGGGGAATTTGGGGGGTTATTGGGGGGTAGTAGGGGGGTATTTGAGGGTTATTTGGGGGGTATTGGGAGGGGTTATTTGGGGGGTATTGGGAGGGGTTATTTGGGGGGTTAGTGGGGGTTATAGAGGAATTATGGGGGGGTATTTGGGGTTATAGGGGAGTTATGGGGGGGTTATAGGGGGAATTGGGGCCCCCAAGCCCCTCCCCCAGTGTGGGGGCGGGGCTTCTCCCTGGCCACGCCCCCTCTAAGCCCCTCCCCCCAATGCCTAGTTACCCACAAAACACTTTGGGACCCCCCTTTATAACCCCAAACCCCCTTGTGAACCCCCAAATCCCTTTATAGCCCCCCCCAGACCCCTTATAACCCCCAAACCCCTTCCTGACCCCCCAAACCCCCTTGTAACCCCATTCATAACCCCCCCCAGACCCCTTGTGACCCTATAAACCCCCTTGTGAACCCCCCCAAATCCCCATGGGACCCATTTATAACCCCCCAAACCCCCTCCTGACCCCCAAAACCCCTTTATAACCCCCCCAGACCCCTCGTAGCCCCCAAACCCCCTTGTAACTCCCAAACCCCCCAAGACCCTTTATAACCCCCAAACCCCCTCCTGACCCCCCAAACCCCCTGTAACCCCATTTATAAGCCCCTCAGACACCTTTTAACCCCCAAACCCCCTTGTAACCCCCCAAATCATTTATAACCTCCCCAAACCCCTTATAACCCCCAATCCCCCTTGTGAACCCCCAAACCCCTTTATAAGCCCCCCAGAACCCTTATAACCCCCAGACCCCTTTATAAGCCCCCAAACCCCCTTGTAACCTCCCCAGACCCCTTGTGACCCCATAAACCCCCTTGTGACCCCCTAATCCATTTATAACCTCCCTAGACCCCTGTGACCCCATAAACCCCCCTGTGACCCCATAGACCCCCTTATGACCCCCTAATCCATCTATAACCTCCCCACACCCCCTTGTGACCCCATAAACCCCCTTATAACCCCCTAATCCATTTATAACCTCCCCAGACCCATTGTGACCCCATAAACCCATTGTGACCCCATAAACCCCCCTGTGACCCCATAAATCCCCTTGTGACCCCCTAATCAATTTATAACCCCCCCAGCCCCCGTGACCCCATAAACCCCCTTGTGACCCCATAACCCCCTTATAACCCCCTAATCCATTTATAAGCTCCCCACACCCCCTGTGACCCCACAAACCCCCCTGTGACCCCATAAACCCCCTTGTAACCCCATAAACCCCCCTGTGACCCCATAAACCCCCTTGTGACCCCCTAATCCATCTATAACCTCCCCACACCCCTGTGACCCCATAAACCCCCTTGTGACCCCATAAACCCCCTTATCCATCTATAACCTCCCCACACCCCGTGACCCCACAAACCCCCCTGTGTCCCCATAAACCCCCTTATAACCCCCTAATCCATCTATAACCTCCTCAGACCCCTTGTGACCCCATAAACCCCCTTGTGACCCCATAAACCCCTTTGTGACCCCCTAATCCATCTATAACCTCCCCACACCCCCTGTGACCCCACAAAGCCCCCTGTGACCCCATAAACCCCCCTGTGACCCCCTAATCCATTTATAACCTCCCCAGACCCCTTGTGACCCCATAAACCCCCTTGTGACCCCCTAATCCATCTATAACCTCCCCAGACCCCTTGTGACCCCATAAACCCCCCTGTGACCCCATAAACCCCCTTGTAACCCCATAAACCCCCCTGTGATCCCATAAACCCCCCTGTGACCCCCTAATCAATTTATAACCTCCCCAGACCCCCTTGTGATCCCCTAAACCCATTGTGACCCCACAAACCCCCCTGTGACCCCCTAAACCCCCTTGTGACCCCCTTATAACCCCCTAATCCATCTATAACCTCCCCACACGCCCTGTGACCCCACAAAGCCCCCTGTGACCCCATAAACCCCCCTGTGACCCCACAAACCCCCCTGTGACCCCCTAATCCATTTATAACCTCCCCAGACCCCTTGTGACCCCATAAACCCCCTTGTGACCCCATAAACCCCCTTGTGACCCCCTAATCCATCTATAACCTCCCCAGACCCCTTGTGACCCCATAAACCCCCTTGTGACCCCATAAACCCCCTTATAACCCCCTTTATAACCCCCTAATCCATCCATAACCTCCCCACACCCCCTGACCCCACAAACCCCCTTGTAACCCCACAAACCCCCCTGTAACCCCCCCCAAACCCCCTTGTAACCCCACAAACCCCCCTGTAACCCCCCAAACCCCCTTATAACCCCCTCAGAACCCCCCCAAAACCCCTCCTAACCCCTCCCACCCCCCTAAAAAACACTCACCGTGACAAACACCACGTTATTGGGAAACTCCTTGGCCCCCGGCCCGTCGGGCGGCAACCTCGGCGCGGCGATCGGCCCCCTGCTCGCCGCCAACGCCGCGGGGAACCCCTTCTCCTTTCCCCCCATCTCTTCCGACAGGTAATGCCGAATATTCTGCCGCGCCGATCGGATCAACCCCCCGTCAATGTCCAACCCCACCACCCTCGCCGGACCCCACCGTTTGGCGATGCTCAGCGTGACGTGCCCCACGTTGCACCCCACGTCCAGAACCTCCTTCCCCTCGAACCACTCGCCTTTCATCGCCCGCAACCGCCCGTCCTCGCAGTCGGGGTTGCGGTACCCGTAATATTTGCAATAATTCCCATATTGGAACTTTTGCGTTTGACGACGGGGGGGTTTCCCCGTAGATTTCGAGGCGGCGCCTTCCGATTTACTACAAGTCCGCCGGCGTTTGCGATGCCGTTGAGCGTTGACACCCTTGGCGTCGCCATCATCGTTGAGGCCGCTATCGCTTTTGACGTCGCTCTTGCTTTTATCGCCGCTCCCGTCGGTTTTATCGGCGTTCGGGTTGGGTTTATTCGCGTTGCTTTTAACGCCGGCGTTGGTTTTGGTGCCGCCGTCGTTGGCTTTGTTGGCGTTGGCGTTGCTCCTGTTGACGTTCACCCCGCTCCTGCTCACGTTCGCGTTGCTTTTGGTGGTTTTATTCCCGTTCGGGTTGCTTTTGTTGCCGCCGCTGTTGTTTTTATCACCGTTACTGCTGCTTTTATTCCCGTTCCCGTCGCTTTTCTCGCCGCCGCCATCGTGTTTATTGCTGTTCCGCTGTTGCCCGCGGTGCCGGTGTCGCCGCCTGGAGCTCTTGGCGGGCGATGCCAACCGCAAACCCTCCCCGGGCACGTTAAGGCTCAAGGGATCTGTGATGTCCCGGGGCACCAGGATCTCCACGGGGTCCCTTCCCCGTGCGGGAAGCGGCGACGATTGCGGGGTGCGGGCATTCAGGGCCCTGCTCACCTCCTCATCCAGCAGACTGTTGAGGTTTAACGGGTCGAAGATGTTCCCGCCCAGGAGAAACTCAGACGGCAGCACCGGCCCGCACTCCGAACCCGCCCGACGCCGCCGTTTCCACGCCGGTTGTTTGGCCCCGCAGCTGCTCCGCCGCTTCCCTCCGCCCGTTGAGCGAAACCCGTTACGCGGCCTCGGGGTTTCGGGAGCTGGGGATGTTATCCCGTCCCCCCCATGCTCACCGGGGACCGGGGAAGATGAAGAAGGAGGCGGTGGGACCAGGAAAGCTTCGGGTTCGGCCGCCATGGTGGTCGGCGCATGCGCGCTGCCAGCGGCCTCGCACTGCGCATGCGCGGCGCCGCAACCGGGACCGTACCGCTCCGACACCTCCCGCCCGCGATGGCAGCGGCGCGCCGGCCCGCGGGGGTTTATATAGGGGGTGGGCGTGGTTGCGCACGGCCACGCCCCTCAGGGTGGGGCGAGCGGGTACGCGGAGCCAATGGGACGGGGAGCAGCCGAGGAGGCGGCCAATAGGAGGAGGCGGGGAGGGTGGCTATGCGAGTGCCTGCGCGGATTGAGCGGCGGAGGCGGGGATTGGGGCGGGAGGGGGCTTGCTGGGGTTAGGGGGTGGTTTGGCGGGTGCCTGCGCGGATTGCGCGGCGGGGAAGGGGGGGATGCGTTGCGGGGCCGTTTGCGTTGCGGGGGGAGCGGGTGCGGGTTGTTGGGGGTTGCGGGGATGCGCGGGGCGCGGCTGCGGGGAGCGGCGGGTGGAGAAAGCGGTTGGGCGGAAGAACAGGCGCGCGGCGGACACCTCAGCGAGGAGCGGGGTCCTCGCTGCTCCCCGGTGCCGCCGGGAGTTCGAGTCCCGCCTGCTGCTCCCCCCCCCCCAAAAACGGCGATTCCACCGTTGTGTCCCCCCCCCGTGTGTCCCCCCCCGTGTGTCCCCACGTCATCATTCGGCGTCACTACGTCATTCACGCTCGCCATGAACCCCCCAACCGCCCCCTTTACCCCCCCGCCGCCGTTAACGGCGCCCGCGACGCCCCCCGGTGGCGCAGGGCGGGTACCGCGCATGCGCGGGGAGAAACGGCCCCGGTGGCCCCCAATGGCTCCCAGTGGCCCCCAGTGGTTCCCAATGGCCCCCAGTTCCCCCCAATCATTCCCAGTTCCCCCCAGTTGCCCCCAATAGCTCCCAGTTACTCCCAGTTCCCCCAGTAGCTCCCAGTTCCCCCAGTAGCTCCCAGTTGCCCCCAATGGTTCCCAGTTACTCCCAGTGGTTCCCAGTAGCCCCAATGGTTCCCAGTGACTCCCAACTGCCCCCAATGGTTCCCAGTTGCCCCCAGTAGTTCCCAGTGGCCCCCAATGGCTCCCAGTAACTCCCAATAGCTCCCAGTTGCTCCCAGTTCCCCCAGTAGCTCCCAGCTCCCCCCAGTAGCTCCCAATGGCTCCCAGTTGCCCCCAGTAGCTCCCAGTTGCCCCCAATGGTTCCCAGTTGCCCCCAATAGCTCCCAGTGGCTCCCAGTTGCCCCCAGTTGCCCCCAATGGCTCCCAGTATCTCCCACTGGCCCCCAGTTGCCCCCAATGGTTCCCATTGGCTCCCAGTTGCCCCCAGTTTCCCCAATGGCTCCCAGTAGCCCCCAATGGCTCCCAGTTCCCCCAGTCATTCCCAGTTCCCCCCAGTTGCCCCCAGTGGTTCCCAGTGGCTCCCAGTAGCTCCCAATAGCTCCCAGTTCCCCTCAGTGGCTCCCAGTTGCCCCCAATGGCCCCCAGTTGCCCCCAGTCATTCCCAGTTCCCCCTAGTTGCCCCCAATGGCTCCCAGTTGCTCCCAGTTCCCCCCAATAGCTCCCAATTGCCCCCAATGACACCCAACGGCTCCCAGTTGCCCTTGCTGGCCCCGCCCACTCCACTGTGGCCCCGCCCACTCAATGTAGCCCCACCCACTCCACGCTGCCCCGCGCAGCCCCGCCCACAACAACACCCACTGCCGTAGCCCCGCCCATCGCCGCAACCACGCCCACTCCCCTTAGCCACGCCCACCCCATAGCCCCGCCCCCTCGCCTTAGAAAGGCGCCAAAGCGGCTCCGCCCGCAGTTTTTTAAGGAGAAAAAACCCCAAATCGGTCAAATCCCCATATTCCCGACCCCATTTTACCCCATAACCCCCCCCGGTGCCCCCTGAGCCCCCCCCCCCAACCACCAAATCCGCCTCCCCGGGGTTTTTACCCATTTTAAGGGGTTTATTGTGGTTTTTGTTTTGACCTTTTTGGTGGGTTTTCAACCCAAAATGCCCTCAGGGGCATTTCCGCTCCACGCACTGTTTCCCGCCCTCCTCGTATTCCTGCTTGGAGATCCACATCTGCTGGAACGTGCCCTGGGGACCCAGGAGTTCGGGAGGGACCCAGGAGTGCCCCAGGGACCCAGGAGTTCGGGAGGGGACCCAGGAGTTCGGGAGGGACCCAGGAGTTCTGGGGGGGACCCAGGAGTTTGGGAAGGGACCCAGGAGTTCAGGGGGGACCCAGGAGTTCAGGAATGGACCCAGGAGTGCCCCAGGGACTCAGGAGCTGGGGAGGGACCCAGGAATTTGTGGGGGACCCAGGAGTTCGGGGGGGACCCAGGAGTTCAGGAGGGACCCAGGAGTTTGGAAGGGACCCAGGATTTCTGGGGGGACCCAGGAGTTCAGGGGGGACCCAGGAGTTCGGGAGGGACCCAGGAGTTCAGGGGGGACCCAGGAGTTCGGGAGGGACCCAGGAGTTCAGGAGGGACCCAGGAGTTCGGGAGGGACCCAGGAGTTCAGGTGGGACCCAGGAGTTTGGGAGGGGACCCAGGAGTTCGGGAGGGACCCAGGAGTTCAGGAGGGACCCAGGAGTTCGGGAGGGACCCAGGAGTTCAGGGGGGACCCAGGAGTTTGGGAGGGGACCCAGGAGTTCAGGAGGGACCCAGGAGTCCGGGAGGGACCCAGGAGTTCAGGAGGGACCCAGGAGTTCAGGGAGGGACCCAGGAGTTCAGGGAGGGACCCAGGAGTTCGGGAGGGACCCAGGAGTTCAGGAGGGACCCAGGAGTTCAGGAGGGACCCAGGCGTCCGGGAGGGACCCAGGCGTCCGGGGCTCACCAGCGAGGCCAGGATGGATCCCCCGATCCAGGGGCTGAACCTCCTCTCCACGGAGCTGTTGCTGGCGATGAGCTTGAGCCGCATGCTCTGCAAACTGGGGTTACTGGGGGGAACTGGGGGGCACTGGGGGCCATTGGGGCAACTGGGGGGGACCGGGAGCAGCTGGGACCCATTGGGAGCCACTGGGGTAACTGGGAGCCATTGGAGGCAACTGGGAGCTACTGGGGGTAACTGACACCCATTGGGGGCAACTGGGAGCTGCTTGGGGCAACTGGAAGCCATTGGGGCAACTGGGGGCCATTGGGGGCAACTGGGAGCTACTGGGAGGAACTGGGAGCCATTGGGAGCAACTGGGAGCCATTGGGGGCAACTGGGAGCTACTGGGGGCAACTGGGAGCAACTGGGAACCATTGGGGGCAACTGGGAGCTACTCGGGGCAACTGGAAGCTATTGGGGGCAACTGGGAGCTACTGGGGGCAACTGGGAGCCATTGGGAGCAACTGGGAACCATTGGGGGCAACTGGGAACCATTGGGGGCAACTGGGAGCTACTGGGAGCCATTGGGAGCAACTGGGAACCATTGGGGGCAACTGGGAACCCTTGGGGGCAACTGGGAGCAACTGGGGGCAACTGGGAGCCATTGGGGGTAACTGGGAGTAACTGGGACCTCCATTTGTTTCCCAACCCCCCAGTTCCTTCAAACCCCTCCCCAACCTCTCTCCCGGACGCCTGGGTCCTCCCGGACGCCTGGGTCCCTCCCCGGACGCCTGGGTCCCCTGTCCCCTCTATATCATTAATAACCCTCTGGGGAGCCTGAGGAGGATTCACCATCCGGACGCCTGGGTCCCCCCGGACGCCTGGGTTCCCCCGGACGCCTGGGTCCCTCCCGGACGCCTGGGTCCTCACCGGGGGGGTTTTCTGGGCCAGTTCGCGGTTGAGGCGGTCGGTGAAGCCCTGGAGCAGCGTGTTCCCCCCGGTGACGATGACGCTGCCGTAGAGACCCTGGGGGGACACGGGGACAACGTCACTGGGGGAACTGGGACACACTGGGAGTCATTGGGGGCAATTGGGAGTAACTGGGGGCAACTGGGAGTAACTGGGAGCCCCACATCTGGTTCCCACACCCCCAGTCCCTTCCACCCCCCCATCCCCGGATGCCTGGGTCCCCTCCCGGACTCCTGGGTCCCCCCCTGAACCCCTGGGTCCCCTCCCGAACTCCTGGGTCCCCTCCCGAACTCCTGGGTCCCTCCTGAACTCCTGGGTCCCTCCTGAACTCCTGGGTCCCCTCCCGAACTCCTGGGTCCCTCCCGAACTCCTGGGTCCCTCCTGAACTCCTGGGTCCCTCCCCGAACTCCTGGGTCCCCTCCCGAACTCCTGGGTCCCTCCTGAACTCCTGGGTCCCCCCTGAACTCCTGGGTCCCTCCCGAACTCCTGGGTCCCCTCCCAAACTCCTGGGTCCCTCCCGAACTCCTGGGTCCCTCCCGGACGCCTGGGTCCTCACCGGCCGGATGTCGATGTCACACATCCCGATACTCGTGGTCACCACGTGCCCAACCCCCAACATGGTGTTACCGGAGAGACCCTGGGGGTAGGGGGGGGTCAGGGGGGGTCCCCCAAAATTTGGGACACCCCCCAACCCTTGGGGACCCCCCAAAATAATTGGGAACCCCCCCAAATATTGGGCACCCCCCAAAAAATTTGGGGACCCCACAAGTCTTGGGGACCCCCCCAGACCCTTGTGGACCCCCCAGACCCTTGGGGTCCCCCCCAATAATATTAGGGACCCCCAAAAATATTGGGGGCACCCCCAGACCCTTGGGGACCCCCAAAATAATTGGGAACCCCCAGGGACCCCCTAGACCCCTGGGGATCCCACAAAAAATTGGGGACCCCCCAAAATAATTGGGGACGCCCCAGATCCTTGTGGACCCCCCCAAATCTTGGGGACCCCCCAGACCCTTGGGGTCCCCCCCAAAAATTAGGGAACCCCCCAAATCCCCAGGGACCCCCCCCACCAATTGGGGACCCCCCAAAATAATTGAGCACCCCCCAAAATACTTGGGAACCCCCCAAAATCATTGGGACACCCCCCCCCGAACTTGGGGACCCCCCATAATAATTGGGGACCCCCCAGACCCTTGGGATCCCCCCCCAAAAATTAGGGATCCCCCCAAATCCCCAGGGACCCCCCCCATCAATTGGGGACCCCCCAAAAACTTGGAGACCCCCCCAAAATAATTAAGGACCCCTCCAAAACCCTCAGGGACCCCCCCCACCAATTGGGGACCCCCAAAATAATTGGGGACCCCCCCAAAATGTTGGGGACCCCCCCCAGACCTTGACATTGGAGGGGTCGAAAAGCCCCTCGGGGATCCGCAGCCGCTCGGCCCCGTAATCCGTGTTGTACCCGTTGGGCATCTCGTAATGAACCGTTGGCATCTGCGCAGCCACTCTGGGGGGGCCGGGGGGGTCACGGGGACCCCAAAAACCCCTCAAAACCCCCCCAAAAACCCCCAGGACCCCCCAAAATAGCCCAAAATGGCCCCCAAATCCCCCCAGATCGCCCCTAAATGCCCCATAGCTCCTCCAATTTGCTCCACATGCAATGGTTGGCATAGGGAACTGGTGGCATCTATGGGGCTGGGGGGGCATGGGGACCCCAAGAACCCCTAAAAACACCCTCAAATACCCCAAAATCACCCCAAAACTCCCCAAAATCACCCCAAAATACCCCAAAATTGCCCCCAAATACCCCCAGTTCACCCCAAAATGCCCCATAGCTCCTCCAATTTGCTCCGCATTCAATGGTTGGCATAGGGAACTGGTGGCATCTATGGGGCTGGGGGCGCCATGGGGACCCCAAAAACCCCTAAGAACCCCTAAGAACACCCCAAAATACCCCAAAATCACCCCAAAATACCTCAAAATCACCCCCAAATCCCCCCAGATCACCCCACAATCCCCCCATAACTCCTCCAATTTGCTCCACATTCAATGGTTGGCATAGGGAACTGGTGGCATCTATGGGGCTGGGGGGGCCATGGGGACCCCAAAAACCCCTAAGAACCCCTAAGAACACCCCAAAATACCCCAAAATCACCCCAAAATACCCCAAAATCACCCCCAAATACCCCCAGATCATCCCACAATCCCCCCATAGCTCCTCCAATTTGCTCCACATTCAATGGTTGGCATAGGGAACTGGTGGTATCTATGGGGCTGGGGTGGCCATGGGGACCCCAAAACCCCCCCAAAAAACCCCCTGAACCCCCATAGAAACCTCTAGGACCCCCCAAAATCCCCCCAGACCCCCAAACCCCCCCAAAATCCCCCAAACTCACTGCTCATCATAGGGAGAGTCCGACACCTGCAGCACTGAAGCCTGGAAGTCCTGGATCACCTCCTGGGGACCCAGGCGTCCGGGTGACCCCGTGACCCCCCCACAAGGGACCCAGGCGTCCGGGTGACCCACCCCCCCCCCCACCCTGAGGGACCCCAGCATCCGGGTGACCCCTTGACCCCCCCCAAGGGACCCAGGCATTCGGGTGGCCCCCCAAGGGACCCAGGCATCCGGGTGACCCACCAAGGGACCCAGGCGTCCGGGTGACCCCATGACCTCCCACGAGGGACCCAGGCATCCGGGTGACCCTGTGACTCCCCCTCCAGGGACCCAGGTGTGCAGGTGACCCCCCAAGGGACCCAGGCATCCGGGAGACCCCGTGGCCCCCACCAAGGGACCCAGGTGTCCGGGTGACCCCCCGCTAGGGATCCAGACCCCACCCCCCATAAGGGACCCAGGCGTCCGGGCCCCGCCCCCTCACGTTGCAGGCGAAGTTGTGCCAGGACTTGGCCACCAGGGGGAGCTTCTCCTTCTTCTTCCAGTTTGGGGGGGCCCCTTCGCGCACCGGCTCCTGCGATTGGAGGAGGCCCTGAAGGGGGGGCGGGGCCTCCCAGGGGTCCTCTTAAAGGGGGTGGAGCTAAGGGATGGGTAGGTGGGTGGTTGGTGGGTCTAGGGATGGTTGGGTGGGTCTATGAGTGGTTGGTTGGTTGGGTGGGGGGTCTATGGGTGGGTAGGGGGTCAATGGGTGGTTGGGTGGGTCTATGGGTGGTTGGTTGGTTGGTGGGTCTATGGGTGCTTGGGTGGGTCTATGGGTGGGTGGGTGGTTGGGTGGTGGGTCTATGGGTGCTTGGGTGGGTCTATGGGTGGTTGGTTGGGTGGTGGGTCTATGGGTGCTTGGGTGGGTCTATGGGTGGTTGGTTGGTTGGGTGGTGGGTCTATGGGTGCTTGGGTGGGTCTATGGGTGCTTGGGTGGGTCTATGGGTGGTTGGTTGGTTGGGTGGTGGGTCAATGGGTGCTTGGGTGGGTCTATGGGTGCTTGGTTGGTGGGTCTATGGGTGCTTGGTTGGTGGGTCTATGGGTGCTTGGGTGGGTCTATGGGTGGTTGGTTGGGTGGGGGATCTATGGGTGGGTAGGTGGGTCTATGGGTGGTTGGGTGGATCTATGGGTGGTTGGTTGGGTGGGTCTATGGGTGGTTGGGTGGTGGGTCTATGGGTGCTTGGGTGGGTGGGTCTATGGGTGGTTGGGTGGTGGGTCTATGGGTGCTTGGGTGGGTGGGTCTATGGGTGGTTGGGTGGGTCTATGGGTGGGTTATGGGTCGCCCCCCACCTTGGCCGCGATCATGTAGGGGGGCACGATGTCGATGTTGAGCTCCTGGAACAGCTCCCGGCACTGCATGGAGATGAAATCCCCGGCCAGCGGCGACTTCACGATCCCTAACGAGCAATTAGCGCCTTAGCGGCCCCGCCCACCCCCCAGGCCCCGCCCACCCCCCTGGCCACGCCCCCTGGCCCCACCCTGCTGCAGGATGTATCCGTCGTGCACCGGGATGGCCGTGGTGTGGGTGGCCCCGCTGTCCAGAACCAGGCCCGTGCTGCGGCCGTTGGCGAAGCTGGTGGCTCGTTAAGGGTAATTAGCGCTAACGAGGGGTGGGGATGGGAGGGGGACCCCATAGACCCACCACAGCACCCATAGACCCACCACCCAACCAACTGACCCCCCATAGACCCACCCAAGCACCTATAGACCCACCATCCAACCAACCAATCACCTGTAGATCCACCACCCAACCAACCCTCCATAGACCCACCAACCCCTCATAGACCCACCAACCACCCATAGACCCACCCAAGCACCCATAGACCCCCCACCCAACCACTCAATCCCCCATAGACTCACCAACCCCTCATAGATCCTCCACCCACCCATAGACCCACCCAACCATCCTTAGACCCCCACCAAACCAACCAACCCCCATAGACCCACCCAAGCACCCATACACCCCCTACACAACCAACCAACCCCCATAGACCCACCAATCACCCATAGACCCACCCACCCAACCAACCACCCATAGACCCACCCAAGCACCCATAGACCCCCCACCCAACCACCCAAACCCCCAGAGACCCACCCAACCAACCAACCACCCATAGACCCACCAACCACCCATAGACCCACTCAAGTACCCATAGAACCCCCACCCAACCAACCAACCCCCCACAGACCCACCCAAACCCCCACAGACCCACCCAACCAACCAACCCCCCATAGACCCACCAACCACCCATAGACCCACTCAACCAACGAACCACCCATAGACCCACCCAACCAACCAACCAACCACCCATAGACCCACCCAAACCCCATAGACCCACCCAACCAACCAACCCCCCATAGACCCACCAACCCCCCATAGACCCACCCAAACCCCATAGAGCCACCAACCACCCACAGACCCACCCAAACCCCATAGACCCACCCAACCAACCAACCCCCCATAGACCCACCAACCACCCATAGACCCACCAACCACCCATAGACCCACCCAACCAACCAACACCCATAGACCCACCAACCACCCATAGACCCACCCAAACCCCCACAGACCCACCCAAGCACCCATAGACCCCCCACCCAACCAACCAACCACCCATAGACCCACCCAAGCACCCATAGACCCCCCACCCAATCAACCAACCCCCCACAGACCCACCCAACCAACCAACCCCCATAGACCCACCAATCACCCATAGACCCACCCAAACCCCCATAGACCCACCACCCAACCAACCAACCACCCATAGACCCACCAACCACCCATAGACCCACCCAAACCCCCAAAGACCCACCCAACCAACCAACCCCCCATAGACCCACCAACCATCCTTAGACCCACCCAACCAACCAACCACCCATAGACCCACCAACCACCCATAGACCCACCCAAACCCCCATAGACCCACCCAACCAACCAACCCCCATAGACCCACCAACCACCCACAGACCCACCACCCAACCAACCAACCCCCCATAGACCCACCAACCATCCTTAGGCCCAGCACCCACCCAACCAAGCACCCAACACTCACCCAACCACCCACCCGCACTCAGCCCCACCCCCCCCTTCTGTCCCACCCCCCCGCCCCCCGGGTGTCCCCCCCGTGTCCCCCGTGTCCCCGTGTCCCCCGTGGCGGGTACGCGGTCAGCACGGCCGTCTTGCAGAGGAAGAAGGCGGGGATGTTGTAATGCTCGAACATCAGCTCGGTCAGGCGCTCCCGCTTGGCGCGAGTGTTCCACTGCGGGACAGACGGGGGGACGTGGGACGGACGGGGGGACAGGGGACGGACGGGGGGACAGGGGACGGACGGGGTATGTGGGACAGACGAGGGGACAGGGGGACGTGGGGATATGGGGATGTGGGGACGTGGGGATATGGAGACAGGAGGATATGGGGATATGGGGATATGGGGACAGGGGGACAGACAGGGGGACAGGAGGACGTGGGACAGACAGGGGGATATGGGGACATGGGGATGTGAGGACAGACAGGGGGACATGGGAGCAGACAGGGGGATATGGGGACATGGGGATGTGAGGACAGACAGGGGGACATGGGAGCAGACAGGGGGATATGGGGACATGGGGACATGGGGATATGGGGACAGGGGGACATGGGGACGTGGGACAGACGGGGACATGGGGATGTGGGGACAGACAGGGGGATGTGGGGACAGACAGGGGGACGTGGGGATATGGGGACAGACAGGGGGACGTGGGGACAGACAGAGGGACAGGGGGACGTAGGACAGACAGGGGGATATGGGGACATGGGGACGTGGGGACAGACAGGGGGACATGGGGGCAGATAGGGGGATATGGGGACATGGGGACATGGGGATATGGGGACAGACAAGGGGACAGGGGGATGTGGGGATAGACAGGGGGACATGGGACAGACAGGGGGACATGGGGATATGGGACAGACAGAGGGACAGGGGGACAAGGGGACATGGGGATATGGGGACAGGGGGCCATGGGGACAAGGGGACAAGGGGATATAGGGATATGGGGACATGGGGACAGGAGGATATGGAGATATGGGGACAGGGGGACACTGGGTGACCCTGGGGACACGGTGGGGACACCATGGGGACACGTGGGGACACGAGTGTCACCTACGGGCGCCTCGGACATGAGCACGGGGTGCAGGGCGGGCTCCGACTTGACGTGTTTGCTGTAGGTGTGGTCCAGGATGGCCTGGAAGCAATCCCAGTCCTCCACTGGCCAGCAGGGGGCGGCGGTGACACGCGGGGACACGCGGGGACACGTGGGGACACATGGGGACACATAGGGACACCAACAGGTGAGCATATTGCCATGGGGTGACAGCCAATCCAATGGTGGCCCCATGAGGTGGTCACAACCCCCCTGAGATGTCCTCATGATGTCCCCATGATGTCCCATGGTGTCCTCATGGTGTCCCCGTGGTGTCCCATGATGTCCCATGATGTCCCATGATGTCCTAGGATGGCCCCATGGTGTCCTATGATGTCCTCACGATGTCCCATGGTGTCCCACAATGTCCCCATGATATCTCATGATGTCCTATGATGTCCCCATGATGTCCCATGATGTCTCATGATGTCCCCATGATATCCCATGATATCCCATGATGTCCTCATGATGTCCCCATGATGTCCCATGATGTCCCATGATGTCCCAATGATCTCCCATGACACCCCATGATATCCCATGATATCCCAATGATATCTCATGATGTCCCCATGATGTCCCAATGATATCACATGACACCCCATGATGTCCCATGATATCCCACGATATCCCCATGATCTCCTATGATGTTCCCATGATGTCCCATGGTGTCCTCATGGTGTCCCCATGGTGTCCCATGATGTCCTAGGATGGCCCCATGGTGTCCTATGATGTCCTCATGATGTCCCATGGTGTCCCACAATGTCCCCATGATATCTCATGATGTCCCATGATATCCCATGATGTTCCATGATGCCCCAATGATCTCCCATGACACCCCATGATATCCCATGATGTCCCCATGATATCTCATGATGTCCCATGACGTCCCCATGATATCCCATGATATCCCATGATGTCCCCATGATGTCCCCATGATGTCCCATGATATCCCATGATGTCCCATGATGTCCCCATGATGTCCCAACGATCTCCCATGATGTCCCACGATGTCCCCATGATATCCCATGGTATCCCACGATGTCCCCACGCTGTCCCCTGCCGTCCCCTCACCCATTCCGTTCTTGAGGGGACTCAGCACCTCCATGTTCTCCCGCGCCACGTGGAGGGCGGAGCTGTCGATGTGATAGACCCGCCCCTTCCGGTCCTTGTCCCCATCGGGCTCCAGGGCCACGTCCTCGGGGGACAGCACCCCCACCGTGGTGGGGAAATCCGCCTGGCAACAGCGTTGTCATTGTCATTGTCACCTCCCCATCACCCCCTGATCACGGTCATCAACCGCAGGTCATGGTCATTGTCACCTCCTTGTCACCCTAAGGTCACCATCATTGTCGTTGTCACCTCCTCGTCACCCCCAAGTCATGGTCATTGTCACCCCCAGGTCATTGTCATTGGCACCTCTTTGTCACCCTAAGGTCACCATCATTGTCGTTGTCACCTCCTTGTCACCCCCAAGTCATGGTCATTGTCACCCCCCAGGTCATTGTCATTGTCACCTCTTCATCACCGCCAGGTCATTGTCATCAACCCCCCAGGTCATTGTCATTGTCACCTCGTCACCCCCAAGTCATGGTCATTGTCAACCCCAGGTCATTGTCATTGTCACCTCCCCATAACCCCCAGGTCATTGTCATTGTCACCTCCTTGTCATCCCCAGGTCACGGTCATTGTCATTGGGACAACGTGGCCATGGGGACGTCATCATGACGGGGACAAAGTGGTCATGGGGACGTCACCATGATGGGGACATTGGCTTGGGGACAACGTGGCCATGGGGACGTCACCACCTTGGGGACATTGGTTTGGGGACAATGTCCCCATGGGGATGTCACCACTTTGGGGACAACGTGGCCATGGGGACATCACCATGATGGGGACAATATGGTCATGGGGACATCACCACCTTGAGGACAACGTGGCCATGGCGACATCACCATGATGGGGACAACGTGGCCATGTGGATGTCACCACCTTGGGGACATTGGCTTGGGGACAACGTGGCCGTGGGGACATCACCACCATGGGGGCATCAGCCCGGTGGCCTTGGGGACATGGGGGTGACCAGCGATGGGGACAGTGACCTTGTCCCCTTGTCCCCCTCCATGAGGGGACCCGGGGTGACCGGGGGGGGACTGGGGGGGTGACAGGGGGGACATGGGGACATGGGGACACCCACCTTGGGACAATCCTCCCCGGCATAACCAGCACGGACAGAGAAGGAGCCGATGTCGAAGACCAGGGCGCCGACCTCGTCTGGGGACATTGGGGACATTGGGGGGGACACGGGGACGTGGGGACATGGGGACATTCCCGCCCCCCATCCTTCCCCGGAGCCAGGACCCCTCAGGTCATCTGGGGACATTGGGGGGGACATGGGGACACTGGGGGGGACATGGGGACATAAGGGGACATGGGGACATTGTGGGGGGATGTAGTGACATAGGAGGACATGGGGACATTGGGGGGGACATGGGGACATTGGAGGGGACATGGGGACATTGAGGGGGACATGGGGACATTGGGAGGGGATGTAGTGACATAGGGGGACATGGGGACATTGGGGGGGACATGGGGACATTGGAGGGGACATGGGGACATTGAGGGGGACATGGGGACATTGGGAGGGGATGTAGTGACATAGGGGGACATCGGGACATTGAGGGGGACATGGGGACATTGGGGGGGATGTAGTGACATAGGGGGACATGAGGACATTAGGGGGGACATGGGGACATTGGAGGGGACATGGGGACATTGAGGGGGACATGGGGACATTGAGGGGGATGTAGTGACATAGGGGGACATGAGGACATTAGGGGGGACATGGGGACATTGGGGGGGACATGGGGACATTGGAGGGGACATGGGGACATTGGGGGGGACATGGGGACATTGCGGGGGATGTAGTGACATAGGGGGACATGAGGACATTAGGGGGGACATGGGGACATTGGAGGGGACATGGGGACATTGAGGGGGACATGGGGACATTGAGGGGGATGTAGTGACATAGGGGGACATGAGGACATTAGGGGGGACATGGGGACATTGGGGGGGACATGGGGACATTGGAGGGGACATGGGGACATTGGGGGGGACATGGGGACATTGCGGGGGATGTAGCGACATAGGGGGACATGAGGACATTAGGGGGGACATGGGGACATTGGGGGGGACATGGGAGGGACACGGGGGAGACATGGTGACATGGGGTGGACACGGAGACATTGGGGAGACATGGGGGGGACATTGGGACATGGAGGGGGACATGGGGACATTAGGGAGGGGGACACAATGACATTGGGGGGACACATAGTGACATTGGGGGTTGACATAATGACATGGGGGGGACACTTAGTGACATTGGGGGTGGACAAAGTGACATGGGGGGGACATGGGGACATTGGGGGGGACACGGGGACACTTGGGGGACACGACACAGTGACATTGGGGGGGACACGGTGACATGGGGGGGACACACAGTGACATGGGGGGGGACATGGGGACATTGGGGGTGACACCAGGACCCCCCCCATCGCTGCCCCCCCTCCCCTCCTGCCCCCCCATGGAGGCCCCGCCCCCTTTGTCGGCCCCACCCCCCGAGGCCCCGCCCCTTTTCCTACCGCCTCCATAGACCCCCCCGCTCATGGCGGCGCCTTCAGCACTTGGACAGCGCCCGGGACCGGTGGGCGTGGCCAAAGCGGCGGCCAATCAGCGCCCGGGACGCGGTGGGCGGGGCCAGAGACGGGGGGAGCGCGGCCAATCGGAGCCCGCCGTGCTGCGCGCGCGCCCATTGGCCGCTGCAGACAATGGGGGGGGGCGGCTTAAAGGGGCCGCGGAGCGTTTTTTAAGTGGGGGGGGCATAGACCCCCCTCCCCCCCCCCCCCAGACCCCCATAGGGACCCAGGAGTTCCGGGGGGACCCAGGAGTTCGGGAGAAGGACCCAGGAGTTTGGGAGGGACCCAGGAGTTCGGGAGGGGACCCAGGAGTTCGGGGGCGACCCAGGAGTTCCGGGGGGACCCAGGAGTTCGGGAGGGACCCAGGAGTTCGGGAGGGGACCCAGGAGTTCGGGAGGGGACCCAGGAGTTGTGGGGGGGACCCAGGAGTTCGGGAGGGACCCAGGAGTTCGGGAGGGGACCCAGGAGTTGGGGGGGGGACCCAGGAGTTCGGGAGGGGACCCAGGAGTTCGGGGAGGGACCCAGGAATTCGGGAGGGACGCAGGAGTTCGGGAGGGGACCCAGGAGTTCAGGAGGGACCCAGGAGTTGGGAGGGGACCCAGGAGTTCGGGAGGGACCCAGGAGTTCGGGGGAGGACCCAGGAATTTGGGGGGTACCCAGGAGTTCGCGAAGGGGACCCAGGCGTTCTGGAGGGACCCAGGCGTTCGGGAGGGACCCAGGCATCCGGGTGGAAGGAGGAGGCGGAGCCAAATCTCATAAATATTCTCGTGTTTGCATTAAGTTACGGGGGAGGGGGGATGGGTTGGGAGGGGGAACGCGTCTCCCCTGAGTGACAGCTGTCAATCAATCTCCCGCCGGGCCTGGGCGTGGCCTTGGGGGGTGGGGTGGGGTGTCAGGAGCAGCTGTCAATCAATCAATCAATCAATCAACCAACCGGGTGGCAAAGGAGGAGGATGATTGACAGCTGTCAATCACCTGCCGGCACGTCCAACGCAGCCGGGGGGAGGGAGGGGTGATGGACAGGAGGGGGTGATGGGGATGATTGACAGCTGTCAGTCACCGCGGACACGCCTCGCCCAGGAAGAGGCGGAGCTTCCCGCGCAGGAAGTTGCTCTGCGCCCCCAGCAGGCGGATGAGGCTCCGCACGCGCAGCCGGGGGGGGGGCAGGGCGGCCGTGGGGGGCGGGGCCTGCGGGGGGGGAGGGGTCAGGGACTCAGCCCCCAACCCCCCCCCAATATGGGGCGGGGAACCCCCCCCAGGACCCCCATATTGGGATGGGGACCCCCCCCAACTTCCCATCCCCCCTATGGGATCAGTGACCCCCCCCAGGACCCCCATATTGGGATGGGGACCCCCCCCCAACTTCCCATCCCCCCCTATGGGATCAGTGACCCCCCCCAGGACCCCCACATTGGGATGGAGACCCCCCCAACTTCCCATCCTCCCTATGGGGTCAGTGACCCCCCCAGGACCCCCAATTTGGGATGGGGACCCCCCCCACTTCCCATCCCCCCTATGGGGTCAGTGACCCCCCCAGGACCCCCATATTGGGATGGGGACCCCCCCCACTTCCCATCCCCCCTATCGGGTCAGTGACCCCCCCAGGACCCCCAGTTTGGGATGGGGACCCCCCCCAACTTCCCATCCCCCCTATGGGGTCAGTGACGCCCCCAGGACCCCCATATTGGAATGGGGACCCCTATATTGGGCTGGGGACCCCCCCAGGACCCCCATATTGGGATGGCCCCCCCCACATTTGGGTGCCATGATGTCAATGGCCTGCAGGAGGCGCTGGACACCCAGGTCTGGGGACCCCATAGGACCCCCATATTGGGATGGGGACCCCCCTAGGACCCCCATATTGGGCTGGGGACCCCCCCAGGACCCCCATATTGGGATGGTGACCCCCATATTGGGATGGGGACCCCCCCAGGACCCCCATATTGGGATGGGCCCCCCCCACATTTGGCTGCCATGATGTCAATGGCCTGCAGGAGGCGCTGGACACCCAGGTCTGGGGACCCCATAGGACCCCCATATTGGGATGGGGACCCCCCCAGGACCCCCATATTGGAATGGGGACCCCCATATTGGGCTGGGGACCCCCCCAGGACCCCCCCATGGCCATGGGCCCCCCGTAGCCCGCGTACCGCGCCCGGGACGGCCTGCAGGAGGCGCTGGAGGCCGCGGGCGGCGCCGAGGGCCCGATCCAGCAGGGGGCGCAGGTGGGGGTTGGGCAGAAGGTCCCGCGCGCGGCGAACGGCGGCAACCAGCGCCGCCCCTCCCCCACCCACCTCCTGCGCCCGCTGGGCCGCCTGGGGGAGGGGACGGGGTCATGGGGGTCATGGGGGGTCATGGGGGGTTATGGGGGGATGGGGTCATGGGGGGTCATGGGGGGTCATGGGGGGTCATGGGGGATCAAGGGGGGATGGGGGATGGGGTTATGGGGGGTCAAGGTGGGGTGGGGGGATGGGGTCATGGGGGGTCATGGGGGGTTATGGGGGGTTATGGGGTCATGGGGGGCAAGGGGGGTCATGGAGGATCAAGGGGGGATGGGGGTCATGGGGGGTCATGGGGGTTATGGGGGGATGGGGGGTTATGGGGGGTTATGGGGGGATGGGGTCATGGGAGGTCATGGGGGGTCATGAGGTCATGGGGGATCAAGGGGGGATGGGGGTCATGGGGGAATGGGGAGAATGGGGGGGATGGGGAGAATGGGGGGGATGGGGGGTCAGTTGGGGTCAGTTGGGGTCATTGGGGGTTATGGGGGGATGGGGTCGGGGGTCACAGGGGTCATGGGGGGTCACGCCACCCCTCCCCCACCCACCTCCCTGGTTTTCCCCATTTCCCATTTTCTTGCCCCATTTTCCCCCATTTTCCCCATTTTTCCCTATTTCCCATTTTTCCCCCTGTTTTTCCGATTTCCCCCCATTTTCCCCCCGTTTTCCCCCCATTTTCCCCATTTTTCCCCCCCATTTTTCCCTATTTCCCATTTTTCCCCTCATTTCCCCCCCCATTTTCCCGGTGTTTTCCCCATTTTTCCCTCTTTCCTGGTTTTCCCCCGGTTTTTCCTGATTCCCCCCATTTCCCGTTTCCCCCCCTGTTTTCCCGGTGTTTTCCCCGTTTTTTCCCCCCATTTTCCCATTTTCCCCCATTTTTCCCTATTTCCCATGTTTCTCCCCATTTTCCCCCCATTTCCCCGGTGTTTTCCCCATTTTTTTCCCCCTGTTTTTCCTGTTTCCCCCTGTTTTTCCCAATTTCCCGTGTTTCCCACAATTTTTCCCGTTTCCTCCCATTTTTCCCGTTTCCCCAGCGTTTCCCCCCCTTTTTCCCCCGTTTTCCCCGATTTCCCCCCATTTTCCCCTATTTCTCTCGTTTCCCCCCGTTTTCCCGGTGTTTTCCCCCCGTTTTCCCCCCATTTTCCCCGATTTCCCCCATTTTTCTCGTTTCCCCCCGTTTTTCCCATTTCCCCCCCATTTTCCCGGTGTTTTCCCCGTATTTTCCCCGTTTTTCCCGTTTTCCCCCATTTTCCCCTATTTCCCATTTCCCCCCATTTCCCCCCCATTTCCCCCCCCGGTTTCCCCCTGTTTTCCCTGATTTCCC